>NW_009260479.1:3238977-3326364 GCF_000687185.1 Egretta garzetta | reverse complement strand
ATTTCAGGCTGCAGTTTGATGGTTTACACAAGAAAATAGCCTGAAGAAAGTGGCATTTAAAACCTGATTGTTCATGAACTACCAAAACCAGGAGAAATTTTGTGCAATGGAAGAGCTGGGAATCCCAGTTTTGGAGAGAATCCCTTTTGGTCATCAATTTTATGTTTCCAGATAGTCACTGGTCATTCATACCAGGCAGGGAATCAGCTTTTCAGACATCCCAGAATACCCAGAAGAGCAAAACTGGGTTTCTCAGGCAGCCAAGACCAAATTACTCCCAACAATGCCATGTCTAACAGTGGGACACTTATTCAAATGGCAACAGAAAGTGTCCGTGTGACATTAGGGACATCTGAGCCACAAGGACTCCACTGGATTCAACTGTCAAACACAAAATGTCCTTCCGCCACTGCTTCATCATGGAGTATGTTGTCTCAACCTGTTAAACACTTTGCTGTTATGGACATGTGTACGAATTGCTTTCTGGGCCAGGCAACGGGCGATAGGACAAGAGGAAATGGTCTGAAGTTGCGCCAGGGCAGGTTTAGGTTGGACATTAGGAAAAATTCCTTCACTGAAAGGGTTGTCAGGCACTGGAATGGGCTGCCCAGGGAAGTGGTGGAGTCCCCATCCCTGGAGGTATTTAAAAGCCAGGCAGACAAGGTGCTTAGGGACATGGTTTAGTGGTGGAATGGCAGTATTGGTTAATGGATGGACTTGATGATCTTAAAGCTCTTTTCTAACCTAAATAACTCTATGAGTCTATGATTCTCTTTTACCATTTACCTCGAGCTTTTTTTGATAGCACAAACCCTCCTGTTCTTTGTTTGAGGCAAAATGTCCAGAAGCTCTAAGGCACCGACCCTGCAAGGACTTTGCCTCCTGAACACATTGACTTAATTGGGACTACCTGAGCTTATTGTTAAGCATACACCCAAGCTTTTCCTGGGCTAAAGCCTGGATTAGTAACAGGACAATAAACTGGTGGTGGTGGCTTAGAATGTCAAGTAGCAGGTTTAAAATATTTAGATGTCCGGGACCTGAATCCAAAGAAAACAGATTCTGTATTTCCATATTCTGAACTGACCTGTATGACATGGGGTCTTTTTTAATGTTCCCACAGCACTCTCTTAACCCTTATTCCTTGTATTAACTGGAAAATGAATGTACTGCCTGGGGTAGAAGCTTGGTTCACCTTCATGGAATGGCTCTGGTTGCACACCAGCTTGAGCAATAGGCGAGCAGGATCTATGTTTTTCCTGGATTAGTTTATGTTATGTTCACTGTTATCTTACCTTGCAGCAACATTTGAAGACCATCATGTGTTTCCAAAAATCTTTGGATATAAATCACTGTCAATTGAATGCTGCAGTTGTCAATGTGTCCTGTTATGCCCAAATCATGAACACTACAACCTTTATATCCTTCTTCCAAACTTCTCTTTGTCCAGCTAATACCCTTTTAAAGTTTTTTTAATCATCTAAGACTATTAATGGTGGCAACTCCAAGCACCTTCTCTTGCTGTTGTTTCCCATATGGCTTCTGAAATGGGACCCAGGAGCTTGAATGGTGTCTAGCCATGGCAAATCCCTCCCACAGTCAATGGGAGTTGTTCTGTGGAGGAAAGCGGATGAGGCTAAATGAACTAGTCATATTTATAAACACAGATGTGGCAGGTTGGGAGACACATGGTCAACGCCTGCAACTGTGCTTGTGAGGATTTAGTCCGCTCCCTTAAAAAGCAATTCACATGCTGTTCCTCAGAAGGATTCCTGGTCTGTTTAATAGGACAAATTCGTTCTCTGCCTGACCTCGGTGAGTTTTATAGCAGCACTGCATGTAGCTCCCTGTGCCCAGCCAAGATAGCTCTGGGTAAAGGCAGCGATGGGAAGAGCCGCTCCATCATTTGCTTAAGGATCACTGCTACAGGCACAAAACACTATCAGCAAAATGTCCCTAAGTAAGAAATCCTATTACATGTTCTGGAGAATGAATACAGAAAATACCCCCGTGCAAGCTGAGATACTGAAAACCCCAGTACCAGTGCCCTGAGTTCCAGTTCCTGGTGTGGTGTCCTGGAGCAATTTTATACTGAAATAATCCACGCTGACTTCTGTGAGCAAGGGGGTCTTCTGTGTACAAAAAGCCTGTGCTAATCTGTGGCATGGAGAGCAAATTCAGCCCTTCGCTCAAATGCACTATGCAGCCTCTGGGTTTCCCGAGCCCCTGTGAAATTAGGTGAAGCGAAGCTCTGACAGCCCCAGCACACAGTGGTCACCCACCAACAAACTCATGTTGCCCTTGATAGGGCAGGGTTATACCCAAGATTTGGCAAGTTCCCATTCCTTCTCATCCCAGTTTCAGCAAGAGGGGAAATGAGGCTTAAAGCCTGCCGTTGCTCTCACTAATTCTAGTTCTCTTGGCTAGATGGGTAAAATTCATCTCCCCTATAAACATCTTCAAATATTTACATACAATAACAATTATGGACATTTTGATTTAAATGATTAAAACACCAGGCTTGACTAGACACTAATTGCTATTGATTGTTTAATGATATTGTGGAATGGTAATGCAGGCTTCATATTGACAGTCAAAAGCAATTGACCGAAAAGTCATTATCCATTTTTAGCCTTACAAGTAAACTGCCTGAATTTTGATTGAAAAATATTGTACTAAATGTAGAAAACCTCCCAAAGAAAAAGGATGAAAACTCTAACCTCCGTATTATTGAAAGCATTTAAATTACTCTCTGACCACACAGCGGGAATACAAGAAGAAATTTAAGCTTTATTTCCAGAAGGAAGCTTTGACTACATTCAGTGGTTAGAGCACTAATCTTTTGGTTCTGGGACTGGGATTTAAGTTCCTTCTCTGATTTTTATGTGCAGTATGTTTATGGCCTCATCTCACTCCTGTAATTGGCATTGCATTTCATCACAAAACCATTATACATAATTTAGCTGTGTTCTTCATAGGTCAGACCTGAGTAGAAGGTCACATTGGAGCTACCTAAACCATATGCATTCTGAAGATAAACACTGAATCTTGATTTTCATTTTGCTGCCAATTCTCTTTTTTTTCTTTTTTGATGGGAAAGGGGGAAGGGAAGGTGCAAGGAAAATCCTGAAAAATGCTGTATTTTATCAGTAGCAGTATACTTTTAGTGTTCTCTGTCTATATTACTATGCATCCAGCTTGCAGCATAATACAGAAACCTGGGTAAGATCAAGGGTCCACAAACTCATGACCAGTATGGGAATTGCGATGATATTATTGGAGCTGATGTTCCTCAAAGGTGTATGCAAACCAAGGCAGAACTGAAGCAGAATCATGGACCTGCAGGACGCTGAGCCCTTGGGAGGATCAGAGCTGGACCAGGGCTTGTACAGAGCTTACCAGTTCCAAAATAATCATCCTGAAGTTGGCCAAGCCCAACTTCTGCATCTCATCTCTCCCACTCATGTTAGGTTCCGATCCAGATCCAAACTCAGGAACCAGATCATCCGTCTTGAGAGAAGTAACCTCGGTGGATTTCAGTTCAAAAGTTGAATTCTGCTCCTCCTAGAAACAGGAATACATAGTTAACATGTGAAACAGGAATGAAACTTGAACTGAAGGAAGGATTTGAGGAAGTGAGGATTTCATTTGACCTGGTGGGATGGGCATCAGCTAAACGATCTGAATATCCAGACACCTCCAGCAGTTTCCCACACAGGCTATTTCCAGGACTTCCCTATGAAGGGGTCAAAACATGGCTGGGTGGATTGCAGTGGTAAGACCGGTGGGTAGAGCCATGAGAAAATCCAGGAGCCTGGCACCCAGAGGGGTATATTCAGAATATTTCTTTGTCTTTCAGCTGTTTGCACTGGGACGAGGCCGTCTCCCATGCATAGACTTGATTGCAGTCAATGGGGAAAACAGAACGGCTCCACCAATAAAGTCAGGAGAGAGAAGAACAATTTACGCACTTAAAATAATTAAGAAAAGCGTACCTTTTCTGTATCATTTATTGCGATACTCAGGAATCTTTTCTAAGAAACTGAAAACAGTCGGCATTCTAATGAGTGCACTGAAATCTCATCTTCTCTCCTTGTTCAAAGTTCGAAGCTATTTCGTTACAACTCCAAGAGGCTGGGCTGCTAAATAGGATGCCTCAATCAATAGTAAATCACAACTGTTTTTCAGGGCTTTAAGAATATAAAAATATACACTTTGATAATTGCGCTGTGACCCCATTATATGACAGGTATAAGCCACTGCTGCTAATGAGTTGTCATAAAATAATATGAAAGCAACCCAATCAATTTATAAATAGCAGTTTTGTTTTGAAACAATTCTGAATATATTTTCCTAAATGGAATATTCAAGAATGATGTTTAAATACTTTTCTGCAGGAAATGTGGAAAATATTTGCATATGCTACAATTAAGAAGGAAAATTAATATTAAAAGGTTTTACCGACCCACCAAGCACAAATTGTAACCTTCCAGCCTGGGAATGCTCTGAGGTTTGCTTCAAGGTAAGACCAATATTTCCAAATTTCCAAATATCTGTTTCCCTGGCAGACCCCTAAAATCTAAACATAATCAGCTACGAGTAGCCTGATTTTTAGAAGACTGTTGAACCTTTAGAGGCTATAGAAACTAAGGACAAATTTTATTCATTTTTAAGGCCAGAAAACCTTCAGCACAGCTCAGGAAAAAAAAAAAAATCCCATAGCTACCATACCAGTCCTAGTGGTATATCCAGCTAAAAATTCTCTTCCAGAAAGAAATCCAGTTTTGGCTGGGATAACTCAATCTGTGAAGGATCTTTCTTTATCCTTGGTATTCTGCTAAATTTCTACATTAGCTGGCTTTTAGGAAAGGGAAGGAGAAGGGGCATTTTTCTATTTAAAATGAATTGAACTTCCAGGGGCTGAATCTAGCTGATAAAGCTTCTCTGCTAAAAACCCCTTTATAACCTGGTGTTCTCTCACTACAGAGATGCTTCATGATGCATAATTGTCATCAAGATTGCTCAATTTTAGGCTCAGTTCTGGGAAATCTGGTCCTTCCTTGCACCTTTGCAGAGACCGTTGCCCTGTTTGGGAAATGAAGGGAAGAACACTGAGAAGCTGGGAGTCAGGGAATTCTGCTCCCTGCTTTTGAATGATAAAAGACACGAGCCTAATATGGGCTGACAGCTTCTCTGATGTGCGCAGTTCTGCTGTAAAACCCTGTTCATTCCCTGTGCTCTTGTTCTTACATGAAGAACACACATGAAGCAGCTGGGCTGCTCCTCTCTGTGACCATCTAATAGTAGGGTGGAAAGCCACTGGCCAAGCTTGGCTGCTTGCTTTGTGTGCTATTTCATTGGAATTTTAGGTGCCTTGTGCTGACGAAGAAGGGAGCTGATACCATCCAGGTTGCCTAATGAACCTCAGTACTTTTCCACATAATAGAGTCCAACCCTTCTGAACAACTGCAGAGTAGAGTCCAGCCTACCTAATTTTGATGCTTTCTCCCTCCAGATGAGATCTGTCCTAGACCACACACAGGTCCAGTGAATAATTCAATCTGCTTTTGCCTCTTTGCCTGACAATACTGGGAGGCAGTAGGAAGCCCTGGATGCCACCTCTCTGCAGGGAATCTGGTCTGCTAGGCTCAAAAAAAAAGGGTGGTGACAGTAGCAATGCTGCTATTTTGTACAGTAGTGCATCCAGCCAGGAAGACCATGGTCTCTAAGCTGTACTCAGCAGGAGGGGGATGGCACCCTTTCTGCCCACCCCAGTCTGTGCCCAGTGGTGTTGGGACTACCTCTGCCTTCCTCACTCTCCTAGGGCTGCAGAGCAGCCAGGACTGGCAGAGTCATAGGGCTGGCCAGGGGGAAAGAGAGGAGAAATCTAACTTTAGCCTAACGGTAAAGGCTCTTAGCTGGAGGAAATCAAAACCGGGCTCCAGGCCCAGCTTTCTGGCAATCCTGTGCAATTTTCTTTAACTCATCAGTGGGGTAGCAGTGAAGAAGTCTGTAGCAGGCACCTGAAGCCTAGGTCTTTTCCCTTGACCGCCAGCTACTCCTTTCCCCGGTTTTTACCTAGTCTGTGGGAAATGTCTTTCACCCTCTTTTCTCTCCTGGAAATTTTTACATTCCTGCCTGCAGAAATAGCCCAGGTGCAAGAGAAGAGTGCAAGATCAGGCACTTCTAGGCTACCTTCTATCCTAGCAGTTAAGGGCCTCTCAGGCGATAATAAACAGGGAGATTAGTCTCCCCTGGACCAAGCAGACATAAATTACAGTATCCTGCTGTGGGTGAGCATTTAATTGCCAGAGAAATGGGCCAGAGGCTGGTGACACCTCCACCACCGCGTAATGCTATCTGCACTGCAGCCCTAATGACACATAAGGTCTCAGGTACCTACGTGCACCTCTATCAAAATATGAGACAGCAACCATCTTCCAGATTAATCATAGAATCATAGAATCATTTGGTTGGAAAAGACCTTGAAGATCATCAAATCCAACCATACCTGTCCACTACTAAACCATGTCCCTAAGCACCCTGTCTCCCCATCTTTTAAATACCTCCAGGGATGGGGACTCGACCGCGTCCCTGGGCAGCCCATTGCAGTGCCTGATAACTCTTTCAGTGAAGAAATTTTTCCTAAAGTCCAATCTAAACCTGCCCTGGCACAACTTGCAGCCATTTCATCTCATCCTATTGCTTGTTACTTGGGAGAAGAGACAGACCCCCACCTGGCTCCCCCCTCCTGTCAGGCGGCTGTGGAGAGCAATAAAGTCTCCCCTCAGCCTCCTCTTCTCCAAGATGAACAACCCCAGCTGAATTAAGGACATCTGGTGATGGGTAGGTGACCACAGTTACGCAGCCAGGGATCTTTCAGACTCAGTGTATTTAGACATCTCCAGGGCAAGGCAGGCTTGGTGTATACCCAGGCTTTTTGGGACTTTTGATGAATTTCAAGTGTTTAGGTCCCATTTGAAGCAGGATTTGAGCTGGCTAGATCCTTTTGTAAATGACTAAAATTGGTTTATAGGTTTGTGCCTTAATATGTGATCTTTTGATAGGATTCACAAGTATTGGGCTGGGAAATGAAATACTTTTGAAATGTCTGGCTGGGAAAATGCAAGGGCTTTAATTCAAGGCACAGAGACTTTCTCTGTTTATTTTAAGACACTCAGTCACTACTTCTGGTATAATCCTATCCACACTGGAATTAGAGATGGAGGTAGGAGCTTTATGTGTTTCTCTCCAACATCTCTTTTTCTTAAGTGATTAGTACTCCCCCTTAAATTGAAAAGTTTCTATTCGATGTGTGAAACTTCAATTATGGGGACTGGTGGCTTCTGAATGCACGTTCCATCTATCTTTATATCTGACCTTTCTGGTGTTAGCAAGAGCCTTACTAAACATCTAATAGGTAAAGCGCTCTGAAAAAAGCATGTAGGCACTTCTACTACAGCTTTGTTTTTTACTGCAGATTGAATAAGCTGGAATGCAGTGCAGATATTAATTACAATCGCTTTTGCTGTGTAATCAGAATAATATAGGAAATACTTTCCACTTTCCTGGCAGTGGCCCTGATCCAGCAAAGCACTTAGTCATAGGAATGGTCCCATTCAAACAGGCAGGAATTTTATAGGATCAGAGTCGAAGCGTATGTGAAAGGGATTTCTTTGTATGTGTGTGAAAGCGCATATGTATGCACATATATAATCCAGATGATTTTTTTTTTTTTTTGCTAAATTCCTAAAAGGCAGTTCTCTAATTTCTGAATATTAGGGACAGATCTACCAGGAGGTAAATGTTATTGTTCCCATCACAGCAGTTACTGCAAGGCCTCTGTCTGTTTGATAGTACCAACCCATGTGCAACACCATGCCAAGGTGGCCATATGACCCCTGGCAAAAACGGGCCAGTGGGATGAGTAGGAAGAAGTTGTTTGTCCATCCATGTAGACATGCCCTTAGTCATGCTGAGTGAGTCACATTAAAAAAAAAAAAAAAAAGAATTCCTGGATGAGAACATCCAGTTCTTTTGGATTTATGATAGCACAGTCTGAAGTTAGATCCAAAATTCATGGCTGATTCTTCCCTCCAAATATCCAAGCCAAATTTCTGGACAGGAATAAATATCCTGAAACTCTTGGAGAGTTTGAGATCCAGACCAAACTTCTGTAACTCACATCCCTCTCCAAGGAACTGCAAGGTATTTTTAATTGAATAGTTGTTTTCTTCAAATAACGTAAGGCTTCAGAATTTGTCCTTTAGCCTCCAACTCTGTTTTGTGACTTGCGAGCAATCTGCGTTAACACATCCAGGTCAGGCATCCAAGGTTTACAAATCCAGCTTTACCTCTCTCTTTTTCTTTGTCTCATCTTGAAATAGGAGTAAAAGCTCTGATTGCTAGTAAAGTGCAGGGAGCTGGTGCTTGCAGTGGGGCTCATCGCACATGGTTTTTGTTGATTTTTTTTGGTTTTTTCAACTAAGAATGAAAAAGAAAAAAATCCTAGGGCTTGTATCTGTTAAGGTCTGATCGGACACCACCACCAAGACAGGGAGCAAGCATGGGTGATTAGGGGGCCAGGACCTTGGCTTCTTCCCTAGCCCTCTTCTGATTAACCATGTAGACATTCCCTTGCAGTCTTAAGGCCTTGATCCTCAAAAAATATACAGCTTTGCTTAATTTTGCACATGGAAACTTATATATGAAGAAATCTGTGCAGGGTCAGGGCCCCAGTGAACAAAGCATAGGCCAAGAGAAGTGCAGCGATGGAGCAGCTTGCTCATGGTTAAAATCAGTTGGGAATAGCACCAGGAACAAAATTCTTTTCTCCTTAGCATCAGTCCACCAAATCCTCCCAAGTGACTCCTTTGATAACGAAGTGTTTTCATCCTCTCTGATGGATGCTGTGTAGTACTGCTACAGGTGGTTCTTTACACCTGGAAATGTGCAAAGACAAGCTCTGGAGTGGGACAGGCAGACAACTCAAAGAACATCTAGAGATCAAGAGAGACTGCAGGTGATTAAACCAGAAAGCGGGAAAGCTGCCTTCTCACTTCTCCAGCAGAAAATCCTACAAGACCTGCTGGAGTCCCCTAATTCTGCAACACCTGGCAAAGGGTTAAGCACTACAGAGGCTCCAGCCTAACAGCCACACTCCAGTAGTTAGGACCTCTTTGGCCCATTCTTCACACTTTAGGAGGCCCCTCTCAAAGCAAACATACGTCAATAGTTTAGAGGCAGAAACTATCAAGTCATGCTGTGTTACTCAGAAACAGAGAGAAGAAACCGGTATAATGGGAAAAAGAAATTATCTCACCTGCCTGGTGGTAGAGAGACATTTCTCACAACATTTAATCTAAGAACTAGTCTTAGCCGCTGGCCATATCTATCATTCATCATGACTTAATGAGGGAGGAATTGTCTCACATTGGGTGCAGAGCTGTGCAACGGCAACAATAAACATTTTTGCGCTTATAGTAGAATTCTCTTATCTTTCTTTTTTCTTGCTTTTGACATATTCAGCACCACGCAGCAGGGAATAGTTTGGCTTTATATAGAGCTGTAGACTCACTGTGTGCTTTGCAAAGTAATGGGTTGGTACAGTAGCAGCGATACAGTTGTGCCGCTTGGACTGTCAGCTCAACAAGGGCTCACTGGTGGATGTGGAGCCTATGGAGATGAGGAGTGATGGTCAGAGCATCAGAGATGTCCTTCTCTTTCAAGCTTTTCAGTGGTAACTTACCAGCAGGACAAAGATATGGGTTGCAAAAATCCCACCGAACATTCGTAATCCTCTGCATTTGAATGCTGCTCCTGAGACTGCAGTGAGATGAACAGACAACTGGTTTTCAAACAAGCTAGTTCAGATACTGGATTCATCTTAGCTAGAGTAACATGAAGGTCCATGCAGACCCATAGCTACCTGCCTCTCCATCATAGTCCTACACCTGTGTCTGTGAAGGGTCACATTTTTTCTGCTGCCCTACGTGGGGAATGAGGTGAAATGTCATCTTTTAATCACTTCTTGTTTTCCCTACGCCTCCTGCTCATATCGGGTGAACATGGAGGTGTCACCCAGTGTCTGAGTGTGCTTGCAGTAAGTAATTTGCCTTCCAAAATTCTCTTTCTGTCCAGCCACCATGTGGTATAGGACAGCATGCAGTCATGGCTAAACCTACCGATGTGAAGATCTGGTACAGAAAAGGCAACGCTAGCTGAGTTACCATGAAAGTACCTGGAAAAAAGTACCCCACTGATGTCCAGACCACAACCAAAGAGGTATCAGAAAATTTTGTTAGTATTTTAGTGATGTCAAACCCAGCTCTCCAGAGATTTTGCTTTCTGGTAGACAAGTGGAGTCAGAGGAATCACAACCTTGGGTTGTGGCAGAAAAACACCTGGAAAATAACAGAAAGGTGAGTGCTTCTCAAAACATACAGCCCATGCTGGGAAGGGAAGGGAAGAGAAGGGAAAGGAAGGAAGGGAAGGGAAGGGAAGGGAAGGGAAGGGAAGGGAAGGGAAGGGAAGGGAAGGGAAGGGAAGGGTATGCAGAGAACTCAGAGGCTCTTTAGGAAGATGGCCTTACCTGCCAGGTAGCCTGTGCTGTCCCTCCAGGGCATGGGGATCACAGTGTTTGCCAGATCTGTGATCCACCTTGACCAAAATACAAAGCAGCAGTTAAATGAACAAAGTGTGAAGTAAAAATGGATCCTTTCCCTCCCCAAATGTACACTTCTCTAGACAGAGATCAGAACAGGGGATCAAGAAACAAGAGTACATCTAAAAATCACGGGCAATTATAGAGCGGAAAAGATGCTACCAAAAATGCCACCCTTCCTCCCAAACGTGAAGTCTCTCATCCTAAGGAAAGGGGTGATGGGGAGTCTTGGAAGAAAAGGATACCAGTATTTAATATTAGCAAACTGGACTTTCCTCCTCTTTTTCTCCAGGAGTGTTCTCATAAAAGTCTGGTCTGCTTTTGGTTATATTGAAAAGAATCAACCTGAGGCAAAGGCTCAGTGTGGAAACCCTTTTCTTACACCACCAAAAGTTTGCAGAGTTCTGAGAAATGGAAAGCAGAACATTTTAATGGAAAGCATTGGCTTAGATTAGTAGTAGGCAGTGTTAGCTTTCCTGACAATGATATTGTTTATGCATGGATAAGATTACAGATAACCACATTTCTAAGTACAAATTATGGCATGTGCATAGGAGCTGCTTCAAAACCCCTTGAAGTCCACTTGGATCAGGCCCAAGGGGCTGAATTTGTTAAACAGCTTATGACAGGAGAGTGTTGCTTTGAGCTAAAATTTGCAAGGTAATTATAAAAATAGTTGGCCGTTGAAGTAATGTACAGGGAAACCACTGTTTGTTAATGAGAATAGCAATGGGCTTAACATGTCTAACTGGAGGTAATAAATAAATCAGTCTCAGGTTGAGAGTCTGGGCAGTTACCTGAAGCCAGGGTAAAAGAAGCCATAATGTCCTTACATGCGCTGTCTAATAGGAACTGGGTTTGATAAGGACTTGGGAGATTTGTCTACAGATGAAACTTTAATAGTCGAGTGCTTTTCTATAAACCTTCTTAAACTAACGTTACTTGAATATATTACTGGATTACCAGCACAAGCTATAGATGCATTTGTGAACAAAATACTGGAGTTAAAAAAAGAAATTCTGCCAAGACTCCAGTCTCACATTGTTTGCCACAAAGCATCAAAACTCAGATCTTTGTATGTCCTGCTCCTTTACATCTTGTATGTGTAACCCTTTTGAGCTTTTAGGTGATTTTGATCCAATTCAAATACCTTGCTTCCTTCATCCTATAAATTTCAATCTGTTTCAATCATACCAGTGGACTAGTACGGGTTTCTTCCAGCAGATAAAACAACTCTTTTAAATTCTTGTGGGTGTTAAATGTCTACTGCCCCAGTGCTAGTTGGTATAAAAACTAATTCTAAGCTATGTTTCACCTTGAAATGCTTTCATTTGAGATTTTTTCAAGTCTTTTTACAGTCAATGGGTTATTTGGAGGTTTTTCTTTTTCATTGCCTGTATAAATTCATAGACTGTGCGTCTAATTCCTGTCTGAAGGCAGGTACAGGTCTCACCCTGATGGTGTCTGGAACTAATTCTTTAGACCATCACCTAAGGCTTGGTTTGCTTGCACTGGGGTTACCAGAGGGAGTTCTTCACCATAACCAATGCAGTGTCTGATTCCTACTGCACATTTTTCTATAGCTTGGCAAAAATAGGGTTAGGCAGCAGCCAAAATATTGAGCAGGTCTGGGTAACAGTTCAGTGCACTGTGGGGTCACAACCGCTGGTGAGGACCCGTTGGGCAGGTGTGGCTTAAGCTTGATGAATACTGGGGTGAAGAACTCAGGTCCATACTACGGGCACATGCACAAGTCATCTGGCTGGATGCAGCACCCATAGCATCCCCTATCTACCTCTTTATTTGCCAGACATAGATGAGGAGAGTTTTTCTGGAACACCCCAACATTGCAAGCTTGGGTGGGATTTATAGACCACTGGTGCTTGGTCTGTCCTTTGTGAGGAAACCCAAGACTGTGGATGCTTGGAGTTAAAGCAGGGGACAGGGGGGACTGGGAACAATCTGTCTTTCTGGAAAGCTAAGGGAAGTTCTGTATATCCCACCGATGCTACGACCCTTGTCATGAACAGGAGATAAATTCAGTCCTGCCTGCCCCCAGCTGAACCTGAAACCAACCTTCCTTCCTTCTCCTCCAGCAGTCTTGGCCCAAAAACAGAAGAGAGGAAGTACGAGTACTCGTGTCCTGGAGTTGTCCTTTCCATTTGTGAGCCCTACACACACTCCCACAGGCAGAAACACAGAGACTGCTAAATCAGGAATGTTCTCTCTTTGTAGGTGGGAGAAAGAAATGGGAAGGAAGAAGATGTACCTGGAGACAGGGTGGGGAAAAGCTACAGAGCTAATTTAGGAAAGATGACTTACTTAGCACAGCATACAAACACTCAAAGGGACAGCATGCGGAAACACCTACCATCTTGGGGTGGAAGAGAAAGCTCATTCAAAAAAGCATTTCCAGAACAGGACTGTGAGTGAGGACATAGAGACGTCCTTCTTCCTCTGTACCTAGAGTAGTTCCCTCTCAACCATCTTCCACTTTCTCCCCCACTGGGGTTTTTTAAGGGTAATAGTTAAGGTGGGTGAGGGAGAAAAAAAACCCTAGCAGTTAGGATGGGTCAGGGAAGTAAAAGATATGCTTCTCTCATTCTTCTCTTTGGAAAAATGAGTCAAGGTTGAGAGGGATTGAGGTTGGTGGTGGAAAGGGATGACCCTTCTGCATCTGCCCAAAGTCACGGAGATGGGATGTGAGGCAACTTGGGAGGAAGGGATCTTGAGGCAGTTTGGGGCATAGCTGATGGGAGATGAAATAGGATTTGCTAGTAGGAGGTGAGGACACAGGGTTAAGGTGAGGGATGGCAGAAGGTCTAGCTTCTGGGCAAGGAGACAGGCAGAACCATGGGTGAGCAGAACGATGGAAACAGTGGGCTTTTCAGGGCTTTCCAGAAGGCTCTGAAGGCACGTGCAACAAGGAGTCACTCATTAGAGGTGATGGACTGACCTCTGTGACTTGGCCAGTCTTTCCTCTGCAAACTGTCCCATCCCACTGCATATATAGGATGTCTGAAAGGAAATAGGTAACATCCATGGCTGTTGATGGGCACTTGGCACAGCATGGTGAGCAGCACAGCCACAGCAAGGGCAGCCTTGAAGCTTCCTGTGATCCTCCTTCCAAGAGAGCATGCTACTACCAAAAGATCTGCAGCCTCTCAGATGGGCAGGGTTGTTGGGAAAACAGCAAGGAAGTGGTTGAGCCAAAGATTTGAAGTGATAGGAGGCAAAAGAAAGACATGTGAGGAAGATGGGTCTGATTTGAATATCGCTGAGCAGCTGAAGTGCAGAGGCACCAGCATAAACAGAGCATCTCTGAACACCCCTTTCTCCTCCAAGCTACATGAGCACGGTTCACATATAGAGCAGAGAGGAAGCCCTTCCAGCTGTCTGCCTGGCACGTTCACAGCAAAACAGAAATCATTTTGGCTTTGGATTTCTAGAAAACCCTCATACTTCTTTAAAGAAATAAAAAAGACCCTTTTATAGCAGAGCAATGTGGGAACAAACTCCAAGTCTTTCTGTTGTTTCAGTTATCTTTATTAATAAGTAAAAATACTAATGGCCTAAATGTATGTGTCATAGAGATGGTTATTGTCATTTTGCTCCATCATCTTGCTGATGCTAAAAGGATGCAGTAAGGGACAGTGATGTAATACCACATCCAGCATACTCTGGTATTATTAATATTGCATCGTGAAAGGCCTTTATCAGCTAGATTAGAGCAGCGGTGGTGGTAACAGTAGGAAATGCCCATGCATTATCAGTACAATAATAATTATATAATTTTGCCCCAGAACTATGCTGTCATTAAAGAGGGCTCTGAGATATAGAAAAAAACCCGCAGCTGAATACTAAAGAAACTCATTTGGCCAAAGTCCCTCTCATCAGTATCTTATTTTTCTGACTATTGAGGAAAGAGGCTGATGATTTTCCTTCTCTGCTCATTTAAGGATCACCTCCAAAATAATGCCCTTTATGAAAAATTTCAATCAGGTTTCAGACCTTATCATAATGTGGAGGCAGCTCTTCTCAGGGTCAGCAATGATTTACATATGTATAGTGTGCTGATCGCAACTTACTGTCAGCTGTTTTATTTTTGGATTTCTCATCTACTTTTCACAGGACAGACCACACAGTCTTGAGCTCAGCCTGGGGAAAAGCGACTGTACGATTTCCAGCATGGCTTTCAGTGAGTTCAGCCCTTACGTTACCACATCCACCAACTGATTTAGCAAACAAGATGGGATTTTTTTTTTTTTTTACTCCTCCCACAGATTTGCCTACCGATTTCCTGAAAATCGAAGCTTTGGGTTCATGCCTTAATAGAGATGATATCTTTCGTATTGGCAATTAAGCAGCAGTAGGACTGAGCTGTGTGTGAAGTTCAGCTGTGTGTCTCAGACCATTGATACCAAGGCTAATGTATTGTTGAAATTCTTTTCTACCAACCCGAAGCAACACACTCCTTGACTCTTCCACAAAAACGTCGTAGAAACGGGGCTGAATTTTCCTCTTTGCTTCATCGTATTTGTATTGCTTCTCTCCTTTTCCTCCCTTTTGCACAATTCAGCTGGAAAAATGGGATCATACCACTGAAGCTTGGGTTTCTTTTCATTAAATCATTGTGTGTATTCATGAAATACCATTTAATAGCACGTACATAACCAGGATTGAAAGCAGGATAGGACCCCAAAACACCTCACTTCTGCCTGAGTATCCTAAGCAACAGACTGCAGAACAAGGACCTCTTTTTGGCTCATGAAACTTGCATTCCAGAAAAGTAGCCAATTTCAAGCCATCTACCTGGGGTGTGTGAACTCATATCCCAGCACCCCAGGTAGGGAGGGAACATGGCTTCCATTTAGGGCCTTAACCCCACTCCTGTCACTGTCTTTGAGAGAAAATAGTTATAAAGTGCCTTATTTTTGAGAGTCTCGGTCTTGTTAATGCGAATTAGGAATACTAAGACCTATGAACCAGGGCAAGGTAGGCATCCAGCAGTACGCGCAGAAAAGCGCTTGTTGGCATGAGTGGATTTGGGACAGGCATCTGCTATTAAGATGTCTTTTCTGGGACTGGGTGTATGCTTTTCTTTGCCTCATTTACACTTCTGTAAAAGGGAGGTGATGGCTGTGAAAGGCTCTTCAGGATCTGAGCAAGACAAGGGCAATTGCTTTTCCTCTTTGCTGCACAAAAAGAAACCTGATGGAGAATGGAAATATTTTCCCTCAGAAAAACCTCATCTTTGCGACACTTTACCATGATATCAAGCGGGACATGCCTTGCGTTGCCCAGTGTACACAACCTCTGATTAATCCCATTAACTTTGGGATCCTGCTCACATGCTTAAATCTAAACACGTGGCTAAGTATTGTGTTAAACTGGGCTCGCGGTGTTCTGCTGCTTTACTCATAAAGCCAGATTGGTTTTACAGCAAGTTCATTTGAGCTTCTTGAATCCATTTGGAAAACAGCAGCCTAACCTGGAGTGTCTTTGCTTTTTTGCTTCCTATACCTCTTTGAGCCAGGTAGGGATACAGGCAGCAGGGTTTGTGACCACGCAGCATCCAAACACAACATGTCAGAGGCTTTAACACTGTAATTCAACAAAAAAACTCCCACGAAGCCAGTTTTTCTGATTTTTATTTTCCCTTGTTAAACTTCACTCCTCCTCCCATTTCTTTTTCTTCTGTCTCATGATAGCACCTCAGGGCTTCGGTTAGGACAGACGTCTCTCCTGCTTATACAAACGCTAAGAGAGGATTCCTGCTTCAAAGAGATTACGGTCTCATGGAAGAAGATGCAGCAAAGATGCTGCAAAGAAAGAAAGGGAAAGAAGCAACACTGAGAGGATGAGGAGAACACATGGCAGCTTAGCTGGACAGTTAGATGTTTTAAAAAAGCTATAACAAACATATATAAATAGTGTAAGAGTTGATGGATCTGTTATGGCTTTTTCTTTTCTTTTAGTATTTGCCCCCTTACTTTAAAAGATGTTGAAGCTAGGTTTGGAGCATGTAATAGGCTGAGTTTTGTCCTTTTTTGAAGAGCAGAATGTTGTTGTTCTTTTTTTTTCACCCTTTCATCTTTTTAACACCTTTCCAGGTGTCTAGAATTTCTAAAAAGATAAGTCAGTAGGACAGTAAATTCATCAGTAAAGCTCCCTTTGATCTCCGCAGAATGGATGTCTGCAGATATTCCCCCAAGTCCCCTGTCCACTTCTTATTGACAGATTTGACTGCAACTAAACCATAGGAGGCCAGAAATAATCTGTCAAAACTCCCTTTTTTTTTCATGTTTCAGTAAACACAGCTCTTCAGGGATAACATCTGCTGCCTGAAGAAGACTTCCACTTTGGAAGAAAAGCACAGGCTTTTATAGGCAAATTCCCTTTCCCTTCCTTTTTCCTCCCTTGCCCTGCCTTGCCTTGTCTTCCCTTTATGAATTTTTCTCTTGATATTCTCGTGATGTTGTTGCCCATTACCCACAACCCCATCCTCACATAGGATTTAGTTGCCAAGCGAGGCAATTCAGAGGAGGGTACTGCTCCAGCAGCCCTGACCTTACAGTGGAATAAAAGGCAGCGGGAGGATGGAATTGACTGTGATGCAGTCTCCCAAATGAATAAGTAAGCAAAGTTTGGGGTCTATGACTCTTCCCTTCTTTTAAAATTGGTAACGCTTGCTTTCTGTGCATTTATTCTAGAAAGTATGTTTTTAAGGTAGGCTGTCCTACCTTGTGTTCATCTGACTATCCGTCTGAATCTCAGCTAGTCACCCTCAGCTCCTTCTGCAGTCGGTGGAGATCTAGTCCAGAGAGCCAATGATTCATTTAATCCTAAATTAGATACTTAAAATGGATGAGAGAATCGTGCCTTAGGTGCCTGTTTGTCTCCATTGACTATGAGGGAATGACGGGCCGAGTGACTAACTCACCTGCAGCCATCTACTTACGGACATCTGAAGGATGGTAAGGCAGACCCTGCCTTGTCTAACTGATTCCTGAGGTTTAATTTCATTCCATCTGGTTTTGTGCCACTTCATTCATTCTTTGTTAGTTAATGAACCTAAATTCTATGTTTGGATGCTGTGAGACGGGCCTTGGAGGACTGGATTTAATTATTGCGAAAGTTGCAAATATTTACATTTCTACGCGTGTATACTGGCAGGTGTGCCTTTTCTTGTGGAAATACATCATTGCGTTTGTGATATAGACATCAAAAAATCTGTTCCATATCCAAGTGGTTTTATTTATACCAACTATTGAGAAAATAATCATTTACTGGAGAAATAGTTTCTATTAATATTCATCATCATATGCCTTGAAAGCCCATACACAAAATGTAATCACAGCCTGTATTAGTTCTGTAATTTGTGCACCTGACATGCACTTATTTGAGAACCACACTGGTAGTAACATTGACAGAAACTCTCCACTTGCAATGTTTCACAGTATTTGGATGGGAAAGGAAAAAATGGTGGAAAGATGTGGGATATTTCCATCTCAGTCTGAGAGAGACAGCCAGGTCGAGCTGCCTGCAATAATGAGGAGTTTTAAAAGTTTTAAACGGAAATTGGGGGAGGAAGAAGGTCCTAACGCACTGCTGAGGTACACATATACCAAAGGGCTTGACTGAAACTGGGGAAGGATTGGAAGATTTTGTTTTTGACTCCAGTTTGGAAATCGAATTTGGAAAATAAACACCGAGATGTATTAGTTTATGATGGTTCAGTTGGAGATGGAGGAAAAGTGAAGTAATAGCTAACTCAGGCAACTGATTTAGTGTTATAGCACATTGGAAACTTAGCAGCAGATACCAAAAGGAGGAAAAAGACTTAGGGGTGAGATTCATCTCTCCTAACTTCAGGGATAGGATCCATCTCACTGAAATGTGGGCGTATAGAGAGTGATTCACTGACCAAACGTAGGAGTCTGCTTTACAGTGAGACAAATCGCTTCCTAGGCTCCGCCGACCACGTTGACTAGATCCCCAGTGCCGGCAGTGGGAGTGCAGACTTCCAGCTCACATGTAGACTCTTGCATTGCACCATCCTACACTACCTCCTACCCAGGCTGGCTTTAGGGATGGGATTCACTTTGTCTAATTTCAGACATCTCCACAGCACACATCTACATCAAGCTGGTCACCCTGGGCTTCCTGCACAGTCAATGGAGACACACAGGTATTTTTAGGGAATGAGTCATGACAATGCAGATCTGTCCCTCCCAACTGTTGGGCTACAAAGCCAAAGCCCTTCTTGCTTGATCCCATGATTCCTGTACACTTGTCTATATTTAAGTGAAGGAAAAGGAGAGACCATCACCCTTGTCTTGCCATAGGGAGCCACAGGCTCTGTAGACCAAAGCTTGGAAGTCAGGTTTTCTCCCAGCTCTCTTTCCCAAGATGCAGGTCCTCCTCAGCTCAGTCTCTGTGTCTACAGCCAACTCTAGACATACAGCCCAGAGGGTGGCATTGCTGTCGCCTTGTCCTCAGCCCTGATTCAGGTACCAACATCTGCAGCCCAGTGCAATTCCAGACCTCCTTTAGTGGTGTCCCACTCTGTCCAGAGCCTGAAGTACCTCCAGGCTTGACCTGAGCATTGATGGAGCCCAGCTATGTGCTGTGGCTTCCACACCATGGCCAGGTACCCTGAAGTGTGCCTCTGTGCACCTCAGCTGTGGGCATGCACGTCCTTTCTGGGACTCAGAGCTCATCTAGGTCCCAGTCTTGCTGAAACTATAATTTCAGCCAAGTAGCTTCCAGAGGGAATTGATTATGGAAAAGTTCACTGTGATTTTGGCTTTATTTTCATAGAGTTATTAATTTGGGGAAATGCTGCTTTACCTGTTCTTGGCTTCTAAGATCTTGTGCCAACAGTGCTCCTGGTTGCAAGACTAATAAAAAAGAAAACAAACCCCATCACCCACCACTTTCATATTGTTTTTCTTCTTTCCCCAGTTCATAAGGTCCCAAGGTGCCTTGCAAACTGCAAATACATATGCACAGTGGAGACATTTAGCCATCATTCAAAGGACAGTGACTCTTCAGCAGCCAGCTGGACTGTTAAACTGCTATTTTGGACAGGAAGGGAAGAAAATTGCTAAATGCCATGGAAAACTGAGGAAGAAATTTAGATAAGTGGGACGTAATTACCTGAGCTGGGAATGAGCCAGGACACTGGAGCAAAATATCTTCATTGTTTGGGTTTGCCAGTGCCATCAAATCTTCCTGGATCAGGACTTTGGTCTTTCACTATGCATGAAAGGGATCAGTTCTCCCTGAGCCATGGCTCTGTTGGTGGGCTACGGTCTGAGCCAACAGCCCCAAAATGTTTACTTGTAGGACTTTATCCTTGCCACCTCCCCCAGCCCAAATTTGCTTGGCTCAAATAGATGCTTGGAATCACTTCTTTTGAAGAAGCAACTGTTGATTTAGTACCAAGCCACAGTTTTTCCAAGTGCAAAACACAAAATATAACAAGCTACACATCTGTCTCTGCATGGAGAGATGCAGTCCAAATCCACTGGAGACAGGAAGAGCTAATTCAGCACTCTTGCTGAGCTCCATTAATCCACATATTTAATACAAACACAACATTAGAACTAATTCTGGCTCTGATGTAGAAAGCAGATGTAAAGGGTGTATGTGTGTCAGAAAATCCAGCTTTTCACATTACCCATCATTTGTGGTTTGGATGTTAATGTGGTAGTCAAACCTCTTAGGATTATCTACCTGTCAAGAAGAGAAAAATAGTAGTATTTTCTGTTAGGCAAATGTTAAACCACATAAATGAAGTTAGTCCATTGCCAGCTGCCTTAGAGGATTGTCTAAAGATCCACTGTGGTTATCCCATTTCAGAACTAAAACTTGTTTATCTAGCTGAGTGAATTTAATTATTTGGATTACGTATGGAGGGCAAGATCATCAAAGATGACTCCATTTTCTGTGCTTCAATGTCTGAGTGCTCAGTGAGGTTGCACCAGAGGAGGCCAAAATTTGGAGGCTGGCAGCATACCCAGGAGCTCTACCCTGCTGAATGCTCTACAGGCTCAAATTCTCGTGCCAATACCTGAAAAAAAGCTTCCGTTCCTGAGCCAAAGGCACGCAGAAATGTATAGGGCAGAGAACGAGCAGCGAACACCTATAAACTTCTTTCCCATCCTTTAGGACCTCTTGAATTCACTTTGTGTCTCAACTGGCAGGTCCTCGCTGCAAGAGAGTTCAGTTTGCCCTTGAAGCAACGTCTGTGACAGCGAGAGGGGAGGGAGATGTCAGCTGGGGGGCAAAGCTGGGACGGGTACCATTGAGAGAAGATGGGATGAAGAATACGGCTGGAGTATTCAAAGGTGGCCGGTGCACAGTTTCCTGAAAAGTCAGTGGAATAGCCAAAATCTATGAACCCCTCCTTGTGCAGAGGCAATCACCGCCATGCAGGCTCTCTGGGGCAATAGATGGGTCCCTGTGCTCTGCAACACGTGCTTCTGCTCCCAGGAAAGACAGGGAAAACAAAGAGCAACATTACCATAAGGTAAGAACTCTTGGGTGGGGGAGGGATATTTAGTGCTGGTTCTTGTGATCTTTACCATCTGTAGAACAGATGGAGCTTCATTATGAGGAAGGGAACACCTTGAGAAGCATTATAATCTTACACCAGCCCGGAGAGAAGCAAAACCTGACTGTAGTCAAGATCTCTCTCAGGGAGGATTTTGGCTTATGTTTATGAAGGTTTAGGGAGCAGGGAAAAGAGGCTAATGAATGATTGGCCAAAAAAAAAAAAAAAAGGTGCCATTAATTTTGTTAGCATCTGAAATAAGAAGAACAGGAGTGGCTTTATTTAGTTCTCTGTCTGAAATAGCGGAGTGTATATTTTTTAATCCTGGGAAGCAAGCCTCATGCTTGCACCTCAGAGCTGAAGTTAGCCGGGTGGTTTTTGCTTGCAGCGTTTGGTGCAAACGCTTTTATTTTTGCTTGTTTAACCTTTGTGCCTTCGCCCTCTGTCTGCCCTTTGGAGCATCTCTGAATCTGGCATTCTTGCAAATCCCAAATTCACAGCAAATCTCAGCTCTACCCTCTGTGTTTTTCCTGTGTTAGCACGCAAATACCAGGAAACCGCAAGATTCATCCAGCTCATGAGCAGTGAATGCAGCACAGATCTGCAAGGAGGCTGTGCAGGCGTTCCTGCCTCACATGGCCAGGAGAGAGCCAGCTGCAGCAAGCCCTATAGCGGGGGGCAGGCAGACCTTTAACCCCCCGGCAAGTCTGCACCTGGCTTCGGCAATGCAAAGCCATAAATCAGCCGCGGGACGCACCAGCGGCCCTTGGGTTCTACCACCCTCCTGACAAAACACAGCTGAGCTTCAAGTGTGAAATGAAATCCAGGTGAGTTGGAGGGCTGCAGAAGCAACCCCATGAAGCTCCAAATCCCTGCAGGTGAAGAAATGCAGCTTTGGGAGAGCAGCCTTTGCTAACTTGATGTTTTTCTAAAATTCCCCTCTGCTAGTTCCCATGGTCAGATATTCCTGGTCTTGAAAACTGTAGCTGCTAAGATCACTTGGCATATTCTTGTCACCCTTCAATGATTGCTCTGTTCGCCTGCTAGAGGTCTGAGAAGCGTTTTTATAAAACAGCCTGGTCCACCAGACACGGGGCATGGGACTGGGCAGCAGGAGCCCAGCTACAGTCTTTCTCCAGCTTCTCCATGCAGCTTTTTGCCTTACCACCCTTTAGCTGTCTTGTCTTTTCCTCCGTGTTTACGCAGCGCCTAGCACTACAGGGCCGGGGTCTCAGCAGAGCCTCTAGCGAGCAGCACCACAATACAATAAAGACACGCTCCTTTAGAAACCCTACCACCTCCGTGAATAGCTGCAAGTTTGGTTCCGATCCAAGCAACCTTATCCACAAAGTACAGAGAGAACCTGTCATGGTGTGAAATACTGAACTCTGCCTCTATTTGGAGGAAAGCCACCATTTATCAAGCTGAACACCACTAGGAGCAGATCTGTCTGCCTACCTAAATCTTCCTTGCTATTTAATAGCTAGGCAGGAAGTTTTGTCTTAGATATGTTTGATTTTTTTAAAACTCAGAAGATCATTTATTCAAAGTTGAATGACTGCAGTAGATGGGACTCGTAACAGATTCAAAATTAACATAATGATATTTGATAATAATCATAACATTTCATAATATTGATTGCTGGAGAGAGCTGACAGCAAAAGAATGTACCAGCTGTCTGTACGTGTAACATCTCCCAGCTTTTTAACTTTTTGTCTCCTGACAAAAAGTATCAGGCATGAGCTTTTTTATTTATTTATTGGGGTTTCTTCATTCATAGAGAGGGAAAAGATGGATGGCAGAAATGTGAACATTAAAGTACCTTCCCAAGAAGGTGAAGACTTTAAAAACATAATCTTGGCCCAAATGTATTTTCTGACCCCTTCACATCTTGCCTGGCCACACATGAGCTCTCTGAAGAGAAAGCCCTGATCCAGCCCAGCTTAGAAGTCCATTGGGACCCCATAGGCTCCAGGAAAATGCGCCCAAGCCTCAAGGATGGCGGCAGCGGCTGAAGCTAATTTCGGGAAGGGACTGCTCCCTCACCCCAAAGCCAAGAGGTGTGGCATACTTCATACCTGTATTGATAAACTCTTTTTTCCTCTTTTCTCCCACAAGCCTCAGGCTGGTTGTGACCAAACTGCCTCCTACCCACAGCCAGGTGCACGAACCCCTGAACCACGCCAGGGACAGAGCCAGAGAGCACGAGCCAAAACCCACCCCAGGGACGGTGCAGCCACGTGGATCGCTGCAGGCCAGCCCAGTGCATGAAGCCATGATTTTATTTATGGCTACATATGGAGCCTGGATGCTTCACAGGTGCTAATTCAGGGACACATTTAATCCTTTTCTGGACAGAGCTGCCGTGGTGGTCATGTGGCTTTTCCAGCAGGTAGATGCTTTGAACTTCTTTGTTTTTACTGTAGTAGATCCCTGCAGATGCCAGGCAGGGATTTAACTTTCCAGGTGCTTAGCAGATTCTGAAAACCTACGTATGTCAAGAGGAACGTTCAAAATCACTAGTCACATCAGCTAGCATTGTCTGGAAAAAGTGAAGTGTTTCCCGACACTATGCAAGTTTGAAGAAGCAAAATCAGCCTACCTCTCTCAAATCTTATTCCAGCTCTTTAATTATAAAATCTTACTGTTGGTGAGCTTCTTTTGGCCACTCAAAGGAGAATGAATTGCTAAATTTGTGCTGCAGGGAATTTGTATTGTGGGAAATTATTGCTACTTCTGCCACAACTTAGAGGTACGAGTGCTTCTGCGTGCTAAGAAACAATTCAGAGGGTCTGTGCACAGGGATCCACGTGTATCGGAGAGCTTGTCTGAGCTGGCAGCCCCCTGCTTTAACTCTTTACCTACGTTCGATGATAAGTTACGTTGCAACCCTGGAAATTTTTGATGAGGAATTTCTTATGCTCGTGCAATGTAAAAATGTTGTAGAAACATCTGTGGCTGGCATTTTCTGTCATGCGATGGAGTTTAACAGCAACGTGAAATCAGGGCTGAGAGGCATTATCTGAGAGAGAGAGGGGGAAAAAAGGAAGGAGACGGAGTCTGTTGACTTAAGAATCCCTCCAAAGAGCATGGGATAAGAAAATAAGGAGACTGGTGGAACAGTCAGTCCCTGTTTGGCTGGCTGGCTGCAGATTGAAAAGATCAAATATTTACCGGTGCTCCCAGTGCAGAAGAATAGCTGGATCTCTGGCTGATTGGAAGCAAAGCAATACTGAGCGCTGTTAAAATAACATAATGCTTAATGCATAATGCAGTTTTTCAGCCAGTACTCTGGTTTTCAGCTATACCTGTGAAAACTGTTCATCACTGCAATAATATTCCCCTTGGAGAAAGGTGAGCTGGGGAAGAAAATACACAGTAGGACTGGGGAGATGAGTGATTTTGTAAGGAAAAAAAAAGTCATTGATGTGAATGTAAAGGAAACCTCCCAGAGAAGAGTTCATCTGTTGCTGGCAATGCAATCCCCCTCTGTAGCAGCTGGCTATACAATGGTCAAGAGAAGATGGACAGACTCACTCGGCACCCATCCTCTGCCTGGTCCCCGCTGCAATGCCCGCAGGTCTGGTGTTGTCACCTTCCTCCCCTGCCGAGACCCAGGCAGCAGGCACAGGCCACCAGCCTATGTGAAAACCTGCTTTTTGCAGAGGCTACTGGAGAGCTTTGGCTGGTTTTCATTGCTGAACTATCCAAACCCATGGAAATGAATGATTCATAAATGAGAATGCGCCCCAAGCAATTGCGCTTGTTTTAGGGGTGCCTGGTTTAGGAGGTGGCAGCAGTGCCAAGGTACCAGCCTGCGCATGGTGAGCAGTGCATAATGCAGGAGATGTTACGTGCCTGGAGATCCCCATTCTAGGAATCAGGGAAGCAAAAGGAAGTAATAAAAGGCACACCCTGAATTTCAGAATTGCTAAGATCCTCCAGCCTAATGACGGCAGCTGGATTTGCAAACGCTTGGCACCTCTACAGATTCAAGCTTTGCTTCTTGGGACGGTGAGTATAAAACCAAGTGGACTTCATTAAGTGTGGTAGGTGAAAGGAGAATGAGGCTCGAAAGACACATGTGCTTTAGCTTGGTACTCTCCAGCCTTTTAAAGCCTCAGTGAAATCCTGAAGCTTTCACCTAACGTTGATTCGTCCTTGCTCAAGGAAAACATTCTCTTGTTGCCAGAGGAAATGCTTAAGGATTTGTCTGATAATGAAAAGATGATCGGAATGGCTGTGTAAAAAGCCTAAAATGGTGAGAAAGCAGCAGCAGAGTGGTTTGAGAATAATACATTCACTTCTGTGTGTGTATAGCTCCACTGCATCTTTTGTGTAAATTCTCAGCATTCCTGGAAAAGAAGGATATCAACCAAAGGCGGCATTTTCCAGGAAACTCTTTCAAAAGAATCATCCTCATATTCATTCACTGGAGACGGCCAATATCCTTGTGTGTGAAATTATCCAGCCTTTTGAGACAGCAGTTGAATTAAAGGTTGCAGTTGTTGGCCTGTGAGATGTTTTTCCAAATACATTGTGCTATAATCCCCTTCTTCCCTTTTTCCTTCTGGTGCAAAAATAGGTCATTTTAAGTAATTGATAAAATTCACTATTTTTAAGTAATTAGTCTGCCCAACACAGTTTCTGCTAGGAAACTAGCAGAAGGAAGCTAGAGCTGAAACAATTTCTAAACATAAAAAAATGGAAAATACTGGAGCAGAAGTGCTGGAAATGTTGTTCAGAGATCGTCTACCAATGTTAAATTCAGTGATTCTTTCAGGTGCTGAAAGGTGAAAATTAGTACGTTAAACTTTTCCTATGGTCGTTTCTCTGTGGATCCAATAACCCAATAATTGACTTGGTGGTGGTAGAACATGAAAATGAAGGATTCATGAATGAAAATGAGGCGAGTGGTCTGCTCTGCAACAGACTGCTCCATGCTTAAATTTCTGTAGCAGATCATCAAGTCATCGTCCCTGCTAATGAGCTCCAGCCTACAGTTTTTCATCCAGCATGCTTTTAGTTCCCATATGTTTCATTACTCTTGAGGCACTATGGAAGAGCCAGGTGAGAAGATCTGCTGCCATTCAACCTGCATGCGTCTGCAGACTTCAGTCTGAATCAGCCCAGCCAGGAGACGCTGATTTACTGAAGATGATTGAACACATTAGAGATGCTCTGCTGAAGAGGCGAGAATACATTAAAACAGAGAGAAAATCCAGGGTCAACCAGATTCAAAATGGAAATCACAGCTGATCTTAGTTAATAAAATATTGGGGGAATGGCAGGAGAAAAGATGATTTTTGATCTTGCCAAGCATGTAGATTTGTTGGTAGGATGGCCAAAGCACCTTAGATGCTCTCCATAAATGTCAGAGAGAAAAATGCACCTGCTCAGGAAAAATTTGGTGTATGTGAGATCTGAATGCCCCGCTGAGGAGTCCTGTCTCCCTCAGTTGCAGAAGCAGCCCAAGGTGATTAAGTTTCCAACTCAGATGCCCTAATGAGATGCCCAGTGAGGAATCCTGAAATTGCCAGGTCCAGAGCTGTTTCCTGGGGTGGGTGAATTTAGATTATTGGTTTTCTGTGCAGTGAGGGATGGCTCCCAGGGAGAGGGAGGAGGAAGGCTAAAGTGATGCAAAGGGAAGGGAGGCTTACAGAGCTGCTGGATGCACCCTGGTCTCTGATTCTCATGCTAAGAAGCAATTGAAATATTAAAGGTAATAAAACATGATTTAGTTCATGCTGTGAACTTCAGTTATTTACTTCAGTTCACGTTTTGCGTTTTATCTGCTGGGCCTCAGACTGTCTGTGTTGATAAATCACCATGTTCCAAATACAGATGGGGGAGGGCGGGGTGGGGGGGGGGAAGAACACTTTATTTCATAACTATTCAATTATGAAAGCAGGGGAGGAGGGAAAAATGCATGAATCAATATAGCTTTTTCCAGAGTTATCAATATCTCTAGTGTCATCCTTATTTTACCCTTTCTCAGCCAGGGATTCTCATCCCCATTTTAAGGACAGGAATAATGACTTGTCCAAGAAGCCAGGGAGAAATATGAGGTTGCTAACTATGGTTAACTTTTCCCACTCTACAAAACCACACAATAACACTGTCCTATGATTAAAAAACATCCCCTCCACCCCAGGGAGCCTCTGGACCCAAATCCTCCCTGCTGAAAACCCCAAGCTGCATTCACAACTTGTGAGGAGGTTGTGAGGAGCATGATGAGGCTGTCAACAGCAGCACAGTGATGCTCAGAGAGGAACTGTTGTTGCAGCTTTAGGGGCCTACCCTTAAAATGACGAATCGTGACACTAATTGACAGAGTCCCCGATAATTAAATGGAAGGTTGAAAGTGATTTCCTTTTTTTTTTCTTTGCATTTCTGGCCTTTTGCCACCCCCAACAAAGGACAAAACGTCAGTCATAACTTCAACTCAGCAGAGCTTTGTCACTTTATCTCCCTTTTAAATGTTATTTGAATGTTAGCTCTTTACATTTGCTTTTCTTTATTTAATAAAAAAGGCAATCTGATCATAATAGGCATAAAACTGTCATGAGAAGGTCATAAAATGCATATTGCTTACTGAAATGAGGGGGTCATCTCCCATCCTATCTGGTAAATAAATACTGAAGGAAGTTTCTCTATCTTGCTGTTGTTTATACATTCTTAAGTGTACTCCAAACTGGTATAAAGTGCCAGATTGACAACTCTGCTTGTTGCCAGAATAGTGACAGCGTAGACTGCAGGCAGGGTGAGACACCGTCATGCTAATATGTTTCAAGTCTGTTTTGGACCAGACTGGGATGAAAGAAAGAAAATGTGTGGAGTGAAAGATCCAGTGTGTGGCCCATGTAATCTTTTGTCTCTGTAGTCTAACATAGAAGGTGGTTGTACGTGACAGATTACAGAAGAAGGAAAAAAAAAGCCTGTATCAAAATAATTACTAAGAAAAGACTTGGCCGAGATTTACAATTACAATGATTTCAGTGCCGTAATTTCTGGGCGTGCAAATTGAAACACCTTAGAGAGCTGGTTTTTGCAAAGCATGGAGCGCTCCTCCTCTCCAAAAACTGTGCTTCTTCAACAGCATGCCTCTACCACAAAACCTAAATATCTGAGTATCCAGCTTATATAAAAACAGGGCGTGAAAATGCCAATAGCTTGTGGCAAGTAGGAAGTTTCTCTCTGTAAATTGCTTTGGATTCTAAGAAATCAAACATTCATTAAAAAGGAAAGAAGTCCCTAGACCCACAGGTTGCTAAGAAGTCTTTCTGAAACCTGAGCAATTCCTTGGGACCCGATAATATTCCCAGCCCATGAGTCAAATAGGTAGCTTGGGTGCCTTTCCTGCTGCTCCTGGTTTTGTCAAAGTGAGGGTGGGTTTAAAACCGTCCACAGCCTCATCAGTTCTCACTGATCCTGTGTGTAACACTGAGCCAAAAATTAGGTCAAGTCCATTCTGCTGCTGCTAAGGTTGAACCGCAAAGTATATGTATGCATCTATCCTATATAGATGTATCTATGCGTTATAGCTACCTGTTGGAACGGGAGAAAGGGAAAATTTCCTTCACCTCCACCCTCAATTTGGGAAGAAAAAGGATGAAAAGTACTTTTTTATACAGAGAGGTTACATGACTTTTGGGAAAATTGTTATTTAGAGGTTTGATGAGGATATCCACTTTAAATACAAGACGTGGCAAGCTTACCCAATACTTCCACTTTTAAAATCTGCAGATGGCACATCTGACAGACAAAGAAGTAACACGGGTGGTTTTCACCTTGCCTAGGCAGCAGTTCACAGGCCAGGAGATGTCAGGTCAGCTTTTGGGAGCCCAGTTTCATAATAAACTACAATCTGTGGCTAGTAAATCCGTAAGCCCTCCATTTATCGCCTCCACAAGAGTCAGAGCAGAAACATCTCAGCAGAGGTGGGTGTATGCACAGAGGCCGGTGCTGGTGTGTTCCTGCAAGGTCTGTACCGACCAACACAGCTGCAGGAAGAGGAACCCAACTGTGTTGCTTCATCAGCTCCTGCAATTAGTTGCATCTAATTGCTGGACCAAACAATAGCAATTGATGAATCAATGAGTTGGCAAGAGATGATCAAGAGAACATAATGTGGCTTTCAGAGCCTTGTGACTGACGTTGTGAAGTGAAAGAGAAGGAAAGAAAGGCAGGAAAGAACAAATGTTCCCACCCACGCAGCTTACCTTTGTGTCCTCAGGAACTGGAAAGGTTAGTGGGCAAAGAGAATCATAGAATCATGGAATTGCTTAGTTTTGAAAAGACCTTTAACATCATCAAGTCCAACCATTAACCTAACACTGCCATCCCACTACTAAACCGTGTCCCTCAGCACCTTGTCTACCCGGCTTTTAAATACCTCCAGGGACAGGGACTTGATCACTTCCCTGGGCAGCCAGGAGAGAAGAGAGCTCCTACAAGAGTTAAGACACATCATAGATTGCAAATCTTGCACTGAAAAACCTGCAGTAGATAAAGGAGCAGAGATGGATGGGATGGGAGAAGCGCAGTATTGTTTTCCCCGTAGTTCCCTGAAGCCCCAGTTGGATGCATGAACTTGCATTTCTTTATGCAGGAGATGCATGGCAGAGCCTTGAACTGAACCCACAGCCCCATATTTAGGACAATTTGTAGACAAGCGTTTAACTTCACACATGTGCTGAAGTTCCCTTCAAATGCTTAAGAGCTGTCCAAGGAACTTAGAAACAGCAAATGCTGTTCCCTGCCTTTTTAAGTGACCACACCTCTTTCAGAAACTGGTTTCAAGCCATCTTCTGCCCACTGAATATTTTGCTTAATTCCATTCTTGGCCACCACTGACTGGCTGCTTTTTTATATCAGGAATGCTCTCCTGCTTACCCTGGACAACGATACTGCCCTGAGTTGGGACCATGTGATCTTTATCATAAAATATCTCTGATTCATTTTTGTCCTTTTCTTTTACATATTATTCTCATTCCCGTTATTGCTAAGCTTACACTGCTGGGAAGCGCTCTGGGCTAGGACACCGAACACATTCATGTGGTGTTATACATCTCCTTCCTTCGTCGTGATGGAAGGAGTCAGGGAAACTTGTGTCCTTGGGTGAGCCTGAAATGAAAAGCAATCCATTGCCACTTCAGTTTGGAAGAGGAGCTGTAGACAAAATACTACCCTTTGAAGAGCTGTGACCTTTAGAGACCTCACAAGGCTTCCCATCTTACAAACTACATGCTCTTTGGGGAGGGCAAAGTTTTGCTGCCTTTCCTGGCACGTGCCTGGGTGATTCCAGTTCAGATGTTATGTTCGTACCCACTGGACACTTAGCCAGGTTTCAGTGAGCCAAGCAAGCATTTGGCTGAACAAAAGTTATTCAGGGCTTGAGTCATGGTGGAAATGAACCTCCCTGAACCTTGAGGCCCCTGCCAGGATTGTGAAATCGCAATGTGTCTGGAGATCTCTCCTCTTCTGTGAGTAACAGCTTTGCTCAGTTGACTTTTGGAATCCATCTTTTTTGTCCTAATAATTCTACAACAACATCTTGGGGGAATTTATCTTAATCCACAACATGCTCATGTTTCTGTTCATTATAATCTAAATTTAGGCAAAGAGAAAACTACAGTCCACTTATTCTCCCTACTGAAAGAGAAGCTAAGAGGGAGCTTTTACTATTTGCACAAGCTAATGGAGATACATGTCCTAATTCCCTCTTTGCCTCACAGACTGGAAGCTGCTTCTTGCTTGCTGGTAAAGCTGGTAACTGATAATAAAGGTAGCGATTATTTTTACATTGCAGGATGCCCCGTACAGAGGCTATGCAGGAGCCTCATTACTAAACAGCATTCAATATTTATTCATGTATGTAAATTCCACTGGTTGAAATCTTGACGCATTCACAGCATCACATATTTCATTCAGTTTATCCTCTGTAGTTGTTCCCAACTGCTCAACAGCTCTGAACGATGAGTCCCATTGAGAGCAGGAGGTACAATGAGTGTAGTGGCTGTTGCTTCATAAATAATCTCAGAAGCCTGAAGACTGCAAACAATCTCGTTGTGTTTGAGCTTGGAGCAAGCAGCGCACTGTTGAAAAGCTGTTCAGAGGTTTTGACTTTTACACTCCATGTTTACGTATGGCTTTCGTTACTTTGTCTTCTTGAGGAGAAGATGGATGGCGCAAAGGGGTATAGAGAACGCGAGGTGCAAGAGGTGTGTAAGAGTCAGCGCCGTAAATAATAAATTTGATATTTTTACTCTGGTTTGGGGTTTTTTTGAGTATTTATAATGCAGAATCACATTGTGCAGTTGGCAGGAGCAGATCTAGTAACGTACATGCATATATATTTTAGAAACAAAAATTTTAAAGGGGATGCACACAAGACCAAGTGGAGATTGAAGAGCAAGAGGTTAACATATGCTATGGCTTTTATTTAAAATTCATCTCCTCATTCTTCATCTCTGTCTGGAAACCATTTTGGCATGATTTTGACTACTTTCAGAAGGTTTAGTTCAGGGAAACTTCAAGATCTTGTTAATTCAGAGCCTGAAATGGTAGGCATAGCTAATACTCAGATTTTTTCTTAAAACTGTGCTCACAGTTTTGATTGCCCTGGCATCCCTGGAAATGCTTGGTAACTATTCCTGAACTGCCTGGCATTTGTGCTGCAGAGCTAGTAGTGAAAGATAAGTCAAAGATAAGCCCAAGAAAATGGATTTCTCACGTGTTATTTGGGCAACACGTTGTTTACTTACTTCTTAGATACATCAGTGCTGAGATTTCACTCTGTCCTTGCTGCTATGCCCCAGGGCGCTGCCTGCCTCTTAAAGCATCCACCAGTTCAGCTGAGGGAGAGAGACCCCTCTGAGAGATTGGAGCTTTAAGACACAGATTATGCCTTGCACCTTCATACAGGGCAATTTGGAAGATGCTACTAACCATGTTAGGGGGGACATGGTTTTAGGGACATGGTTTAGTGGTGGGTTTAGTGGTGGGATGGCAGGGTTAGGTTAAAGGTTGGACTCGATGATCTTAAAGGTCTTTTCCAACCAAAGCGATTCTATGATTCTACGTTGAAAGACAAAATCAAGGGACGAATATGTTCACAAGGCAAATCAACACCAGCACAAGGAAAGGAGGAGAACAAAACACCCAAGGTTTTTAACATACCTGCTACTTGTTTGTTGCTTTAAGCAAGACTTGAACATTGAAATGAAGCCCAGAGAGGAGGTGGAAGAACACAAACATTATTATTACTACATGTAAATGTGGATGTTTTTGAATGAAGTCTTGCCACAAGTAATCACAGACTAGAAACTTGCACTGGGGAACCAAAAAGTGAATGGCTGGAGTCCCAAGCCCAGACAAGTGAAAGGTAATCAGCGGGCTCGATCTCACTGAAGGAAAGTAGTGAGGAAGCTTGCACTCCCATTTAAAAGCAAACAAAACTGATCTTGGCACAAAACTGATCTTGGCCTTATTATTACTGCCTAAAGTTTAAGAGCTGCATGGTAGTGATTATCATTTCATCATGGAAAGAGAGCGAGCCTGCTCCAGGCTCTGGCTGAAATTGCAGCGTATTGTCTTCCATGCACCACTCCTTTGCATCTCCAAGATCGCTGCCGATGTGGCAAGAGGCTGTCGTTGAAACCTTGGCACGGCTGCTGCCTGCTACAGACAGGACACACTTGCTGAGCTGATGCTCATCGTCCTTTGACATTTGTCCTTTTTTTATTGTTTTCTTTGAACTATGTGATGTTAGACTGAAAGCATATGTTGGCTGTTTGTACAAAGAAAATCATGACCAACCAGCACGTATAAATTACAGCTGGTCCTGTTACTTCTTATTAGCAAGAACAAATTTGAGAGGATGTGGTTCGTGCTCACCCTGACAAGGTTCTTACATCGTGTCTGTCTCCAGAGCAGTCTTCGGAGCTCAAGTGTTTTGTATTTCTGCTCTTCCATGATGTAACCTGGCCCATCCACTGAGTTCAGGCTGCGTCACAAGCTTAGCAGGAATTACTGTGAAGAGAGGAGAGTATGAATGATTAAAAGGAGCCTTGACCAGCTAAGCCACAAAGGCATTTGACAAAAAAAGTCTATGTCGCTGTCACAGTAATTAATGCTGAAGAGCATTTTGGTGCCGCGAATATTGTACTTAAAGAATTATATCAGCATGTTAAAAATGCATCATGAGAGGGCACATTTCATTTGACTTCAAAAAGGAACAACTAATAATACAAAGACACAAAACCATGCCAGCAGGGAAAATAATCCTTTCTTCTCTTAGGTTGCTGTAACCAGACTCTTTCGATTACAGAGATCCCAAGAATGTGCCCAGTTGTTAAATTTAAGCTTATCAAGTTTCCAGCAATACTGTCCGGTGTTGCCAACAACTTACGGGGTGTCTCAGATGGGTGCTCCTGACAGGAAAGTGAAAGCTTTCCAAAAATTGCATGCTGAAGCAAAGGTGCTTGACCACATCTTTTATACTGTGTGCAGCTCTGGTCCTCCAACCCCTCCAGCTTGAGAAGGAATCATTAGAACTATAAATAAATGGTACTAAAAAGGTGAGAAGAATGCTTACAAATATTAAAAGCCTTTATTACAAGGAGGCTACATCTGGGCTAGTAAATGAAACGGTCTGGGGCCCTGAGGACAGGTAGCCCAGCACAGCTTTCATGTGTATAGATAAACTCTTCTTCTGCAACAAAACCGGTGGGTCTGCTGCCTCCTGCCTCTTGGCAATCTCTGTCTTGATCTGTCCTGGGAAGGCGTAGCATCTTCATTACTGGAATGTTTAGAGAACAGGTTAAAAGACATCAGGAATAGTTAAGCCCTACCTGAACCTACCTTGGGACTGGGACTCAGCATCTTCCTTCCAGCCCCAGTGCTTTTAGTCCTGTTAGTTTATAAATATATCAGTTCTTGCCCTAAGACATGCTACAATTTTTCTAGGCATTTTTCAAGTCTTATCTTTAACTGACTTCTGAAGTGGCTGCAGGAGGTGGTGAAGTAATCCTTGTTCATAACAATCTTTGTATTGTATGTCTGCACACAATGTCCCTTGGGATCCAGCCCCGGTACTGGATGTGTACTAGACATGACTATTTTAGCCATCACTTTTCTGTTCAAGCTGTAAGATGCTGCTCCGCGCTTCCTTTCATTTGATGGCGTCATCTGTCCTATTCTTCCTCCAGCTTTTTGTTTGTTTTGTGTTTGAGGAATGTTCCTTGATTCTGAACTGAATAGAGAGGTCACTAATGGAAACCCTGCATCCGAAACGCTGGGAAGTGAGAGAAAATCTCTGCCCAGCTTTGAGGGACAACTTCTGGTTGTTAGGATATGTTATGAAATTGGCCTTCATTTTTGTGCCTGCGGCAAGGGAGACCACCTTGGAAGCAGAGGGACAGAGACTAGACTACTCCATGGACATCAGCTTTCTGGCTTAGTTTCCTACTGACCTGTTCCTTGAGGGGTTATTTGCACCAGGGTGTACCAGCATCCTACATCCATTCCGTGTGGCTATCGATCTTCATAGGGCAAAGAGCAGCAGACCTCTGCTCTTATATTCTAAAGGTGACGGGCAGAGAGTGTGAGTGACACCAAGGGACACAGCTGCCATCTGTGGACTGAGGTCCCAAGAGAATAAGTATTCCAGCTGAGCTTTGTGCTCTTCCCCATTGAGAGTTAGATGCTAAATCTGATTAATACAGCCTTCTCTTGCTTTGTCATCGGAACCTTTGGTGTTGTCTAAAATCATGAAAAACATGTTTCCTTTACCAACAAATTGATTTGATTCTCTTTGATAAATTATGAGTTATCATAAAAGAAGAAGCACTTTGTATGCCTGGTGACAACTTCCTTTGAGGCAGAGCATATTAATCTACATACTGTATTTGCTTTGAAGTCAGAACAAAATCCTGCATCGTGATGTGTGTGCATGAAAAAGACAGACGGCAAGCTCAGTTCTGCTCTGCTACATCCGTGTAAATCCGGATCAATGCCAAGGCTGCAACAGAGATAAGGATTGGGCCCAGTATGTTATCTCCATGCATATCCCATACTTGGTAGGGAGCAAGAGGCAGGAAAGAGAGAAGTGAAAATTCCCCATTTTAGCTGTATGTCATCTCCTGGGTGAAAGATGCGCTGACCAGAGGATGATCTTGCACATTAAAGGTAATATTGTATATCTGTATAGAACAGCTTAAAGTGAACTAGAAATAAAAAAAAGTCAAAGGAAGCAGTTATGGTGGTAAATATCAGTGTGACACAGACGAAATAACTCAAAATGCTTTTTACTGACACAGCGTCAGCAAGATGTAGAGCCTGTTTCTCTACTCGTACCAGTTTTACAGCCTCATAACTCACTGGATGGCAACAGAATAATCCTTGATTTGTGCTGGTTCAAGAGGGTCAAGCAGTTACCCAAATTTCGTAGTCCAGCCCTCTCGTTTCCTTTTGCTATAATCTAACCTCTCCCTTCCCAAAGCTGCCGTTGCTGAAGCCCGTGGGCCTCCTGCTCTGACAGCTCCGGTGCTGCAGGATGGGCTGATGCAGGACGGTCCTCCTGCACTACGTTAGCATCCCTGAGAAAGGAGTCAGACCCCACGTGTGGTTGTCGGCATCCCATTTGCAAAAATCTTGTTCGAAGGCAATGCGTGTAACGCTGAATATAATGCTGCGGTCCATGGAAACCTAAGTGAAGGAAGCGGTACGGTGGAAGGGTGATGTCTTACCTATTGTTCAGCATTCATCACTTTTCTTGGTCTGATGTCCTCTCGCTCCTACTCCTGGGGCCAAAGTATGGACCTAAATATCACCCTTGAATTTGGGTATATTATAATTTTGCTTACTGTTTTGCTTCCCAGGCATCTCTGAGCATACCTTGGTAAAGGAAAGCTGCTGGGTGGAAGGAGGTTAACACAGAGAGGATAATGGAGCAGGAAAAGCAATCACAGGCATCTGTGCTCGGATAACATGGGAAAACCACAGAATAAAATAAAGAGGTGGTGAAATCATTGGAAAGGACTGGTTTTATTACCATCATTGCTGGAGTCTGTTCCACAGCCTGTAATGCCCAAAACCACAGGAGCAGCTGGTCCACTTCTAGTGAGAGAGCTCCCCAGAACCAGTGTGGTGGAGTTGTGCTCCATGATGGATGCAGACATCACACCCCCACCCAGCAAAGAATCACTGAGGTGCTGAGGCTGGAAGGTGCCTCTGGAAACCACCAAGTCCAACCCTCCTGCTCAGAGCAGGATCAGCAAGAGCAGGTTGCCCAGGACCTACCTATTCTAGCTGGGTTTTTAATAACTCTGAAGGAGAAGGCACAAACTCTCTGGGCAACCTGTTTCAGTGTTTAACCACCTTCACTGTAAAAAAGAGAGACTTTATCACTCTCTACAACTACCTGAAAGGAGGTTGCAGTGAGGTGGGTGTGTTGGTCTCTTCTCCCAAGTAACAAACGATAGGACAAGAGGAAATGGCCTCAAGTTGTGTCAGGGGATGTTTGGATCAGATATTAGGAAAAACTTACTTACTAAAGAGTGGTCAAGCATTGGAACAGGCTGCCCAGAGAGGTGGTGGAGTCACCATTCCTGGAGGTGTTCAAAAAATGTGTAGACATAGCACTTCGGGACAGGGGTTAGTAGGCGTGGTGGTGTTGGGTTGATGGCTGGACTTGATCTTGGAGGTCTTTTCCAACCTTAATGATTCTATGATACTTCTTCAGCCTGTTGAGGTCCCTCTAAATGGCAGCATGACTGTCAGCTACTCCTCCCAGTTTTCCATCGTCTGCACCTAAGCAATTAATATAGATGTTGAAGAGTATCAGCCCCAGTATTGACCCTTGGGGTACACAGCTAGTGACTGTCCTCCAGCTGCATTTTGTGCTTCTGCTTACCTTTTGAGTTCAGCAGCTCAGCCAGTTTTCAGTCCTCCTCACTGTCCACTTATCTAGCCTGTACTTCATCACTTTGTCAATGAGGATGTTGAGAGACACTGTCATAAGCCTTGCTAAAATGAAGATAAAAAAAATCCACTGTTCTCCCCTCACCCACCCAAACCAGTCACCACATTGTAAAAGGCTATTAGGTTGGTCAGGCATGATTTCCCCTTCAGAATTCCATGCTGACTACCTCCAGTCACCTTCTTGTCCTTCATGTGTTTGGAAAAGGCTTTCAGGGGGATTTGCTCCATCATCATCCCAAGGATCAAGGTAAGGCTGACTGGCCTGTAGTCCCCCAGATCCTCCTTCTTGCCCTTCTTGAAGTCTGCAGTGACATTTTCTTTCTTCCACTTCTCAGGAACCACTCCCAGTTGCCATGACCTTTCAAAAATAATTAAGAGTGGCTTCACAGTGCCATTGGCAAGGTCCTTCAGCACTCGTGGGTGCATTCCAGGAGGTCCCATGGACTTCTGTATATTCAGCTTTTTCAAATGTTCCCTAACCTGATCCTACTGTACCAAGTGCAAGTGTCCTTGTTCCGTACTTTGATACATGTCACGTCCTGGGGTCCTGGGGTTCCTGAAGGCAAGGCTTATCAGTTAAGACAAGTAAAAACAAGCATGACATCCAGCAAGGAATAACAAGACAGCTTCCCATCTTTTTTTTCCTTGCCAATAGTTACAAGAAATGGTGTATAAGCTGAGATGAAACTAGGTAGCATGTAGAGGCCAACCTGAAGAAGATACTAATGCAGCTCAGTCCTTCCTAGTGTTCATGTGATTGCCAAATAAATGCTTTTTTACTAGAATAGCAGCCTCTTTGACCTATCAAGAATGTTACAATGACTAATGCCACAGTTTAGTCTTGTGCATTTTTCTTACAAGCCTATAAATACTTGAGAGTCTTGCCTATAAATACTGTAGGGCCTTACTTACATAGAAGGCAACCAGGGTCTTCAAATGGCTTCCCTTTAAACATACCTCACGGTAGTATTTGGGGTGCTTCTCAGCCTGCGATAGTAAGTGAAACTACCAGAAAGGAAAAGATGCAATCTGGCTGGTGTTGGATCTATTTCAACATATTTTTTTTTTGGTGTGTGTTATATGTAAGAGATCATTTGCATCTGCTCCATCTTTGGCTTTTCTTTAAAAAAAAAGGCTTTTCTTTTTTTTTTTTTGTGGAGGGAGGGTGAGAGGGGAAAGAATTGTTTCTGAATCTTATCAAGAAATAAAATAACACCAAGTACATCTTACGAAAGAAGAGGCATACTGTGCCTTTTTTTCCACTGGCCTACTGCCTAAGGGAAACATTCACTGGCAAATCTAAAACTTGTTCAAAACCCTTTGGAGAAGCAGACTATTATTAAATTATTTATTTTATCTTTGAAGTGTTTCCATTTTTATACTGTTAAGGATTTCTCTTGTAAAAGCCGGGGTGCCTGAGAATATTTGGCCTGTAGTGATCTTTGAAACATAAGCCTCTTTTTTTCCTCTCTGTCCTTTCTTCTCCCCCACTCTCTCCCTCCCAGTTTCTTCCCCAAATGAATGAGGATCTGTCTGATGCGGAGAGGCTGTACTCATTGGGGGAAATTTAAGGAGATCTTTAGGAGCTGGAAACAACTAGAGCTTGGTTTGCATTGCATTTGCTTAAATTTTTTTTTTTTTTTTTAAGAGAAACAAACCTGGCAGAATCAGAAAGGGTGGGAGATATATTCAAATGCTCTCAAGCGCTTATTAAAATGTTATGTAATTAAATGTTAAGATCATGCCTGTAGCTGTGTCTTTTGAAATAACTGTACTAGCTGGGCCTTCTGAAACCAGCACAGGAAAGTAATTCATTTGCAAGGTTATCAGTCATTGAGGCATATGCCTTGGGGACCTAATTTAACGGGAGAACTCCCATTGACTTGCGTGGGCTTGGACAGGGCCTGAGGAGAGCCCTGCTGTTGTTTCCCAACATGGTCCTTGCAGACTCAGAGGACAAAAAAAATCGCATAGCCATATGATGAGCACAGTGCTTCATGTTGGGGTGAGGTGGTGGTGTGACCCTGAGGGGGGTAGCGGGGCTGAGCCCTCCACGGGTGGTGGGTACAAGGCTCAGGAAGGATGCTCTGCTGGATGCTGGATGCGGTACTGCTGCCAATAGGAGCTGCACTACTTGAAGACACAGGGGCCATCACTGTCTCTGCAGGATTTCTTACTGGGTAGCAAAAAAAAAAAGGATACAATATACAGGCTAATGTGTGAGCCTGGTAGAAATGTGTCTTTAAAAACAGCACTATGGGGCTTCCCTTACCAGTGGGGGCTTCCCAGTTGCCATGAGGAGGGTACCTCTATTAATGCAGCTTCTGGCTCAGGGAGCAGAAAGGGTCTGAGTGTTGGGTGAAATGGATGTAGAGGTGCAGCCTGGGCTCCATGGGCACCTGTGTGCCAGCGGCTCCACCCCTCAGTGTGGGATGTCCCACGCTAAGAGGGTGAGTTGTGCCAAGTTGCATGTGTGGAGGAGTTAGATAGCTAAAAAGATGGGTTCTCCTGTTGGTGGGATTAGGACCGTGTGTGTAAGGGAACATTTCTGTGCAGCTGGGCTAAAGCCGAGCTCAGCAGCGAGGAGTTAGCACGGTGGCAATGGGAGGGGTAGGGCAGGTCCCAATGCAAAGGGGCAGACGACGCTGTTGGCGTTGCTTCCTACAGTGCATAACACGCCAGCTAGTACTAACCCATAATGCTCGATGATCATCGTGGGGAATTCCTAGCTCCCAAGATTACTGGTAGTGAGATGTTTTCCCTTTTAGCTAGCTCTCTGATTGAAGGGCACAGCTAAAACGCGCTGAAAGCCTGGACACAAGACTCCATTTATATTGCTGAACTTTATTCCACAAGGGAGGGCTTCTGTATCAGTCTGTTTTGTCTTGTGCAACCTCATTCTTGCTGTCTTAACTGCATATGATGATTAGGTAAATGAGTCTGTTCTTTCTGGTAAGTAATGGGCATCGTCACTCTTTAGTGCAGTCGGGTCGCAGTGGATCATCTCACACTTTTTTCGCTCAGCATATTGCCTGTCATTAAAAATCTGCTCATCTTTCCTTCATTTCTAAGGCCTCCTAAGTGCACGTGGCTGCAAATGCCTTCAGGTGCTGCCTCTGCTCCCACACCTCTCCTTTTACAAAATATTCAAAACTGAATGTGCTGAAAGAGCATCTTGTGAAGGGGCACTCTGCTGCCACAAATTTAAAACCACACATCCATGATCACTAGTGTCAGGTAACTGCAATGCCAGGTCAGCCACCTCTACAGACCTGAGTTTGGGCAACCACATATCTGCACTTCCATGAACTGGCAGGAATGGAAAGGATAGAAATTATGGTCCCAGTTGTGGGAATCATAGAATCAGAGAATTGTTTAGGTTGGAAAAGACCTTTAAGATCATCAAGTCCAACCTTTAACCTAACCCTGCCATCCCACCACTAAACCATGTCCTTAAGCACCTCATCTACCCATGAAGGCTAAACACTTGATCTGGCAGAATAATTCCTGATATGGGGTGAATCCGTGAATAGTTTTGAGCAACTAGTAAGCCCCTACACCAGAATGATGCTGTGTGCCATGTGGTCTTTTAGATCCAGCACTTTGACCCCAAAGCCAGAAGTGGTGTGTCATCAAACCGCGGCTTAAGCTTACTGCAGGATCCATATTAGGATGGGAAAGCAGAAGTCTGTAATGCCAGGCTGTCCACTTTATATTTTTGGCAAAATAACTTAAGTGAGTGCAAATAATGATTGTGGGACCCAAAAGCAATATCAAAATATTAATAATTGAGAGGTTTGTGTTATTCTGGGTAGCCAATACAACAGGACAGCTTGTGGCCCCAGAAAAATCTGTGGAAGCCAGGGAAGCCACATTTCAGTCCTCAAAAAGGCCAAGTTTGGAAGGGTCCCACTAAAATCAAAGGAATTGTGTATGTGCCTGGAAACGTCCCCAAGGCGCCTGCTTCTACTAGACCGAAGGATTTGCAGAACAGGTTACAAGGAGAGAAGGAAAGCCACTTTCCTTGTGTACAACATTAAAATCAGATCCAATAAACAACATTATTTTTATGTCCCCTGAATAACATCAGGGTTTTTTTCAGGCTTTTAACATTTTCATCTACTACTTGCAAAGCCCTACTCTCTATCTCCCTCTTAGCAGATGGAAATTGGAGGGAAAAAAAAAAAAAAGACTGTATGTGCTGGCATATCCATATGGCATTCAAGTGAGAAATCACTTGGAACATGGGGCCTCGTGTGGGGTCACAGCCTCCATACGTTCTTTGATGGGTGCAAAGGGTCCTGAAACTTGTTGCTGCTGTAACAGCGGGGGAATGGGGTTGGTATAGCACAGGCTGAAAATCCCTGACAAGAGAAGGAGCGGGAGACAACAGATACAAACAACCCCCAAGGTGTTTAGTTACCTATCTGCCCCTGAAATCTCAGGCACCATTGAGAAGCCAGGCCTGAGTGCTTTTGAATGATTTGCAGCCTCTTGCTGTAAAAAAGATAATTACATCAGAGCAAATATATGCTGGCTTTATCATGCATAATAAACTCCATCGGAGTGAAACCCTCTCCGGCACGGAGGATCTGCAGAGGATGCTGTGCGCTGTGCGGGGAGGGTTTAAGTGATGCAGGAGCCTCGTGTGGGCTTTCTGCCTTACTGGAAGGACATGTGAGGACTGGCCGTGCTACAGCAGGAACACGAGGGGATAAAAGAGACGTTCACGCATCGTTCTGGGGGGCTTAGTGGTCTGCTCAAGTCTGAGCAGCTACTCAAATGCCAAAGACTCACTTTGAGCAGGGTTTTTCTCTTATCCCTTTGCATTATCTAAACCTGTTCTGGAGTTGTCTGGTACATCCATTTTTGGCTTTTCATTGACTTCAGCAGGTTTGGCATCAGCCCTGTGTACGCGTGTATCTGTCTGTAAGTCTCCTAGCTGTTTACATATCTGTCTTATGTATTTATTTTCCCTAGTACCCACCACTGCAATATATAAGGCAGGAATCATCTTCCACAATGCCAATTTCTTTTGGCTTCTTTCCTGTGCATGTTTGGCTTTGCACTTTTCCTCTAAAGTTACGGCTGGGATTCTCAGTTATTCTACAATGTTGCTCTAACTCTGCTTATATGAAGGGTCTACCACCAGCTTCAATGGGAGCAGACTCAGAGCAGGGCTGAGTTTTTCTGGGTATTCTTCCCTATGTGCACAACAAAAATAGCCTGGAGTTGCAGCGTATCCTCCAACAAACAAAAGGTAGTGGACCATGATTTTCCCAGAAAATCAGAAGGGCTTCAGAGACCCTGCAGAGCCTTTCCCACCTGGCTAGGCTTAAATGCCAGTTGTTGCATCTCTAATTAGGAGATAAAATTCCTGAGATGGATATATTTTTTGAGAACAGAATATCATGTAGAAAAAGGTAACTAGCTGTATACAAAACTTCATTTGGAATCATCTCCACAGCCCCAAACTCCCATGTATATAAATCAAGGGACCAATCCATTTGTTCATACCCAGAGCACCAAGAGGAGGCTGCAAAGAGGTCACAGGATTGGGGCACTTGCAGCCCTCAGCATCCTTCGAGGCCAGCTCTGGTTTAGCCCACGTTCAGCTTATTGCCAACCCATTGCTGTGATTCTTCCCAAGCTCATTCATAGGGAAAACCAGGCAACTGATGCTCCAAAACCCACCGAAGTGATGGGGAGTCTTGGGCTGAAATCCAGCTCCATGCAAGACTTCCATCTAACCAGTGCTAGCGCTTCAGCTCCAGGATGACAGATAGACATTAGCCCTGTGCCCTTCAGAGTTCTCTCCCAAAAAGCTGATCGTTTATGTGCCCTTATATTAAAGACTAATCTTAGTTACAAGCTCTGACATGGACTTCTCATTAGTAATCACCTATGAACTTTAACTGCTTCAGGTCAAGTAGGTTGTTACTTCTAATTTTTCAAAAGGAAAGAGCTTCGTGGAATATCACCCTTCTCTTCATTTCTTTGCTGGTGCCTACCCAGCCCTCGGAGAGCCTTGTAAGAGGTGTGCACCTGTAAGGATGTGTTCTTGTAGCAATGAAACAAAAGACAACCAAATCCAAATGCAGCTAACACTTGTTAATCTATTGGAAGTCCAAAGAGCCAGTGATTACGTATGGACAGCTTTATACCAGACATAAGTATTGCTTGGCATGGGTCCTTCCTTAATTGCATTATACAAACATAACAGAAAATTGACCCAAAGGGGGAAAACAATTTTATCCTTAGAACACTCTTCTGACTAAGTACAGAGCTTTTAATTAAATTCCCTATACAAAGTGACTGCCTGTCTCTCATGTTGAGCCTAATTGATATCAAAGCCATCCTTAAAATCAATATTTTTTTCTGGAAAAAAGAGCAAATACCCTCTCCACCCCAACAGAATTCAATAAATAATTTGATAGTACTTGACTCCTAACTGTAATCTTTGTCTCATTTGAGCAGAATATAAAGTGAAAATTTGTCCCCACTGCCCCCCAGCATTCCCATTGCATCGCAAATCAGGCACCACAAAATGTCAGCAGGTCTGCTGTTTCCATTTATTTCAGCGAACCACGCTGAGCAAGGGAGGAATTCGAAATCTTCGTGTGGCAACACATTTATGCCGCTTTTGTTACCTATTTTATATTTTTCACTTATTTATGATTACGGTGGCAATTGGATCCCATTAGAAGTCTCAGTAAGATCAAAGGCTTGTTAGAGCAGTAGACAAACCCATCGTCTTTCAAGCCTGCTCAGGGGGGTTTGCAGCGTACCGTACCCCTGCTGCAAACCCATAAGCAGGCGCTTAACTCTACTCCTAGGAAAAAAGGCAGGCAGGTCCCTGAAAGACGGGGCCCCGCTTTGATAAGACAAACACACGAATCAAAGGAGCGTGCCTGGTTCGTTACCTTTGCTTTCTAAACAGTCTCCTTCATCTGTCCTTCTTGCTCTGTGCAGGAACCCTGTCAATCTATCTCATCGGAGCTGGCGAGAGAGTTGGTCCTCTTTGCCAGGAGCAGCTTAGAAAACCTAAGGAAAAGAGCAAGAGCAAAAGTGAAACTAAACGGTAGGGTGGTTGGGGTTTGAGTTTTTGTTTGTTTGGGGTTTTTTAATTATTCAGCCAGATTTAGTGAAGCGGGGAGCTGCAAGTCTGGCGTTGGTTGCTGCCCCACCAAAAAGACGGTCTAACCATAAGTCAAAGCAGAGTTAGCACCTGCAGTCCCTTTGCATCGCCTGTTCCTGATAAAAGCAGGAATAATCTCTGCAGAGACCACTGCCTAGTGAGGGAGCACGGACTTGAAAGCTCAGCCCTGATCTGCAGTTTCTGCTCTGTAATGTCTCTCTGTTGATATTGGCCCTCGGGGACTCTTGCTACAAGCACAATTTTCTTTCAAGAGCGTATGCTAATTGTGGCATTAGGGGTGTATTTATGATCTCTAGCTGACTGTGGCAGGTAAGATTGGGAGGGAAGCGGTACTGAATCTGCAGACAGATCATACTCATAAAGCACGATTTTGTGCTTCCCGTGCACTGTGGCACCGTGAAGCATGAGGGATTAGCATAAAGAGAAACCTGCCTCGGCATCACTGGAATAAAAATTCACCCTTGATTTAGGTAGCTGAGCCAGCTCCATGGACCTCGCAGTGTGCTTGTGTGCTGGGATAACTACCTGAGACCTGGTTTTCATCGGCAACCGCCAAAGCAGTCTGCTCTCCTGGGCTTTGGGAAAAAAGAGAGGCTGGGGAAAGGTTGGGGGACATAGAAAGATGATGCTATTTTACCACATCAGGCCTGGTCCTTTATTCCAAAAAACATCATTTAGTCCTGAAAATTATTTAGCTTCCAAAGCGGTCCCGTGCCCTCACACCTTCCGGTGGTCCACCCCAGGAGCAAAAACCTGGTGGCTGCAGAAGGAGATAGTAGCCAGCTAGCCTCCTAGGAAGTCACCTTCTGGGGGGTTTCTCATTTGGAGCGTGAATACTATGGTCCTTTTAATGTCTTGTTGCGGGCTTTGGCAGATGGATGTGACGAGATCACCGTGCAAGTGCGTTTGTGCACACCTAAGTCGCATCCTCAGCTGGGATTGCAGCTGGCAGCGGGGAGCCGAGCCAGCGCCCATCGCGGAGCACAGAAGGCCCTTGTAGACGGCGTGTGTTCAAATATGCCACCATTTCTCACCTAACATAAACTTGTTTCAGCTACACGCAATGCAAATAAAATATTTAGCAGAGGCTGGCCATACGTCTGAATGCCAGCGGAAAGTGAGAAGGGCTGGAAATAAATATTGACGCGAAGGTGCCAAGGCTCACAGTAAGTCAGGAGTGTGTATTGCTATTTTATAGGCTCTGCTAAATGATCAGAGCCTGACTGTGCTCCCAACTGCAATGGTGTAAACCTGGAATAACTCTGCCGATGTCAGAGTTACACCACCCCAAAGCTGGTGCATACGAGCTTCTGTCCAGCAGGGCTGAGCATTTCAGTGCAGCCGGAAAGACCCAAACCTCCCTTCCTATTAATATTTATGTAGGACTCCTTAGGCATCTTTGGAAGAGCCGCCATAAAATTTCTGTTACTGTAGGGAGGGCCCTGAAAGAACAATTTTCAGGCAGTTATTATCATTATTAGAGATGGTAATTGAATTAGTAGTTATTTAATTATTCTTATTAGTGTAATAAATAGTTCTTGCCCTCCTTGGTCCTGCAAAATGCAGCCTGAGGAAATCCCAGTAAGAGGGAAGAGCTCCACTTGGAGACAGCTATTAGAAAAAACGCTGCGGCGAAGGAGGAACCAGAGGAAATGTCCATACCCACCCAGAAGGCAATTTCTACACAGTCTAAAATATTGCAGAAGGTGCCTCTTCCAGAGGTGCCTTTTGGTTCAGGGAAGAGTTACACTGGGAGCTGAAATCGTTGATTTATATGTATGTATATATATTGGGTTTTGCTTTGTCAGATGTATGGCACGGAGGCCCCTGGTGTTACTGGTTAGCTTTACCACGGATAAGTTGCTTTGAGTTATGAGGAACATTTATTTACTGATGGAGGCTGTGTGGTGACAACACAGCCTGTGAGGCAAAGCAGGTGGAAGGAAGGGTCCGTCTTGGCCAGTCTTTAACAGGAGCCTGAGAGATAAGTGTTTCCAATACAGCCTGCCAAAGCGAGGCAGGGAGATTTGTCTCCTACCCAAGCTAGTGATGGAGCCATGTCACCATATGTGTGGTTAGTTTCCAGCAGCTCCTCACTTTTTCAGCACGAATGGAGGATGACAGATTGTATATTAGACAAATTACTCTTCTCTTGAAAGCAGCAGTCACAGTGATATCCAAGAGCCTTCTTCACTCTCTCTTCACTGAACAATTTCTGCACCATCATTCAAAGCTCTTTGCAATAAAAAGGTGGTTGGTGAGCAAGAATTACAGCGCAGCTCCTTAGCCCCCCAGCCAGCACTTCCCGGGGCTGTGCCTGTCCTAGTGACTTGCAGCAGGCTGCCATCCATCCTCTGATCTTCCTGCCAACTGGCACGGCCGGCCGTGCTGGCACCCACATGGACAAACCCTCTTCTGAAAAAACAGGGTGGCCACATCCCAGCTGCCCACTGAGAGCAGCCCTGCTGGCTCCAGCCAAACCCCTTCTGAGGACAATGCTCATGGGGACAGTGCCGACATCACAGAGCTGGGGCTCAACCTGGGCCATGGACCTGTGTCCACGCTGGGACGGGTGGCAGGGGGGGTCTCCAGGAATAGCAGGATGGATTATTTCCCTGACCTCGGGGCTGCTCTCTGGAAAGTCTCCAAAGAAGCAGATCCATCAGCACTGTGAGAAGGACATCAGGAATTGATGTCCTCAGGGGAAGCCTTAGGGGTTGCCTCAGACAACAAATTCAGTAGTTGCCTTGGGGGTGGAAACTGGAAGGCAAACATGCCCTTAAAAACATCATGTCCCTGGGCATGCTGTGGTAGAGATGGACATTTTTTCACCATGTTTGCCGCTTTCAGAGACAGATGGTGATTTCCCTTGCAAGCTCAAATCTTTAAGGCATTTCTGGTATTAAAGATTCATCTGTTATCAGTTGAACCTCGAGTTCCCACTGGTCATTGCCTAAGGATACTGTGTGTAGGGTCACCCAGTTGGTGATGGCAACTGGGCTGTAAAGAAGTACGCTCTTGGCCTACCCTCCTTTGAGGACAAACCTGTAGATCCCATCAGCCACATGTGGGCAGGGGTCCAGTGCTCCACATTACACTCCTGTGTTTGCTTTTGGCTCGTATCATACACCTTCTGGCACTGATTCTTGGGTTTGCTCACTTCTGTCCTCTTTTTTGCCCCCTTCTCAAACTCCTGCTGCTGCTCTCTGTCTCCAGGACATCACTATGGATAATGCATTGCCCTCTAATGGATAGATTTCAAACTGAGCTCCTCGACTGACCAGAACTGTTGGTAGGATTCTTTGACCCACCAGTGAGGCAGGAGACTTGAGATCCACATCCAGGCCACTTTCTATCCCCTTGCTTCCCTTGAATCAAAATAAAATACTCTTTTTTTTTTTTTTTTTTTTTTTTTTTTAATAGCACAGGCATCGAGCTGAATGTTGCAGCTATTTATAAGAAGAGGCAGAGGAAATCTGTGCCAATATGAACCCTGGTTCCTTCATGTCCATGAATGCTTTAATTGGCTTCAGAGTTAGGAAAGCATTAACAAAGCTGATTTCTGTGATTCCACGCATCTGGATTTCAGGGTGGTTTTTTTTTTTTTTTTTTTTTAGCTTGCCTAATCCTGCTTAAAGTCTTAAGATTTATTTGTATGTTTATAAGATGCTGCTTTTCTCATTATATGTACATTATAGTCACCAGTAAAATAATACAAACAAAAGGAAAAACAGAATGGACTTGCAAGCAGCTGATAATTAATTACAGAGAACTTTTGAAAGGGTGGCTTAGCATCTTAAGCAATTCCTTTTGCTGCCAGATACATGGGCTTGTTTTATAAACTACAATCAATCTGCCATTGGGGGGAAAACTGCAGAATGAACTTAGTCATCTGAGCTCATTTTCAGTTTCAAAAACTGAAAGGCTTTGGAGTATAAAGTACCCTCTTTTAATGTCAGTAAATAAGTTGATCTGTTTATATGGGTTTCAATACAAGTAAACTGCTTGCCATTTAAACAAGTTCAATCAGCTGTGAAAATTGACATTTTTAGCCATAAAATCAGGCTTCATCCTACCATGATATTAAATATTAAGGAATCATTGAAAGGACAGTATACATTTCAGAAACCTGCCTGGAGAGATGAATGCCAATTTCTGCCATTCACAAATAACGTACCAAAAAACGGCCCCTTGGCTTGGGGCCTGCTGCTCTGTAAAAGCCACTTCACAGCCTTATTCCAACGTGGTAAATCATTGTCGCTCTGAGAAGACATTCAAGCTTCACGTTCAGCCCTTGCATGGTGAAAATACATCCTTGAAGAGGACTGCCAGTGAGGACAGATGGGAAAAGGGCATTGCATGCTGATGCTCTCCCTGGGGATGTGTGTCCGGGGCTGCAGGAGGCTGTGGCAGGGCTCAGCATCCCTCGGTCCCTGCAGCCTGGGGCTTTGCAAGCCAGGGAGGCACCTGCCCGGCCATACCCTGCCCGTGGTGGCGAGCACTGGGATTTCCAGCTCCCCTTGCTCATACGCATGGCTGCGCTCGCAAGTGCCACTTGGGAATGCGAAATTCTTACCGCCATTGAGACCTCAGGGGGTCTGCACATACTCCGCTGGCCCCTACCTCCTTTTTTTTTCTTTTCCTTCCTTTTTTCCCCCCTCTTCTATCCTATTTTGGGGACAAAAAAAACCAAAAAACCACCCCGCGTTGCTTCTGACTGGGCTTACAGCTGACACAGCTCTTCAGAGCTCAACACCCCTGATGTTTTGCCTGTGCCAAAGGGGTCTCATTGTGTAAGGGGTTTCCTTCTGAATAGGACAAAGCAAAACAGCGAAGCAGTGGGATTACTGGGCTGCTGAAGGGAGACAATGGGGAAACAAAACTCAGGCCGGAGAGACATTTATTTTTCAGAGGGGCATGGCTGCCCTTACACAATCCCTTTTAAAGCACTGTGAAGTCTCTCTAACACAATCCAGTCCTGCAGCCAGGCAGAAATCCAGGGCATCCGAAACCTTTTAATTCCATCTTTAATTTAAAAAATGTGCACCCATTTACTACCACAAACTGCAAGGGTATTAAGTTATAGGAAGATCTAACAACAGGCTTTGGGGTTTCTCTGCTTGAGCACCTCTGGATGTTTCAAGCACCGAATGATGACGGCGTTCCGTCCTTTCACTGCTGACAAGTTGATGTGGAAATCCAAGTGGATGCAGGCTTCGGTGATCTGCTGCCTGCTGACCGAGCACATGTCTGGCATTCCCTGTCCTATACTGGCTCGCTTTTGGCTTCCAGCCAGAATTTAAGCTCTAAGTCCCCTGAAATGGCCTGAGGCTTTTCTGCTTGGGGGCAAGGAGAAGGGCGCAGTGCTCTCTTTGTGGCTGTGGTAGTGGTCTGCATCTGCGCTGGGGTGTGATTGAAAAGGAGGTGTTCATTCTGGAGATCCTGGGGGTGCTGGTAGGGTCCAGTTTTGCTCCTTGTTGGGGATTCAGGCTATGACTGTGGTTCTTTCCCTCATAGACATTTTCTCCAGAGCCTCTCCAATGCTTGAAGTTGACCACTCAATGGACAGGACCACTCAATGCTGTCTCAGGTGTTGGGTATGAGCCCCCCAGATCAGCCCAAGGAATTAATTTCTCCTCAGCTTCCTACATGCCAAGCTGCAACTTTATCCTTGCCCTGGGCACAATGGGAAAAATGCTGGAGAGAGAGCACTAACGCATCCCATGGGACCGCTTGCTATAGGGCTAGCTCTTGGCGTTCCTTTGTTCCCCTACAAAGGCGTGTGGGATGAGGGGAAGCCAGGCCCATCCTAAGTAAACAAATGCGCTGATTTAAATTTTTTAAATGGAGTCATAAATAAAGAACTATCATTGGAGAAGTCCCTACAGACACTGGTTTTGCTAGGGTTTTTTTTTTAATGTTGGCAGCTTCTGCAACTTTTACAGAGACGTCAGAGTAAATAGCCTGCCATCCTACAGCATCTTATAAAAGTCTTTAACAACAAAAAGATTTTTATGCTTTCTTATTAGATAGGTTCCTAATAAACATTCTGTTCATGTCTCCTTATTTTATGTAGTGTAGAAAAAAATAATATTCGCTGTCTGTAGCATATCTTAAAACGTAAATCTTTAGCAATTTCTGACTTAAGGAAGAAAGAACTAGATGCTTTTTGGACAGAAGACAACCAGAGTTTTCTGGGATTTGGAATATTTCGTTGCTTCTGCACCAGCCATAAAGACAGAGGGAGGGGAAGAAATGTTTGTTCTGTTTACCTTAACAAACAGAGATTTAAGTGAGACTTAATCACACTGTGCGGGTAAATTTCCTGATACGGTATTAGAAGGCTCTTTCATCTTGCAGATTAAAGGCTACCTGGGGAAGCTGTTGCACGGCGAGGTAAGGAGTGCATTAACTCTCTGGCTCGGTAAGTACAAGGTGGGCCATTTCACTTTCAAAGCGGAGTAAATTTTCTCTCATGAGGAGAGTTACTACAAGGAGCATTAGTACAGTGTGCAATACGTTTACAACTTACATTTGGCATAGGGTTGATTTCCCCCTCATAGAAGAGGTCAAAGCCATGATGAGATACAGTAGCTGAAAGATGAATCTCTCAAAATTCAACCTAAAAATGAACATACACTCTTAACCATAGACATTTTTAGCTTCTGGAACAACTTACCTAAATTCCTCGTCATCTGACAGCTTTAAATCTAGTCTGGATGTGTTCCTAGAAAATATACTCTAAATTAGCTGAAAGTCAGGACCCTAATGCATGATTCCCACAGGGAGGGTCTACAGCCTGCATTAGGGAGGAGGTGACACCAAGTGAGCAGAATGGCCTTAGAGTTGCTGAAGCCAATGAACAACATGTCCCACATGACTCTCAACCAACTGCATCTGCCTGCAGAGTGAGTACCTTTAATAAATCATGGGGTTTTTTTTTCTTTCTGTATTAATCACTTGTTTCAACTCCAGAGCTTTCTCCAAGGAAATGTTATAGGGGCCCAAAACCTTCACCCATGGCTGAAGTGCAAACACAATGATGGGGTTTTAAAACATGGAACTGGTTTTATTAAAGTCTTCCTTCTTTCTCATGCCTGGAACTCATCCCTAAAGCCTTCAGACTAGATAGAAATTCTTTACAATGAGAGTGGTGAAACACTGGAACGGGTTTCCCAGGGAGGTAGTGGAGGCCCCATCCCTGGAAACATTCAAGACCAGGTTGGACGGGGCTCTGAGCAACCTGATCTGGTTAGCGGTGTCCCTGCTCACTGCAGGGGGGACTAGATGACCTCTAGGGGTCCCTTCCAATCCAAAACATCCTATAATTCTATGATTCTATGATTCAGACTCAATCCTTTCCTAAACCTATCTCCAAGGTGACAGATAAGGTGAAGCCCACCCAAACTACCTTTGGAGTTGCCTATATTGCTGATGTCCACCTGACCCAGTCACTATGTGTAGAGGAAAGAGAGAAAAAAGCCTTTGTAAAGAGTGACTCATCTGACCAACGTCAAGGTGAGGTGAAGAGTGCCCTGGACTCCCTTGGCTCCACCAAATGGATTGGCAGTGAGTGTAGGAGGACCTGAGGGTGATAAGCTCAGATAGATTTAGAGCCAAGACAGTGTTTCTTGTCTCGAAACAATCTCCAAAGGAGAATTTAGCACAGCCAAGTTGGAAGGGGGAGATGGTGGTGACAGTTTTTTATTAGACCTACTGATTTCTCTAGGGGAAAACCCAGATAAGCTTCTCAGAATTGTGTTCTTTCAGCAGGCCTGGCAAGAAACAGCAGACTCCAAGGTAAATACAGGTTACCTGCAGGGCTAGGAGCTGAGGGCTGTCAAGAGCTACCCACTTCCTAGGAGCACAGTTCCCTGTGATTTCCAGGAGCTGGGCTGGCTTTGTATATGGGCAACTCAAGCCTTGCCTGTAGTACCAGCTACCTCCAGTCCTCTCTGAAAACTGGCTTTCTCTTTTCCTTTCCATGTGTGTAAACTATCATCAGAAGCTCAGCATTTTCTTTAATGCCATAAATAGACAGTCTGCTAATTCCATGACTGTGTCTGGCCTATATACTTTTTAAACATTGCCCTCATGGACCTTTATTCTCTTTATTTCAGGCTATTATCAAATCAGTGTGAACTCATAATGGAGGTACACACAACACATTACAATGAGGCAGAAATCATTCAGGCTACAACCGCACCTGGTTTTGCTGCAAAGGTATGTTTTTTGTACTGTCTGTGCTGGTAATCTTGGAGACTTTGTTAAGGCAGTGTGGAAGTTTGGCAGGATAAAAAGTGTCTGTACCAAATCTGGAGGTGCGACTGCGACTGAGATGGAGGCCTAATTAGCTTGGGCAGACCATGCTCCTGTGGGTAGGGTAAGCTTGATTCAAGCTACTGCACCAATGTGGTGTTGCACAGTGCTGTATAGTCAAGCCACATTACTCGGAAGTAGATGGGGCTTCTCACATTACACGAAATGTCCTACTATAGTCTTTAGAAGACTGTCTAAAGAGGGCTGAGACTGTGCCAAAGGAATGGCATCCTAGAAATCAGGATAATTTCTTACCAAGCAAATCTCTTACACTACAGAATGATTTCCAGTGGCAGCTCTACTGCTTGGGATATTTAAATCTAGATCTGGGAACAATAAAAATCAGCAATAGGATATGACCACCCAAAAGGCGTCTTCCAGCTCCACTTCCACTGAAACCATGAACAGAAAAATGGTGATGGATTACCATCCTGAGCACTTCTGAGGCTATTTCTGGAAGATGGCACTGGACCTGATCTGCAAGACTCCACCCAGACACCATCCATACTCCATTAACAAGACAATAGCTTATGACTGCTACCAGCTAGTAGGGGAGCCACATTTCTTAAGCAAGGTGAACGAAGTTGTTCAAATCTTCTGCTGAGCCACAAGGAAGTCATTGTTCCACCAGGATGTAACAAGGGATGCTTTTGATTACTCTGTGCCTATCTGTGTTGGCCCTGCTACTACAACTTCCAAGGGCGCTTCAGCATCAAGAGGGCTTTTTAGGCAAACAACAGGATAATAGACAGGTTTTATTAAGTGGTTCTAAAAACTCTGCAGACAAATTTAATTCTTTAGCGCACAGAGCTTCAAGAATTACCTGGGTGGTTATTGTGTCTTTAAAGCGCAGAACAGCTTGGATACCAAACACAAAAGGCAAGTACCAACTGGAAGTAGGTAGAATTAGGGTTGCTTAGTTGTGTGAAGATGTGAAGTGAGGCTGGGTTCAGACAAAGACCTTCTTGCCAGATTGTGGTTTTCTTGTTTACACTGTTCTACATTACCTCTTTCTGATCCAGCAAATCTGTTGTCGCTAAGCCACATGTGCGCCTGCTTATAGTAATTGGTAAAAATGGAATTGAGAGAGTTCAGAAGTAACTGAGAGCACAGATATCCCTTGACCGCTCTTAGAAATGCTGTATCTGAGGAATATGCAGATGGAGCAATACACTGGGGACCAGTCTTATGTTCCCTGGACAAAGCAATTTTAATATATCTTAAGCCTAGAAGTTACAGTCTGCAGATCACGGCAACTCCAGTGGGTCTATAAAATCATAGATCTTCTTAAAACAGAAGAGGGCCTTTGAAGAAAGCAGAAACAAATAGGCTGAATATGGCTTGACTTCCTGATTTGTCTCCCTCCTCTTTACCAGGGCCCACACCCTGTCTCATTCCCTTCATACTCTATACATCAAATGGCTGAACAGCTACTGTGGGCAAATCCGTCATTACGGCCTTACTTAGCATTCAGACCACCTTTCCTGTTGGATGCAGCTTGTGGGACCCTAACTTTGCAGACCTAAGCCGACTTGCGTAATTTGTGTTCATATGAACAGAAGCTTGTGCATTTTGAAATGTTACAATCAAATAATCCCATCTGTACTTGGGAGTCTGTAGCAGGCTGACTTACAGTTGCCTTTTTGTAGTAATTATGGAATTTCCTAGGTAGGAAGCATTTCAGCTGAGCTAAACCTCAGTCCTCTTGGCTTTCAGCTTCCTCGCAAGATGAGGTTTGTAAGCCCAGTGGGAGATTCAGCGTTCTGCATTTTAACGACCTCTAGGAAGACTGACTGCTTAGTGACAGCATCTCCTACCTTCTTCAAAACATCTCTGGTCTCCTATACTTCAAAATCCCTGTGAGCTTCCAAGGTGACAGGAAGGTATTTTTGTCTCTAGCCTTCCCCTGACTTTCAGGCATTTCAATTTTTCATTAAGTCCAGTGAAGACCCAGAGAAGATTGCTCTCCTCTTCCAATTCGAGCCTTGCCCATCCTCCTGATCATGACATACACTGTTGTCTGTTTCTCCCTGCAAATCATTTTTGGCCATAGGTGGGATACAGTGAAGTCTTCATCAACATGAACAATTAAAATAAAATTTCTCTGCTGCTTATTTGTACTGTATTTTGAAAGTATAGGTGAAGATTTTCTCACAAACTGGATTTTCAAGGATCTGTCTTTGAGGTCTGAATGCACATTAATAAGGGTTTCCTAAATGCCAGTCTCCTCCTCCTGTCACTGGTGAGGGTTGCTTAGTATTTCCGAAAAATCAGATCCATTGCTACAATGTGCTGCCAGACAGAATTTGATATCTATTGTTAAAGTTCATTAGACTGAAGCCAAAAAAAAAAATCCCCGTCTGGTTTGGTGCAAAGCTCTTTTTCCCCTGAGTGCCTTTGGCTACGAATTCTGCATATTCTAATTTTAAAGTATCATTCATTTTCTATTTGGTGATAAATGCTTTCCTGCGTAAGAGTCTTTTGATTGCTCTGCTAATTAAAGTGGATAGTTTCCTTTTATGTTAGGTGACTGGGCTTGTGGGTAACTGCAGTTTGCAGGGAACAGCCAAGGTTACATGGCAGCGTTTATTACCTTCACTCTCACCACCAACGGGTACAGGTTCTGGAGCTCCAAATTCTCAGCAAGAAAATGAATATAAGGAAATGAAGAATTAGTCATTTAGGATGTTTTTTGGTCTCCCTTCCCTAGGAATGGCTTTTTATCCATTTGCTCTCCTACATTCATTACATTGTGAGAAAGTTTTGATGACTTAAAGGGCACAGAGACAGAAGTAGGAATGGAACTTCTGTGTTGTCCCTTTTTTTTTCCCCTCCGAGCCTATTTTGGTCAGCATAGGTACTAGTGACTGTGGCACATGAGCATGTGCTGGGAAACTCGCTCTTTTTGTGAATGCTATTTTAATTACCAAATAACACTGTGCCTTCATTTCTGCAAAACTGCCTCTCTCATGACCTGAACAGCTCTGGCAATTGCAGGGGACTTGATCTGAAATACTAGGTTAGACATTAGGAAAAATTTCTTCACCAAAGGGTTATCAAGCATTGGAACAGGCTGCCCAGGGAAGTGGTTGAGTCCCCACCCCTGGAGGTATTTAAAAGACAGGTAGATGAGGTGCTTAGGGACATGGTTTAGTGGTGGGATGGCAGGGTTAGGTTAACAGTTGGACTTGATGATCTTAAACATCTTTTCCGACCTAAACGATTCTATAGAGAAAACGCGGGAGAATACCCTGAACAGAAAAGAAATGAATAACCATGGCCAGTCAGAGCAATCTATTCAGAGGAAACCTCTGTGGATGGAGATCTTGCTACGACCCAGGGGACCGTTGTTCTTCCAGGCTGGACTTCTCCTGTGACGGATATCAGCAACAAGCTATCAAAGAAGGGCCTTGAAATATCTCAAGTGAGTATCTGATAAAGGGCACTACTATAAGCAAAGAGAACTACTATATAAGCAAAACTCTTTCCAGTGAATGGGACTTCCAGAATGATCAAGGGGAAGATTTGGAAGTTTTGGGGTCTCTCTGGAAGGACGTTACTCACATCTTCAGGATGCTCCTGCCTGTGGGTGCGAATTCCTGCAGGTCTGTTAACTATCATGGTGTGTCTGTGTCAAGTGCACCCATGGCTTAGGAGTGCTATTAAAACATGGCAATAGGATCCTTAGCTGTTTTCACACTGCCAAGATGAGTGGGAGCTCTGCTGATGGTATGCAAGCGTTTTGGTGAGGGGGAAGGTTCCTGTTGTTTCTGAAGTCTATGGACGTTCGTCTTCAGAGCTCACATGGAGCAAGAAGGGGTAAAACCTTAAATACCACCTTCAGAGCTAGTGTCTAAAGAGATCTTAAACTCTGGGATCTTAAACTCAACAGGATCAAAACTCATGGACCAAAGTTTGGGTTTAATATAACATCACGATGATAGTTCTCAGGGAAGCTCTGCCAACTGTCTTAATTCAAGTAAAATTTCGACATATCTGGAGACCTATTCCAGACTGCTCTTCTCTGAATACTAAATATCCCTTTCAGACCCCAGTTTCCCCTGTCCTGAGCCTTGCAGGTCACACTAGTGGGGGAAAGCAACCATGGATGCAGCATCTGTGTGTAGGGTAACTTGTTTTAGTCAGACCCCTGAAGTGGCAGAAGCCATAAACCAACAACCTATACAGCACCATTTTCAGACTCCACAAGAATAGACGGAACCCAAACTGAAACCCTTTAGGCTTGAACGCTTTGATCTTCGCAGGACTCTACATAACCTGAGCCGGGACCATTTAAACCATCCTCCCAAACAGAACAGAGCTTTGAGGTTAAGAAGTGCTTGGAAGGCAATGTGTGCTGGTACCCCCATAACTGTGTCTGCTGGGTATCATATGAGGGGAAAGAAAAAAAAGAAAAAAATAATTTGCCCTGTTCTTGGAGACATAGCTCTCTGCCTGCCCTGGTTAAGGTGCTGGGGTGCAAATTGAGATCGGTCCTACCCCACATGCAACCTCCAGCAGCAGACTGCATGGCACGCTGCATTAGTTATAAGGCTACGCTGTGCACACTACTTGGACTCATCTATAGTAACCAGGATCTTCCTTTTATAGCACAGACAGTACATGTTGTCTATATGATTTCCCCAGAACCGTCTCTCCTGTTGTCTCTGAGGCAGAGCCACTGGGTGAATCACCAGCAAGATTAAAGAAGCTGCTATAGTCTTCTTGTTCTTCATTTCTGTAAATGTGCCCCTTCCTTATCAGCATGAACAGAAACGATGAGCCCAGAGCTCAGGAAGCTGCACAACACAGCCTCCCAGGTTTTGTTTACACAGCATTTCCCATTTCTAGGAGCTGGTGACCTGCAAGAAAGTCATCACCTCCACCTGCAGAGATGCTCCTGTCTGGAAAGCAGAGCACACTTAAACAGGGGGAATGATGGTTTTCTTAGTCCATGTTTTGTATTTGCATTTGCAGTGACGGATAAGCACCTTCAAAGCTGAGGGAGTCTCAGGTGGGTGCCCCTCCTTACACTTTGGGGTTTGGATCCCAGGATTTTGACTTTGGGCCATGCCTACCCAGCAGCTGCGTTGCTATTGCTGAACAGAGACTCTGACTTTTGCTACCCTGTTCTGCAACCTCCCTTAAAATGTGGAGGGGAACTGGGCGGGAGGGGGCTGAAAAAGACACCACAACAGACAGGTGAGTCTAACACTCGGCCACTCTGGCTGTAACAGGTTGTCATTCATTGCCAGGCAGTGAAACCTGTGAAGCAAATGTTGTTCACCTTCCAGGTATCCTCCAGTGGGCATGATGCCGACTGCCCTGTGGAGGTTAATTGCTTATTTAGAAGTGCCTCTTTAGGGTAATACACTGCTAACAGGTAGCCAGCAGGTCCCAAAAAATAAATATTCAGACAAATAATTCTAGAAAGAAGAATTTCTCTGGTTGTTACGGAGTCACCACGAATCCTCCTAATAATGCATTTTAAGCCTGGCTGCATTGGTTCACTGCAGTCATAATTCCAGAGCACCCGTAGCGCTGATGTGGATCTGGGGAGTTGTTTAACAGATGGTTTCTTTCAGAAACTGGATAAGAAGGGCTGCCTGTTACCTACAGGACAAGCAGCTGTGTGAGGATTTTTGGAGCGCTCAGGTAGCCTTCCAGCTCAGCATATCTCTGGATTTAGTCACTAAGCCTGACTCAGTGAAGGTAATGGTTATTATGGAATTATATAGGTCCAGGAACAGTACAACTTGTGTTCAGGCAGAAGATCTCTGATTTTAGGAAGAGGATAAGATACAGTAACAGTGTAAGGAGGGCTCCTTTTAGTCTGAGGCAGCATCGTTAGGCATGGGAGGAGAGACTTGGGCCACCAAGGTGTAGGTTAGAGGCAAGCTGCAGACTATGGGGACAGTGCTGTTCTCCAAGTCCTCAGTCAGGGTTAAAAGAAAGTTCCTTGCTGTGATTCCCTGATATTATCATGGGATGATTATTGTAAAGCCTAGGAGAAACACTGCATAATTCCCTATTTCTTTTTAGTATAGCAAATATCTTCATCCTGGGGTGTTTATTCTGAATGATTGAGTACTGAGGTATTTGGGGGAGAGCCATGAGAATCATCTGCAGTTCTGCTAAAGTCAGAAAAGTTGATCTTGCTCAAACCAGGCTGAAGATTTCTTGGTCTTGTAATGACTGAGAGCATGTGGGTCCCTATGGGAATTGCACCATCCATCACTGAGACTTTCAACAGAGGCCACGAGAAGACTTTTGGTCTGTTCCCACCTTGTGAAGTCCCAGGGTTGAACTTAGCTTCATACAGCTGTGCCCTTATCTCCTCCAGCTCTTGCAACCACATCTCATTGGCAACTAAAGCCAATGTTGTGCCATGGTAGGCTTTTTGCCTTCTCTGTGAGAAGATAAACTCATGGCAAGACCCATAGCTGTGTGCTTGTGATTAAGGGAAAAGAGTTCTCATCAGCTTTGCTGGACATTGACTTGGGTTTCATATCAAGCAGCCCAAGAGGGGAAAAGCTAGTTCTGGAAGAAATTATGTTTGCTGTTCATATCACATCAAATGTTTCTCATTATCACATGCACAACCAAGTGAGTTAGATGCCTGTCCTTGACGTGGACACTTTTTCTATAGGATGATTAGTGACACCCTAGTCAAAGATCAGACGGACTCTTTAAACCCATTGCTAGCACTATGAACAGCATCGCGATGAACAGGTAAGTTTGCTGTACTGGAGTGTAACTGTAAAGAAATTGAAATCAATATAGGCCTAATCTAAGTTAAACTGAGCTTTAGGGATTAATCAAATCTTAATTACAGACCAAACCACACAGCTACAGTTATTTCTAAATTCACTGCCTGAGCATCCATGCGGGTGCTAGAAACTAAATATCACCTTTTTGCATTAGTGTTATTAAACATTACACATTCATAACCTTTTCGGTTGTAAATTATTAATGTGTGTAGTTATACTTTTAATTAAGACAAACTCTTAGGGACAGATTCTACCACTGTTATTTATCTTGTGCCTTTTCCCACCAGGAGCTCCCTTAACTTCAATGGGATGGTTCATGTGATAAGATACTATTAATTTGTGTTTATTTTTGGAAGACCGAATAGCGTGTTAGACCATATATTCAACGAGGGAACATTCATGTCCAAAACAACTTGAAATCTAAGACCAGCAGGCAAGAAGACACAAACTAAAAGAGAAGAAAGAGCAATGCAGAAAAAGGATGGATAAGCAAAGTGGTAAAATTTATAGCCAACGTCACTCCTGTGTCTGATAAAGAATTTCTGAAGGTCATAACTGAATTAGGTGAGTAGACAGCATGAAGGTACATGACACATTAGTGTTAGCAGTAGTATTATTTTGTGGGCTTAGATGTGGATCAAGATCTTACTTTGTTAGGCACCATATAAACCCAGATCAAGGTGAGAGTCCTTGCCCTGTTATCCTTCAGCTAAACCATTGCTGGTGGATGTAAAATAATCCATATAAAAGGACTGGAAAGGAATCTAGGTACACTTATTTGTTGCAGAGGCAGCACTACCTTAAGACTGCTGCAATGATAGATGGCAGGGGACCTCAGGATAATTTAAAGGGACTTCAGAAGGTTTACAAAAATCTTCTATTAATTAAAAAAAATGTTAATTAAGGCAAAACAAACTGAGTTCTGTTGACTTACATTGGCTCAATACAGGTCCTTGGGGGGGGGCTAGTGAGTGTTTATCTCTGCAGCCACTAATTACAGTTGCCTCTTCCTCTCCCACCCTGGAGGACCTGAGCTGCTGTCAGCAGTGGAAGGCAGTTAGCAGCTCCCTGTTCTGGAGCATTGCAGAAGGGAAGATGAGGTCAGAAGGGGAATGCACTTGCAGAAAGCTGGAGAAGCAATGAAGCACCTTAGTAACAGCGCTGACCAGCAGAAAATATCTCTGAATCATTATTGCACCCTTCTCACTTAAGTTTTCAGCTCAGGGTACAGCTTCTGTCAAACAGGCAAACAAAAGGTTAGGATATGTAAGAAATGGGCTGGAGTAAATTTCAGTGTGGCATAAAACCAAGGCTTCTCTCTCATCTGGAATGCTATATGTCACTGCCAAGGGAATTAAAGGATGTTCAGATAAGGATGACAAGAATAATTTGAGACCTGGGGAAAAAAAAATCTTATATGGAGAGAGATTGAAAAGATAAGTGGTGTTTACGGTGGAAGGGAGCTAAATAAGAAGGGCTGTGATAAAAGCTCGTGCTGTCAGGGCTGTGGCAGGGGTATGGTGCAAAGGAAGCCAGGAGGAGTGAGCGTGCCTGAGCCCGCGGGCAGGAGTGCTGCCGAGCCCGCTCAGGAAGACGTCAGGCAGGGTGGTGGGAGAGCCGGGGGCATCGGGAAGGAGCCAGAAATCCTGCTAGGGCTGAGGACATGGCTTGGGCTCCAAAGGGAAGAGACACGCACTGGTTGCCAACACTTCCCGCCCTAACTCTACGCACTGTCAGGAACAGTGAAAAGAAGGCTGGCTCAGCATTTTTTTTGCATGTCTCCCAACACAAGGCATGAAATAAAAGAGTAGGAGGTAGGAATTTCAAGATTAGTAAGAACTGCCGCTGTGGAAAACATGATGGGTTTGTGGAGCTCAGTTCCTCTGGATGTTGTAGTGGCCAAGGACTTAACGAGATTCAAAGGGGGGCTGACCATTCTTGTGAGGAATTAAAACCCAGTACTGGCATAGCGAACATGAACAGACTATTTGGAGCAAACAGGCATTCTCCAGCTCCAGGGGTTACACCATCTCCTAACTAGCAGGAGCTGAGATGAGGCCTTTGTGGAAGAACATGGTCTCCAGAGGGTTTCCTTGCACACAGACTGACATAACCTGAGACAAAGTCCAGGGCAGGATGGAGGCAGGTTGGGTTTGCTGTGGCCAGCTGTCTGCTCCTGAGATATAGTGTGGATGAGAGGGGCTGTCCTTCAGGGAAGTCAGCCCTCATGCGGTTATAGTTTTCCCCATGGCTTGAGGAAAGCAAGGTGGCTTGGCACCGCAGCTCTGAATGAGGAGCCCTGGGTTGTGCTCACAGCTTCACCGCTAAGTCCTTAGGTGCTCTTCTCCACACCACTGTTTCCTCACATGTGAAATGGCATCAGTGACACTGATCACACTTGAAAGTCTGATATCTGCTACTAAAAGGTACCACAGGTATGAACAATGTATGGGTTTTGATCACATAATGTGTGTTTAGCTCCATGGGAGGAATTTATTCCCAGCAACAAGCTCCGGCTGCCTTTGGTGTCACCATCCCTGCTCCAGACAGGAGTTAAGCATTTCCTCTCCCTCACCTCATTCAGGAAACCATTCCAGCAAGAGGCTAAATTAAGTTTACCCAAAAGCATTTAATTTAGCTTCACGAAGACAGTTATCCTATATTAGCAAAATACCCACTGGGTTTTAAGAGCATATTTATTTGAAGATTAACTACAAGGCAGAGTTGTTTATCCAGTGGGGCAACTGGATTAACGAGGTAAAGACTGAAGCACCTGTCCTATTATACTGCAACTGGTGACCTAGTTTTGATACTTTGGTGTTTCGATTTATTCTAAGTCACTGTTTGCCTTGTGCTTCTCCTGCTCCTCCTGTCTAGGCAAAGCTGCTGACATCTGTCTGTCCAGCTTCAGAACAGGGAACTCAGTTAAAAATGGGCCGGTAGGGTCAATGGTATTAAAGGAGTCTTTGGGATGCAGTCTGGGGTCTTCCTCACTCTTCCTCCTTCTTGCCCTGCTCCCAGGATCCCAACCTCCTCCCATATTTCTGCATTACAGACTCTCTGCAGACCTCAAATCTTTAGTCTTCAGATTTTTTGGAAGCTTCAGTCTCTCTTTTGCAGTAGGTTTGTATTAATTTTTCCAGTAATGTTCCTCCAAAACAGAGCTTTTCATTAGCCAGAGGAATCAAGTGATCCATGGCTGTGCTGGGCATGCTTCAGTTGCCTGAAGCTAGGTGTCTAGTGCCATCTGAGGTGGTCTAGCATCTCCCACTTCCTGCTGCAGAGGAGCATAAGTAGATTCTATATCGTATCTACCTGCCCCAGATGTCCCAGATATCCCTACATCCATTTACCACATACCTATTTTTCAGCAATTGAGTCATGTATTTTTGTGCTTAATTGGATGCCTCCTCCTTCACTTTGGAATGCGAGAAAAAGAAATGGGAATGTGAAAGCATTATGGCTGTAAATTTAGACGTTCAAAGCAAAGGAGCTAAGTGTCAACTCCTGTTGACTTCCAGCATATTCTCTGAGTTTGTTTGAAAATACCAGCCATGTTCCTTACCAGGCCACAGGCAGCAGCACTACCCATAGCATCAGCAGCATGGCATCCCAAACTAGCCATGACAGTCTTGCCTGAGCCAGTCTTGAAGAGCTGCTTTAATAACAAATCCAGCAAAAAAGTTCACCTCTCCAAATCAGTGATAAGTAAATCAAAATCTCTAATCTACCTCTGATCAGGGAGACGTGGGGGTTTTTATTGTTGTTTTCACAGAATAAACAACTGATATTCTAGATCAAGGATGTACAGCAGGCTAGTCCTTATGGGCATTAGTAAAATGGATCTAACTCCAAATTTGGTGCCAGTTTGAGTGGAGTTTTGATCAGAGGGCTTCCAGTGTTCCCCATCAACCTAAAGAGTCCTCTTATCTTGTTTCTTCTGCAATGATGTATGGGAAATAAAGAGTTCATTGGACAAAACAAGGACAAATAGTAGACTATAAGAAAGGCAAGGAACTAGCTTGAGGAGAAATGACCATCGGTTGTGCTGAGCAATGACCTCTTCCATGGGGCAAAAGATACAGACAGAGCTTGGCACCAAAGCAGAAGGGATGGAAAGAAAATGTGCTGGTGACGTAAAGTTGAGAAGCATTATCAGTACTGAAGGGGCTCCAGATATCCTTCAGGAAAGCCTGGATGACCTCACAGATTGGAATAGCAGAAACGGAATGAACTCTAAAATCCTGAATGCATGATCTTGCACTTTGCATTAATTCCTGCCATGATAAGAGATTCTGTGGATCTGCTGAGATTGCAGAGGAGAAAGACCCAGTTGTATTGGTTAATCATGAGATGTCAGAGCTACCAACGTCATGTCATGTCATGTCAGACTAACGCAATCCTGAGATGCATCAAGAGACACATTTCTAGCAAAGATACAGCTGTATTAGTGCCATCGTACAAGCAGCTGATGAGGCCTCTTCTGGAACAGCATGTACGATTCCCGTCACCAGTGTTCAAAACTGATGAATTCAGATTGAAAGAGGAAGGACCACTGATCAGGGAAACGAAGAAACTGCTTTGCAAGAGGAGATTACGAATTCGACTCCTTCAGCCTGTGAAAGACAAATGTATATAATGACTGCTTATAAAGGTATCAGGGAGGTAAACATCAAGGGGAGGATAGACCTATTAGCTTGAAGGACAACATTGGCACAAGAATAAACAAGAATGAATTGGCCATAAATTTAAGAGAGTAAGTAGGAAGAAGTATGCAAGTGACAGGAGAAGTGAGTCTATAGAAGCCTCTTCTCTGAACCATAGAGGGGAAAAATCTGGTTCAGTTTAAGTTGGAGCATGATCATTTCTGAAAGGGGAAATATGGAATCTGCCGCTGTAGGGACTTGAGAAAAAAAACCCAAAAAACCCCCGAGGCACCTCATAACTTGGAAAAACCTTTTTTTTTTTTTTTTTGCAAGTTCACTGCCCACAATAAGGTTGCATGTATATGAAAGGAGGGAGATGTCAGCTGCAGGATGCCTTCTAGGCAGAACTCCAGCATCCATACCAAAAGAAAGTCCTCACTGATGCGTAGCGTTGCCGTTGCTTAACTATTCTTCATACACTGAACCCAAGAGCCCCGTTTCTCCAGGCATTCTCCAAGTGCATAGGTGCGGTCCCTGCCCCAAAACTTACAAACTAAGGCAGGACTTCCTGTTTTGTTAAAAATGTTTTATGGTGTCTCAGGATAATTTCCAAATGGGGCCAAACCATTGAAATAAATTCACAATATGCTTTTAGTGTTTGACTGATATATTAAACTGGATTATAGACTTGTATCATAGGAAATTATACTTGCGCTTTAGTTCCATTAGCCTACTTTAAACATTGGTATTAAAAGCGGATACTTACTTAAATACCAAACTGTGCCTGGGTTATAATCTGTTTCTCTGATATCATAGATCATTTGCAAACCACAAAGCCCCTTTGATCTTGCAGAATGCTCAACTGAACTTAAAAGGAAATTAAATGCAGAGCTCAATTTTTCATTAAATTGTCACCCACTGTTTTAGAGTTATGACTCTTCAGATCTGTTTCTTCTAACAGGTGGACAAACAGAATGTTAATACCGTGGTATCTGTGGAGTTATAAAATCTGCACTGAGCAAGAGATTTTCTAATTATTACCGCTTCTTTATTAGCAAGACTAAAATCTCATTTCTCCCAAAAGTCTCAGGACACTCTAAACCACGCCTGAAAAATTGGGGCTTTAAAAAACTGGGGACAGTTCTGTAGCCTCAGATGGTTTAAGGCAATAAGTCCTAAACAGATTATATAAAATTGGACCTGCAAAAATCAGGTCTTATGTGCAATTAAAGAAGTCCTTCATGGGTGTTTTGCCTTTATAAAACCAGGTATATAGTCCTTAATATCTTCAATACAGTCACAGACTTTGATTATGAACCTAAAACAGCAGCATTAAACCTTGCAGGTGCTTTTGCCAGGGCCATGGATGGATGCAGAACCCACCTCCGTGAGAAATGCCTGACTCGTATCTCACTGAGCCGGACCACAGGAATAATTTTGCACCCTAGAATTGCATCTCCAGCTCCAGCTCCCCGAAACACCGCGGGGCAATGCCTCTCAGAGGTTGAAGCTGGATGATACAAGCCATAGGCATGTGTTGCACAACTCTCTTGCTACCTCATTCTCAGAGAAAAGATCTGTTGCGGCTCCATCCAGACAGCCTTTGGTGTCTTTAATCCAAACTGTGGCAGCTCACCATTTTAGTCTTGAAAGCCTCCAGGTTTGGCAAAGATTGTGGGGGTTACAGATAGATAGACTTATCAAGCTACCTATTAAGGTCACAGTCTGATGCTGCAGATACAGCAGAGACTGGCTAGAGGGAAAGAAGGCGATTAGGAAGCTGCCTGTTGAATGCATCCCTTAGTAACATCCATTCTTTCGGATCAGGGTTAGGGTCAAGTTGTGCTAGGAGCTAAGCAGAATTAAAAGCTGACTTGGATCTGTGAATTACCTGTGCTCCAAACTCCAATTTATTCACACCAGAAAGCTGCTGGCGAAGGGGAATGACTGTGGTGAGCAAGGCTGCTCTGTGTTTGCAGAGCTTCTTTGGGATTGAGCACATGTCTCTGCTTCTCATTTCTTTGTTTTGTAGCTGGACTTCGCTTACAACTGGGATTTTTTTTTTTTTTTTTTTTACTTTTTAATTACAGCAATTTTTTAATTGGAGGAATTTTGGGTGGGTTCTGTCAGGTCCAACAAGTCCTGTTCTTGGAAATCTGTTTTTTTTGGCAGGGTTTTGCATAAATCTCACTCTGGTTTCAGAAAACTTTCTCTTCTGAGAAGTTGGCTGAGCTTTTGTTTGTTCGCACAGTCATCCCTCTCTCCCAGGAAATGCGTTCGGATCTAACGTCGTCTTCTGTGAACAGCCTGGTTGGCTCACCGGGCTGTTAGGAACAGCGTGCTGGCTGCATTTACTGCTTTTATACCAGAGCCTTAATGCTCTGACAAGTTGAGAAATGAAGAGCAGAAGATGTTTTCGAACTGTGGAAGGAAAGAAATGGCGAGGGTGTCTGGGCCTAGGTGGGGAGACAGACACCCCTTTTCATCCTGAATTTCAATGAGACTGCGAAAGCACAGCTATTATTTCCCAAAAGAGGAGTTTGGAAATAGCGGGCAGATGTTTTTATTATAGTAATACAGTCAATGCTAGTACAATAAAAATTAAAGGCAACCGTTTCCTCTGAGCCAGGGAGAGGGAGAAGACACTCTGCCTGCCCTCTTTCCACCACCACTGGTGGAAGGAGCAGTACTTTAGGATGCTTTGAAAAGCAATGGATTAAGATAAAAGTGTATGAATTTCTATGTTCAAGACCTATTGCAAAGCGCTGTTAGTGAGTATTACAAAAGATTGCAGCTGAGGTCTGTCAGCCCAGGCTTGTTTTATCTGAAACCTGCAGAAACTAGGGGTTCTAACTGTAGCCTAGTGGAAAAAAGACCAAAGAGTTGCCTCTTCCAGGTATATATCTTCAAGACTGTAGCTGTCCTGAAAAAATTTTCCAACCCAAAGAGTTGTAAGTGGATCACCTCTGAGAAATGTCCTCTCCATGCTCTCAACACCTGAGTGAGATCAACTCTACTGACATAGACTTGGTTGATCCTGAACTATTTCTCTGTTTGATTGGTTGGAAAATCTTCCCTTAATTAGTAAATCAGTGCATAAATGAATTGTTCCAAATCCCTTTTGAGATCGTTGTGTCTTGGGTCAGGCTCCCATTGACAGTCTTCTTCAGTAGTGGTAAAGATGAGGCAAGACTAGGAGTTTCTGTTGAGGTCTTGCTCATCGACCACACGTTGAGCCTCATCATGCCAGGCACATTGCATACATACAAAAAGAACATCCCTGGCTAGGAGGCAACTATAGGAGGAGGCCAAAGAAACCCAGATGGGTGCAAACATAGCAGGGAAGCATGAGGCAGCAGCAAGATAGTTAAAACAAGCTCGAAAATACCTTGGACGTCTTGACCTCTACCACATCCCCACTGCGGTGTTTTAGCTATTGTGTGCAAACAAAGAGCAGGGAGGAAAAGCTTTAAAAATGGCACTGCAGTCAAAGAACTTCTTAAAAATTCTTTACACTTAGCCTCCATTAGTCTTGTAATGTTAATTAGGTCTCCTGGGAAGTAAATGTTCTTCCAGGACAGCCTTTTGCTGGGAGTCAGAGTATGGATTGGAGGGAAGATGATCATTCTTTGGGAACAGAAGGCTCAGAAATCCCCTTTGATAATTGGCAGGTCTGGCTTACTTGCAGATTCCACGTGATAATACCTGTCTATCTGGGTGGGAGAACCAAAACCCAGGAAATCCAATAGAGAGGGTTAAATCTTCCTTTGTGTGGTCATAATTTGTTAACTTCGGAAAATGATGTGCCCTTACAAACCACCCCTTAGTCTCTAGCAGTTTGATGTTGAGGGTTCCTTAGGGCTCTATCATCGATGATGCATTTGAAATATTTAATGCTTAGATTCAACTAGCTAACTACCAGTAATTAGCCCTTAACCAGCAATACTCAGTCTTTGAAAGTGAGAGAAGAGGAGATACATAGTATACAGGGATGCTGCAAGCTTCCCAGTGTGCTTCTGTCTAGGTGCTTCAAAACCTGTGATGGCAGGAGAGGCTCCATCCAAGTGGGTGATCATTTGCATCATGGTCCTTAGAGGGTCTTGATCCATTTAAGCATTTCCAAGGAACAACTTACCGACATGTGAAGAACTTTACCCCACCTTTCAGGCTCAGGAGAGCAAGGCTACCAGTGTATTATACGACTACATCACATAACCTCCAGACAGAATATGTTATTAGGATTTATTAGGTTATAATCCTTTTTTGATTAAAAATTATAAATCAGCTCATGTTTGATGTTAACCCATAAATGCATAGCACATGTCAAGCAAAGCGTAGGATACATGGCCCCTGGGCATGCATGGAGGAGCCCACCCTGCTGCTTCCACCGCTTTGCAGAAAATAATGGAGCCGATCAAAGGAGTGTGGCCCGTGCTGCATTGGGGACATGGCTTTCAAGAGGTTAACTCTCAGAGATGGAGCATGCTAAGCTGTTGCGTTTGATTTATTGTCCCTCCTTTCTTCTTGTTTCTCCTTGAAACATAAAAGCTTGCAGCCCACAGACTCTTGACATTTCTTTTAAATGCTCTTGTCATTCAGAAATTGCCACAGTCATCTCCCGTAACTTTGCACTTAGTGTTCCCAGCCTGTTTGGGATTACTTGCAGAAGTTGAAAAGGAAATACAAATAGATTACAGGGCTCAATCCTGCAAGGTGGAGAGTCTTCTAGCTCTGAACCAATAAAGCACTTAACCATTTACTTATCTTCAAGGGTGGGAATAGTCTGACAGAACTGTGTTACCACTAACTGAGTTATAATCTTGAGAATGAAATTGTGAAGACGTCTGCAAACTAAACAGCCACTCTAGCTACTGAGGGCAGGTGACACTGTGTGGGATTTTTAAAGGATCTTGTTGATTTATGAGCACAATTATGGCTTGCGCTGGAACCTGCCACTTAAATGCTTCTCTAAAAATCTGCCTTCCTATGATTTGGGAAGTCCCCAGGCTCCTTGAATTCTCTTTTGCACAGCAGGACTGGTTTTCTGCTCACCCTGACCATGCCACGCAGGTCCCCCTCTCTCTAATGCACGCTAATGAAGGATGGAAAGTCTTTCAAAGTGCAAGACAGTTCAAGAGGTTTGAAACTTGTTATCCCAGACCCAAACAGCTCCGTGGGACACTCAGTCTCTGGCCTTTGTAGCCATCTAGGCTTAAGAATAAAAGTTGAGGGTTAAGAATAAAAGTTAAGAAAATCCTGGCCTTTTGGGAAAACACCTTTATTTACTTCAACACAATTCATGAATGCCAGGCGGAGCTTTCAGCCATTTATGAGCCATTGAACCAACAGCACCTTTTTTAGCTCTATTAGCTACGTATATGAACAGGGATAGAGATAATCAGCTTGTAAATGGTGCTACATTCAGTATGAAAACAAGCATAATAGGACCTTCAATATTGCCTTCTGAAAGACAGCCAAACAGAGTGAAGGCACCTAGCAGGATCTCCACCCATCTCTGCTTGATAGGAAAGGTCCTGTGGTTCTGACCTGGGTGGTGCTCTTGATCATAGATAGTGCTTGGGTTTAGTTTCTTAACCTATTGTGAACCTTATCCTCCACCCAGTGCTCATCTCCAGGACATGTTCCCCATGATCTAGTCCCTGTATACCTTTTTTTTTTTTTATTTTCTTGGAAATTTTCTTGAGTTATCCTTTTTGGTTGAATTTATTTTTTCGTGACTAATGCTTGCAAAATCCTTTCCTTTCAGCCCTGAGCACTAGGGAACCTGAATACCAGCCAGCTCTTCCAGAGACACGTGGAACTTGTATTTCCTAGCTGAATCCTGACAGTTCACTGGGCAAGAAATCTTTTTTTTGCCTCACACACACTGTAAATTGGAATAAAAATCTTAACTTTTTCAAGTTGCTTGTGGCTGAATGCAGCAGTTGTTTCAATGAAAAGGTCGTGCAAGAAAAGCATGACAGGGTGGTGGCAGATCAAGTTTTCAGACCTCCTCAAACAGAGGAAAGGAATGGACCCAAATTTTCAACTTCTTGGGTGCTTGAAGACGAGGTTACTATGGAAAATACCCTTCTCTTTTCACTCTGCCCTTTAAATGCAGTGCTGCTGGAATCCCGAGAGCACCTTGCCATCCTGGGCATTTCGGGCAAGCAGCAGTGCTTGTGGACTCCAGAGTGTGGGTATGGGACCTGGATGGGCTTAGTGGAGACAGGGACATCCCCAGGCATGGGGAACAGCAAAACTTCAAAGAGTCTCCTTGGGAGCTTTTGCCAGCGAAATGGAGACACTTACAACTTTGCAGCCACCCGGGACGGACGGCATTATTTTTTTCACAGATCTCTCAGCTGAGCTGAGGTGCCCATATTCTGCACAACTGCTGCTTTAAAAGTCGCCCTTTGTGATTTGCAAGATGAGGCCTCAGGTGGCTTCAAGAAGCCGTGCTGCCCTGAAGAGGCACGGCTTTCTCTCAGTAATCCTGGGTAAGATAGCAGCGACAAGTGACACGGAAGGTGTGTTTTGCATGACGTACGTGGAAATGCCAATTAAATGTAATTAATGTTGGTTAAACGCTTTGAAGATGGGAAGCTTTTATATAAGTGTGATTAACATCTATTCTGTCATAATGATTGTCTTTCTAATGTTTTAAGCAGCTTAATAGCGTGCTTCAGCTTTTCAGTGCTTATCTCCAAGGTGTGATGACCCTACCTAAAGTAGTCACTGGAAAGCCGTGTAAGAAAGGTCTTCAGTGGGAGTTGATGTTGGCCACAAACAAAGAGTAAAGACACTGTGGGACGGAGATGATTCACCTGTCAGCAGCTTGGTCTCTTACAAAGGTTCCTAATCAGCAAACCAGCTGAGCGATGCTGAAGTATTGTCCTGGCACAGGGTCTTAAATTGTGAGTGCTGACTGCAGGATGGCTTATGGAGCCTGTGAAAAGATGGTCTGTGTGTGCTGGATCCAGTTTTAGAAGGTGCACGGTAAGGCGTACCAGCTTACGCTTAGCAGGAGCCCAGGATCTGGCACAGGACCCAACAGACACCTCCAAATGGGAATTTTGCCACTGATTTCAATGAATGCAAGAAATGACTACATTTTAGCATGCACAAAAATAAGCTGTTATTGACTGAAGGCTTATAGTCAATTGTCTTGCTCCGACATATTTTGCTTTCCACTGCAAATAAAGTGGATTTCATTGTAAACCACTCACAGGAGATGAGAAACAATAAGGGTCGGAGACCGAACAATAGGCGTTCTGAGAAAATAGTGAGTTCATACGTTGGCAGTTGTTATTTTCTGAAAATGAGTGCAGATGTTTTAGTATGCTGAAATCACTCAAGACTTTTATGGCAGAAAGAGGCCATGGAGTAAATAAACTGGTGACAGGTATAATGAAAGGCATTCAGTTTATTTGCTTCTTCAGAGTTATTTTATTCAAGGGAGCCCTGTTTTGCCTACCACAGGCAAATTCTCGAGGCGTTCTTGCAGAAGTATCTCCCTGGAAAAAAGATTCATGCGAGATCATGTAGCAAGCCCAGGGCTTCTGGATGACAATCAACTGGGTTACTTAATTCTCTGTAAGCAATTCCTAGAAAGCATCGGTTCCCAGAAGAGACATATATGAAGGCTCCACTCTTTATTTGCTGGGGGGGACACACAAGGGCTGTACCTCCAGCAGTGAGGGGAATGCCATTTGCATTGTTCATGGTGCTGTTGCCAAGAAAAGAGTCCAGATATCACCGAACATCATGCTGCTATTAAATCAGCCAGATAAAGGTCAGGGAGGCTTGCAGGGCTATAGGAATGGGCAGAGACCATGCTTTTTCCCTCCATCGGTTATCTTCCTGGATGAGCTAATCGCCTGCTGGGCTAGGACCAGTCCCTGCAGGTTTTCCCTGTATGGTGGAGGTTGCCAGAGAGCTCTGAGAGATAGGATTGCTGGGATCACCTTTTTCTCAGCCAACCTACGAAACCCTCTCCTGTGGTGCCCTCCTGGCTGTGGCGGGGTAGCGGGTGCTGGGGTCAACATTAGCATCGATTGCAGCTGTATTTGCTATTGAGCACCCAGGCAGTGTCACTCTGACTTGTTGTCCTTCAGGACACATCTCTTGAGGTTCAACACACCTCTTAGAAGTACCAATGGTACAGTGATGGGGGCATTCAGGACTCACGAGGTGCCACCTTTACCCAGTCACAAGGTCTGTGCTTACCTTGCCAGTCTACACAAGGCAAACCAGGTGAGCCAAGCTGAGTTTCACTTGGACCTGCTAAGACACACAAAAGATGGATGAGGTCTTCAGGGCTTATCTCTGTCAGTTCACATGTGTTAATACTTTGGCTGCTTTGCCTGCTCCAGGATTTTTCCTCAGGTTAATTACCCTGTATTTGCTAATGCCATGTAGGAACATGCATTTTTTCCCCCTGGTGAAGAGGAGCTGGATCGAGAGAAGCTCTCACCTTCAGTGCAGCTTGCCAGAGCATTGCCAGCTTCGTCTTTCAAAAATGCAAGTGGTAAAAATGTCAAAACCATTTCCATGAGGCAGTTGCCACAGGTGGGGATTCATGTGCTCTCCCACCAGGCACGGAGATGAGCTGCTGGAAAAGGGGCATTGCTCGGGCCGTACCTCTCCCTGGCATTTACTGTGCATCAGGTTTTTAAGTCCACCACCTTTCATAAACACTAAATGCCCTGAAAAAGAGTTTTAGAGGAGAGACCTGCAAGACAACCAACCTTTCCCTCAAAGGGAGGTGTATGATAACTTCGGCTTTTGTTCCTGTGACCTGCCCTTGCAGGACTGAAAAGAGCTTTGAGCACGCACCCAGGAGAGCAGAAAATCTCTCCTACGGATCACTTGTGAAATGGCCCAGTTTGAAAAACACATTGCAGAAAGAATGAAGCCTGACTGCAAAGGAGAGTGGGTTTTTTTCTGCCCGTGAATAGGATTTCAAACCAGCAGCCAAAGTGAATCATTATACATCCTTGCCATATGCCACTTTCAATCAATAAGGCCTTATGCTCTGCTAACAATCATCCTAAACTATACCTATTAACAAGAATGCACATTTTCATAGTAATATTCCATGCACGTCACCGCACACAGACTGCAAACAGTCGAGAGTGATCACAGCCGAAGGGAGACGGAGTTTCTGAAACAACGGGCTAAGTGTGTGGACGTACACCACACTGTAGAGGCTGCCGCTCTTTACACGTGTAGGCTGGTTTTTGCTTTTAATGGCATACGCTCCTACAGACTGATGTGGTTTTTTTAATCTCTTTCAAGCGTATGCTTTCTTGATGACCCAGGCGGTTTCTCTCCTCATGACCCAAGGCTTTCTCAGAAGTGGCTGATGCACCGAGGATGAAGTGCAGCGATAGCCACAGGGGGATGAGATGTGGCTTTAGCAGGACCCCTTCAGTTTGGAGGGAGAGAGATGACAGCAACATCATGAACTAATCATCAGTATGATTAGTTCATACCTGAAGTAATCTCTCTGAAGGTATGGAAACCTGCTATATAAGAGACACAGGGTTTCACAGAATCACACAGAATCCCAGAATGGCAAGGGTTGGAAGGGACCTCCAGAGATCATCCAGTCCAACCCTCCTGCTCAAGCAGGCTCACCCAGAGCAGGGTGCACAGGACCAGGCAGGGTTTGAATATCTCCAGAGAAGGAGACTCCACAATCCCCCTGGGCAGCCTGTTCCAGTGCTCTGTCACCCTCAAAGTAAAGAATTTTTTCCTCATATTCAATTGAAACCTCTTCTGCTTCAGTTTGTGCCCATTGCCCCTTGTCCTGTCGCTGGGCACCACTGAGAAGAGTCTGAGGGACGTGGTGCAGGAGCAGGAGGTGCAGACTTTATTCCTTACAGATCACGGGGCACCTCTGTTTCCCACCCGCTATTTCTTTTGTCTACTTACATTGCAAACTCCTCCTGACGGGTGTCGCTTCTGCAAAAGTACTGTGCTCGCTGCAGAAGTTATTGACTGAAATGCCACAGTCCGAGCTGCTCAGAGCAGCCAAGTCTTACACTGTGGGCATGAAGCACTCAGTAGGTTCACCCGACTACAGCAAAAATCTGCACTTGAGCTAGTCACCCGTGGCTCCCTGGCTAGTCAATGGAGAGCCAGTCAATACAGTCGATGGCATCTACGGTGATTCATCTCTTCCTAAAGGAGATGGTTAAAACAGAGCAGATGAATTGCATAATAAAAACACTTATTTCTTCTTGCTGCCTGGAAAGCCCGGTGTGACAGCTCGCATTTAGAAGTCTACTCTGTAAATATCTGAAATGAGGTGAGTCTAATCCCACCACTGCCCTCGCGACCTTCCCCTGCCCTGATGCTCTCTGTGCCTCTGTGTGCTTTGCTGGTGCAGCTCGCTCTGTACCCTGTAGCACCCAGAGAGGCACGGTTGGGTTGAGGGATGCTGCAGCAGAGTGGCAGTCCCACACCTGGGTAACTAAAGCGTACCACCCCTGACCAACAGCCCACAGCCCCAGGACCTCCCAGGTGTCCCCAGCCCCCAACCCCCTTGTCCCACACCCAAGTCATGGCCACATGACTCAAAATGCAGAATGTGAGCTGTGCATTGGGATTGCATCAGCCCAGCATGTCTGGTTGTGCAGGAGGAGGTTGTGCAGACTATACGAAGTTCTTACGGCTACGGATCCTGGATTAGTAGAGCACGTACAGTATGGCATGGTCCCAATGCAATGGCCTTCAGATGCTACCACATAAAAATCCCCTCTTTCTCTCAATGGGTAAATTTAATCTTTGCTTATTTCTAGGTTTTATAACTAAAGGCTGTTTCTGCAACCCTTGTATAGATATCTTACACATGGTCTATGTGACCTTCATGAGTAATCCTTCTGTGTTTTACAAGGTTCAACATATAAATTCTTTGCTAATCAAAAGGCATTACTGCTCAGATATTTCTGTGCTGCAGAACAACCCCCAGTCCATCACACCCCCCCGCTTCAAACCATCCCTGCCTCTGCTTATTGCTTTGCAACCTTGTTTTCTGCGGGTGAAGGTGGAAAAGGAGAACACGTTTACCTTTAAGCAAAGAGCTGTGCAACTCTGGGTGTCAGTAATACCACCAAAATACACCTGAGGGGGTGCGGTGCCCTTTCGCTGGCTTTCTGTGCAAGCACCTATCCGTGATAGCATCATTTGTTGCAAAGATTTCACTTCGTTCGCTTCCTCTCTGGCACAGTACGCGCTCATTGAATCTTGAAGTCCTTATTCCTCAGACATTTCCTCCTGCCTTTGATGAAGATTTGTAATTCTGGAAGGGTTGTTGAAAATTTATACTACTAATCTTTCATATTGGGAGATGTTAATGATGTACAAGTTACTGGATTCAGTACAAGATAACTGGCCAAATTGCTGTAGTCTATTTTATATGTGAAGTAAATATAAGTGATCAAAGGATAACTTCTGGCTTGAAAAGGCATTACTACTACTAATATCAGCTGAAGTAATTAAACTACGTGTATTTGTTTAAACACTTAGTGTAGCAGTTGACCCTACGGCATCCTCTCCCTTCTTTTTAACATCCATAGACATTTCTATGTTGGTGGGATCTTTAGGAATGAGGGCGGTAAAGCTGGGCAGAAAATAAGTTTTCCCATCACAAGAATGTTCAAGATCATGAAATAAACACTCTTTATCCAAATTGGGTTGGAAGCTCAAAATCACAGCCCCAGAATCCAGTCCCGGCAATGACAAAACCACACACGGTCCCATCTAGTTTCACATCTGGAAAAAATAGTCAAACACCTCCTAACATTGTTGGCCGCTGTTTCTGGCCGATACAAGATGCACCTGCTCCCAAAGCAGCCCTGAATCCCTTGGGATCCCGTGAAGGCACGCGATGGGGGTGCAGGTGTGCCTTTATGGTGGCTACATGGGGATAAAGTCAAAAGATGAGCGTAGCTGGGTCTGAGCAAGCAAGGTGGTGGGTATTTCACACAGAAAGGTTTCTTTCACATTGCTTTAAAGGGCTGTGGGTACCTGGAAGGGAGATTCGTGTCTGCCCATGGCAATTCATCCCCATGGTGTCCCCAGGCACGACGTACTGCATGGTTTGGGACACAGGGCTGCTTTCTTACACGTGTCCTCTGTGACTTCTCAGGAAGGATGGTAACTATTGAGATAATTATTTTGCTACCTGTACTATATCCAGAAATGCCGTGCAGCCTCATGCTCTTAGCCTGTTGTTTCAGACGCAGCCAGTGGGGCTGGCTCTGCATGGACATGTTGAGCTGAAGTTAGGGTAAACTCAACTCCCTGGGCTGCAGCTAATTAGAAGGTGCTTCCAGTGGGGGAGACACTGGAGAAGAGCTTCAGCCACGGCAAACCGTGATCTCCAGCCAGATTCAAATCCACACCCCCAGCAGCTGCAGAAGTGTGTTTTCCACCCTGAGCAGAGCACATTTATTAATATTCGTATGTCTTCAGTTTTTTCATCCTTCATTTCCCTTTGCATAGTTTTATTTTTCCCAGTCAATAAGAATAATTTTGTTCTTCTTAATTAGCTTTTTTTTTTTTTTTAGGTTTCCCCATAGTAATTAATGTACTTTTCTTCAGCAGTATAACCTATTACAGTAGTTAAAATATTAAATCATGACTGCTGCCAGATCTAAGGGACCAAGAAACATACGTTTTTCAATAGCCACTTTGTCTTCATCTTTTGAATTAGTTTGCAGCCTGCTTTACATTTTTGGGTAAGTAATAAGATTTGTTGATTTGAATGAAGAACAATATAAAAATAAATTGCATTGTACTTTTAATTACATAGTCTTAATTTTTGTGGTGACACTCCAGGCTCTCATATAATGTTGTTTAATGTTTACTTCTCTTTATTGATTTGATAATTTAAATACAAAAATGTCGTTTAATTTGCAGCTTTCTACATTCATCACTGGGGTGCTGTGCTCATTAAGGAATCAGGGGAATAATGTCCTTTCCCCCAACTTTTTCATGCACACAAAGACTCGTATGTTCCGTGTTTGCTTTCTCTTAGGCACCAAATCTCATCTACAGAGTTGCTTTTCTTCTCCACCTCTGTGAGACCATGACCTTCCCTTTGCTTGACATTTTGAACCAGGGGACTCGGTGTGAAACGGGCTGCTGGTCCAGGGGGCCCTTTTTTTCGGACTCCTTGGAGGTGGCTGAAGATAGCATTGGGTAGGTCAAGAGCCACCATTGGACATGCGAGCCTTCGTGGGCTCTTTCTTCACCTGGGAAGACAAACACACTCCCAGCACTGAGAGTGGTTGGAGTCCACTCGTCCCCTGCAGAAACCGTAGGAAAAGCCCAGTTTGGCCTCCTTTGGTTTAGGGTAAGGATGATGTCTTTACTGCTCTCCAGATGCCATTCAGAAATAGCTATGGGAAAGCAGCAAACCAAGAGCAAACCTTCAAACCTTTCTTCCTCCATCAAAAGCGACATCTCTAACCTATCTCTTCCACCCACCTCAGCTCTCCCAGAGAGGAGCCACAGGCACAGCTCCATCCCACCCCAGGCAGTGTTAGCTGCTTGGCTAAACCCTAGCTTGTGGACTGGTTTTGAGGTGTTTTAGTTCTGGAGCTGCAGGCACATTTCAGAGTTTCTAGAAGTTAAGCAAAATTAAACTTTTCTTTCAAAAATCCATCACCATAAAAGTGTTTTCCCCCTGCCCCCCTTCATTAATGATTTACTTTCTGTGGAATAAATGCACCAACTGAGGACAGAATCATTATTAAAATCTCAGTTAACAACACAATATTACTTTGGTCCTTTCATTTCCTCCACTATTATAAAATTCAAGATTCATTTCATCTATTAATATTAGCAATCTATTTTTTTAAAAATTTTGACCAGGCACAAATTAAAGGGGGAATGATATTATGGAAGTGGCACTAGAACTTATTCCTTTTTTTGTAAAATCTATTTTTTGCTTTCCATCAGTTCTTTCTTTGCATATAATATTGGCTTCTTTTGCATTGATATTCCCAGTGACTTCATTAGATAGCTGGCATTACTCCCATGGAAGTCAATTGGAAGAGGCCAACAGACTTCCTTGGAAGGTGATTAAAATTAAGGGTCAATGAAGAGCTGAAGGCTGGCACATGGGTTTGGGAGCAAGGGAGCTGGGTTCTGGTCCTGGCCCTGCCACAAAATTGCTGTGTGACCCTGCACAAGTCATTTTATTTCTCTGTACTGCAGTTTCCGTGTGTTTAAAATACAAACAAGAGTGTTTGCTGCTCATCGTTCAAGTCTCCTACCAATTAAAATGTGATGTATAAGAGCTCACTGAGCAAGGAGGCACAGATCTTTCTCTCAAGAAATCTGTGTCCTCGCATAGCAGCAGGCAGTGAGGACAGGGGCAGAACAGAGATGCACTCGATTTTTCTGAGAGCTCACGAATCGCTCCTGTTCCCTTTATAAGAGACCATTGTCGGTGGGTTCTAATGAGATTTCCTTTGTGCCTCTCTAACACTAAACACAACTGAGATGTCTTCACAATATTTCACACGGAAAAGCTCCGCTCATGTGCAGCGTTCCCTTGTCAAAGAAAGGATGGATTTTTAATGCTCTAGAATAACCAGCTTCTACAGTTATGGCACACTTACTTCTTAGCTTGCTTCTGTACCCCTACAACCCTAGGAGCTGCACACCAGCTACGTACGGATGGGATTGCTCTTGCAATCTCCTTGATTGCAAACAGGGCACTGCTATCGTGGCAGGTCTTCCCAAATGCTGAGGTACTGAATTCCAATGGTTTCAGCAGCAACTGGAAGAAAAAAGGAAAAGAAAGTTGGACAAAGCCCTCTAAGAGGCCGCAGGTACAATCAACAATACCTCGACTATCCCTCTGCCTAATATCTTCCTGCAGTGACAATTCCACAACAGCCCAGGGGGCTGTTTTCCTGGCATATTCCTGTGCATGGGAAAGTGTCTCCTCATCTTTTACCCATGTCTTGCCTGCTGGAGCTGAAGCCCAGTACTCACCCCCCTTGCAGAAGGTATAAGCCTTCATTGTACCACTCCTCTTTGCATCAGCCTTGCATGTACTTGGCAACTTGCTTTGTCTCACCTTGGTCCCCTCTTCAGACCACACACTCTCTCAGCTTTTCGTCAAAGACAGGTTTTCTACACCTCCAGTCTTTTATTTGCACCTCTCTGGGCTTTTCCCAGCTGAGCCTTATCTTTCCTGAGGTGTGGAAATTGTTCTTGAGCCAAGACTCTGCCAAGCTGAATGGAAAGATTGTCCCATGCCCTCTGCAGTGTGTCCCTCCGAAGAGGCATCCCGCCAGGACTGCTGGATTTCTGATGTGCTCCCAAGCATCATAGCCCCGGATCTTTTCCCGCACGGCAGCAGCTTGGCCAATTGCTCCTCATCTTGCATTTGAGAAATTGATTTTAACTCCCCTGCCAGGGAGTGCAACATTTTAATTACTTCTGTGGATAAAGCCTGTTGTTCCCATTCTGATCAGGACTTAAGAGATAAGTAAAGCAAAGCCTATCAGAGATCCTGCAGAAGCCTGAGCTGGAACCCAGGCCATCGGAATACCCCAACCAGAACCTCCGCCATATGTCCTCCACCCTTTGCATCCTTGTCCCATGCCATCCTTTTTTTTTTTTTTCTTTAATTCTTTCTTCTCCCTCCATTATTACTGAATTATTTTCAAACCTGGTGTCAGGAGCCACTTGCAACCAGTTAAACTATTGTAGGTGAATAATTAAAGGTCTGTGCACTATCCCACAGCACGGATAGGCCACAAAAAATGGGAAACAGATCAGTTGCTTGCTGGATTATTGATAATTTCCCTGCTGACAGTTCCTGCTTCTCAACACAAATGAGGGGCTTTTGGTGGCAAAAATAAAGGACATCAGTAGCCTTTGGGAGTAAGAGAGTCTGAGTGGACATGGGGCCAACAAAATCAAGACATGAAGTGCAGTCTTCTTTCCAACGGACTTAATCCCAATTTAGGGGACACAAAGACATCTACAAATAGATAAAAACTTGAGGCTGGCTGCAAAAAATATTTCTGTCTTGTTCTTCTGAAATCCATGGAGAGGCACTGCCCATGCCAGGAACCCACGATACCCTGGCATCACAGGCTGCAGGGCTGGCTGCCCTCAGTTGTGAATACATTTATCCCTGATAATATGCCAAAATGTCCAAGAGTTGAATGCTGGCGAGTGCTGGGAAGGAAAGCAGGTTCTTCTCTCAGGCATGAGCAAGTGCAGCAGGACTTCACCTGCATTTGCATTGGCAATGTGTCACTCCTGTCTCTCTACAAAATTGACGGACCAGTGGTTGGATTCTTAACCGAACAGTTTTTTACTTTGTACTTTTTATGCCATGTGGTATGTCCTGTGCTATGAAGCTAAGGAAACAGTCTGAGAAAGAGCATTAGGGCAGCTGGGCAAGAAGCAACTGATAGGAGGGTGAAGAGGTAAGAGCAAGGTGGAAGCCCATGAAACCCAGAAATTGCTTGGATGAGCCCATAAGTGAGCCCTTCAGCATCCCAAAGACCTGCAGTGTAACTGGGAGAGCTGAACCAAAAGAGGTCCCCCAGAGCTGATGAGCATGTGCCAGAGACTACATCAACCATGGTGGCTATGGCGAATGTTATGATGCTCAAGGGCCGATAGTGATAGGACAAGGGGTAATGGTTTTAAAGTAAAAGAGGGTGGATTCAGGCTAAATATAAGGAAGAAATTTTTCTATGATGAGGGTGGTGAAACACTGGCACAGGTTGCCCAGAGAGGTGGCAGATGCCCCATCCCTGGAAACATTCAAGGTCAGGTTGGATGGGGCTCTGAGCAACCTGATCTCGTGGAAGATGTCCCTGCTCATTGCAGGGGGACTGGAGTAGATGACCTCTAAAGGTCCCTTCCAACCCATACTATTTTATGATTCTAAGGGAATTCAGCCCCTAAGCTATGGCTAAGCAGCTCAAGGGATGGAGCAAGGGTCATGCTGCAAGGCCAGAAATACGAGGAAGGGTCAATTTCTTTTGGCTTTGGTAGACAGAAGAGAGACAATCTTCCAATGTGTAAAAGCTGGAGCAGAGAGATAAGAGCGGTCCATCCCCCATAGATGCTTAGTAAGGACCAAACCGCAGCAGGGAAGGCTGAGGTTATGCAGGAGGGAAAATGTTCTGCAGGCAAAGCTTGTGAAGCCCTGGGAGCCTGGAGCACCATGAAGTGCCCAACACTGCAGGAAGAGCATTTCCTAGGAATGACACAGTTCGAATAAACACTGCCAAGGGAGGAGGATGAACTGGATGGCACCTGAAGATCCCTTCCAACATTAGCTCCCCACTTGCACATTGCCAGCTGCCAGCGTGTGGAAAGAAGGTTCCTCCAGGCGATCTGTACCACGACGAGGAACAGAGACAAACACTTTATGGTTTAAAAACAACCTCTGGTCCCAATAAAGACAAAAGGAAAACTACCTTGCTAGGGATGCCCAATTCATTACTCAACACCACGTAACACAATAATGCTGCACTTTAAAGCTTAGTGCATCTGCCTTGCTCTATTTGTACCGCGGTCTTGAGTGTTTATCACCTCCTGCTAATGGCAGTAGAGTATTTGCCACAGAAACTTAATTATTTGCCTTCTTTGAGAGGGTATTTTTCCTGATTAAAGCCTTCCTGAGGGCAATGCAGGAAGCACTCAGCCCCACTGGGCATTCTTATACCCTAACCACTGAAATCTGGGACAAAGGCCAATAATCTGGGACAAACACTAAAAATACACCCAACACTCCAGGATATATCCTATTGGTCCTTCCATATGTGTCTGGAGCGTGTCGGGAGGCAGGTGGCCACGGGTGAGAGCAGGGAAATAAACCCTCCAGCGGGGCCCGGCTGGCTGCAGGAGGGATACGGATGTTTTTCCTAGGCAGAGCCATTTCAAAGAGAGACACGGCACCTCCGTGTGAACCTTCCCATTCTCAAGGCTTAATTGCAACCAGTTTAAAACCCCCTGAGTCTAGCTTTTTAAAGAAAAAAATTGGAATTTCAAAGACATTCTTCTGCCAACCAAACACCTGGGGCCGGAGGAAGGCGAGGGAGCTGGAGAGATGACAGGCCTTGGCTCTAGGCTGCTGTAGCCACCATAGGCACTTTAAAACACCTGCACTGCATTTGCAGGTGAAACATCAACAGCTGAAGACAACATGGGTCGATACCTACTATCTTTTACGGAGGACGGTAACTTAAATGGATAGGGTTAGGGAAGAGTCTAAGGGCAGTGATGGAACACGCTGTTCTCACTCTGCAGATTCAAGGGTGGTTGTGTTCTTAGGCTCTTTTTTAGGTGTTGTGAAACCTCGTGGGATCTGCTGGCAGCCACCCAAAAGAGCGCAGCACTTGAGGATGCCCTAACCCGATCCAAAAGCACTCCAAGCACAGAGGAGGTTGAACACTTCGCTGGTGTCAGCCACATGGACTATTGCCCAAAGCCAAGCGGAATGACCAGGGTGACTCGGCAGCTCCCGAGCCCCAAACTCACAGCACGGCACCCTCGCTAGACTTACACTGAGGATGGGAAGATTTTCCTTTTGCCCTTCTCCTTGTCCATCTTGCATAGAGGCTTTGTAGATAACATTTACGCAAGCAAAATGATCTGATGATGGGACCTGTATTTATTTACCTTTAGCTTTTAATGGAAGGAGGACAGAGTGCTTTATGGGCACAGAGCAAGAGATTAATAGATTCCCATTACTGGAGGCTATCACAGCCACCAGGATTGTCACCAAGAAGCGATTTCCATGTTGCTACCACCAGTTTGGGAGCACATTTTCCTGACAGGCATCCAGGCAGTCTTAAACATTTCAAGCAGAAGGGATTTTGCTGCCGTGGCATTCTGTAATCTGTTTGAATGGTTAAGTACCATCGGCTCGTAGAAACATCTTCCTACTGCCAAATTCAAGATGCATTGACCAACTCGCTCCAACATGCACTCTGGGAAGTTAGAGACTTTCTTTTATGAGCTAAGCATCACCCATCCTGTATTTGTATTTTACAGGGAAACTGAGGCAGAGAGCAGGAAAGCAGGACATTAAAATGAATGTCTAAAGTTGGGTACCGTAGTCCGCTTACAGAAATGCTTTGATTTTCCTGACTCCTGGCTACCAGCTTTTGCAACAGCCAGAGCTTTTGCACCTGAGGTTCAGGGAAGTCCTTCTGCGAGCTGAGACCAGCACAGCTTGGCGTTTCAGGGGAATTCGAATGCTGGTTTCTCACCACTGAAAAGCATAGTAGCGCTCAGGGGCATAAGACAAAGCTGGTGGCCACGATAACCTTAAGTACAGTGAATCTCAATGAAGAAAATACCTGAAAGGAACCTCAACCATCAGGCAGACCTTTGACACTATGTCCTGTGTTAAAAAAAGAAAGAAAATGCAATCCTTTACCAATTAAGCATATAGCGTCATTGCAGAATTAGTCATATGATGTCCGTAATCCTCCTTGTCTGAGCACAGAAGTCTCCAACTTGAGCGTGGGCATGCGTTGGTTCCCGGCGAGCTGGCATGACTTGGGGGTATGGATTAGAGCCTGGATTCTCCTTTCTGGGGAGCGGTAACATGCTCACAGTACAGCTACCACCCAGCGCCAACCGTCCTCCGGAGCCTTCTTGCAATTAAGTTCCTTGCCCGATAGGCGAGACAAGTTCTCCCGGATTTAAAGGGAAATAATTATACAACTCTTGCTGGCTACAGTGGTAAAAATAACGCCCCAGAAGTCCTAATGAAACTCGTGGACGAGTAAAGCGACACTGAAGATCCAACCTGAACAAAGCTTTGGCATGCGGCTCTGACACGTGCCAGGAGCTGGTATTTACACTTTAATCAAAATACAACTGAAAACCGAGAGAAAAGTTTAAATTCTGGAGGACGGCAAAACTGCTGGTTTATGGGCACCTCGGTAACAGATCCCTTTGCTTGGTATATTCCCCCCTAATCTGTCAACATCTGATGCCTTGCTCTTCAGTCTGGAGCTAAGAAAAGCTATCAAAAAATACCTTCATATAGTTTAGGGCCCATTCTGTCTGCCGTATCACTTGCTATTTTTGCCGGCCACACTGAAGCCAGACCGCAAAGGGCAAATTTGTCAACACGGGTGGGCTTTTTTAGTGCAAAAACCACGGGCTCATACAGACAGTAGCAAAGACCCATCCGCATACACGTCTGGAAGTTCAGGCTCTAATTTAAAGCTGCTTCAAATATAGAAATTCCAGCAAAGTTAATTGTAGCTGCATTATGGAGAGGTGACAGCAGCGAGTCCTTAGAAAGCTGGGAAAGGTTTAAATGTGCCTCAGCTCTGCTCCCTTTAGAGTTAGGCCAATACTGGGTATAAATCCTCCTGGGAAATTCTGCAGGTGAGATACCAACTACACAGCACTGGCATTTCTTGAAAATAAGGATAAAGTTCTTTAGCAAAACCACTTTTTCTCCACATGTTGGGAACCGTGCAGCGCTGTCCCGCTGTATTAATTGGTCTGTATTTTTAAAAGCTTCCTAATTCTGCTCACAGCCGAGAACTTAGCTTACCGTTGTATTAAGAAACCGCTTCATACTGTGGGTTGGTTGTTACTGAGAATCATAGAATCACAGAATTGTTTAGGTTGGAAAAGACCTTTAAGACCTTCAAGTCCAACCGTCACCCTAACCCTGCCATCCCACCACTAAACCCTGTCCCTAAGCATGTCATCTGCTTGGCTTTTAACTATCGCCCATTACCTGGGAACTTGACTACAAGAAAATGCATAGTTAGAGTGACAATTTATTTACTCAAGGTTATGCAATAGAAATTGGTTTTTCTTACCCATGCATTTTGAAATGGGAAGGTAGAGACTGGGATCCCAGGAGTTTCTTTAGGCTGAGTGATTTCCCACAGGCAGCTTTAGGAACCGATATGGAAACTGCAGCCTGTGAACCAGCTTGCCATCTCAGCGCCTCGGCACACATTTCTCACCTGTTGCAGGTAATGCAAGTTTTGCTTAAGAAGGCTGGAAACGGGTCCCTTTAATTGCATCCACAACCTGCAATGAACCAGCACTGAGCTGAAAAATAAATCCCAGTTAGTGAATACATGAAGAGATAAAGGAAATGTTGGGTCCCCTTCCCCCAGTGTTTTCCATGTTTTATAACACCTCTGTCAGTATAAATTTCCATTCACTGAAGAAATTACATTTCACGAGAGCTACAATAGGATTTTAAGATAAATGACATGCGAGCACTGCAGTTTTGTACGGGCTTAAGTGACCCAAGTATCTTTATCACGCGCGGGGTATCAAAATACATGAATTTGACTTGTTACAACAGCCACACGAGAAAGATTGAGTGTCATAGGAGGCTGCAGAGCAGAAAACCATCTTAGCTAAAATTTATTTTAGCGTGGGAGGGTTTCCTAACTGTTCGGTATAATTATTTAAAAACGGTCTGAGCTATGCAGCTCTAATGATAACTGGAAACAGAAAAAAGCTCTTGAAAACGCGCTTGTAAGGGCACTTCTTGCAAGTACTGCCTGCTCTTAACACTTGCTACCTTCATTCATCGCTATTTCCGAAATTCTTGGAGGCTGACGAAGTTTTTAAGTGTCATCTTGCTAAGGCTGTAACATTATCTCCAGTGACAATACTCACTCCTGGGCTTTTATGTTGCAAGTGGAGAAAACATTTTAGCTTTGCAGAAGGGTAAACACCTCCCTGTGAAACAATGTAAGCAAGGCGGACGGCAACCCTGGTGGTTCATAAATGAAAATTCAGGGTTATCATTTATCCCCGGGCAAAAATCAGCCCCCGGTCCGTCTCTCCATCGGTCTGCTCTTGGCAGCATCTCCTGCGCCCACTGTGAGAGGCCAGGCTACGCCTGCCTCGGTGGGCGGCTTTAGGACCGCATCCGAAGCGCTCCGGGCCCCTTTCCTCAAAAAAAAAAGATGACAGCCGCGTGATAAACGTGCACAAATTCGGATGGCGTGAAACGGGGCTTTTCATAGCGCAGCGATTAAAAATAGGAGCGGCGTTTGCCAAGGGGCGTTTCAGGCCGGGCAGGGACGCAGCCCAAGCGATGGCTACCTCCGCCACGCTGCCCGCTCCCGAGGACTTGGTGTTTTGTTGGTAGGAACCAAATGTCTCGTTTTAGCTAATCGTGGGGATGCCGGTACAGAGAAACACTAGGTCATATTTTATCGCCCCACACGTTTCTCCAGGTTTCAGCCACTCGGTAGCTGCTTAAGAACTTATTCCTCAAATGAAATAAGCAGAAATACCAACCCGTTTATTTGCTTTCAAATGAAATAAGCAGCCAGATAGGAAAAATTGCCCCCTTATTTGTCTCTTCCCTTGAGGGTCCGAATGCACCCGAGCTGCCGCAGCCCCCGGCCAGGACGTTTACTTCTCCTTTCACCCCTTCTGCGTTCCCTTTTGCGCTCCCTGTGGCCACCTCCGTGGTTTGTCCCACAGGCGTTCAGTGACAAAAATCAGTCCTCGCTGCCTCCAGGTTAAAAAAAAACCCCAAACCCTCCTTGTGAGTGCTTGTTTCTGCATAAATAGGGAATAAACCAGGGATCGATCCCTGACCCATCCCTTTGACAGCCACATCTCCCTCTTATTTTCCACCCGTGATTTGACGAGCTGGGTGACGTTACCCACCTTGTTTTCTCCATGCACAAGACCTGCCCAGCAGCGGCTCTTCGCGGGCTTGGTTTTGCTGCTTTTTGCTCCCCAAATTATTTCCTTCAGCGTTTTTTTTCTAGCTTTACCAATTGCACTTGCCCCACCAGCGCGCGCAGGGGCTGTAACGTTGCCCCCAAGAGTCTCCCGTTTAAAGTCGCAACCACTACATCCCTGCCGATTTATTCCTCCTCACTTATAGCAAACATATGAATGAGGGACGATACCATGAATGATGCTATTAAGCAGTTTATTGCAACCCCACCTAGGCATCCCATTCACAGCGAAGACCTTGTTACGCAAGTGCTAACCGTATATAAAAAAAAAAGTCTCCAGCTTCAAAGAGGTTACAAGCTCTGATAAAAGCCTCCCGGAGTTTCCTGCGAGGTTCTTACTGTAAAAAAAAAAAATGTACATTTTTCTTCTTGGAACAAAACGTTGCTCGAACTTTTAAAAAACCGATTCGTATTCACTCCTACCTCCCGCCAGAGGAAAAAGCAAATGGGTTTAGAAATATTTTCAGCCTTACTCCCCATCGGACAAATTAGCGAAAGCCGACCTGCGATTCGGCGGCTGGCCACAGC
>NW_009260479.1:3238626-3238965 GCF_000687185.1 Egretta garzetta | reverse complement strand
CTGGATGGAGAGAGCCAGCGGGACCTCGCAGACCCAAAAGTCTTGGGACCGACCCAACTTCAGCGTCTTCCCGGCAAGATTCCTTTAGTGCTCCCTAATGCTGTATTATTTAGTTATAATTAAAATAATTTGCAGAGTGAGTTCAATACCTGTAACCCTGGCCATAGAGAAAACCTTATTAACCCTGAAACCGCCCCAAAATTGATTCTGCTGGGGTTCCTCTTCAGCACTGGCACCCCTGGATGCGATCGCTCCTGCGGGATCTTGGGACCAAGGGACTTTTTTGGGTGCAGGGGGCTCCGGAGAACACACCCTCACCAGCCTGGAGAGGAGAATTTT
>NW_009260479.1:3237079-3237894 GCF_000687185.1 Egretta garzetta | reverse complement strand
AAGAGGAGGAGGAGGAGGAGGAGGAGGGGGAGTCGGTGTGTGGTGCACGCCGCGCTCCCAGCACAAAAGCCCAGGGAAAGAAACTCTTGGAAAGCTCGGAGCAAACGCCGGGGCCGGGCAGGAGCAGGTCGAACCGTCCGGGCGCTGCGGGGCTGTTCCTCTCCACTGGATACATTTTGCAACTGCGAAGGAATTAAATCCGATTTTTTTTTTCAGGATTTTTTTCTTCCTTTTTATTTTTTTTTTATTTTTTTTTTTTGTTTTTTTAAGAGAGAGCTTATTGCAAAGCTGATGTGTTTCTGCTTGTAAGGATACCTTTCTCAGGGTGCAACTTTCGCAACTTTCTCTTGGGAAATGAGAAATCATTCAGTTACTTTGTCCCCAGAGGTGAAAATGCCATGCCGTGTTAGCAACAGAGGAATATATCCCTTTTCCCACTTTTTCAACAAAACCTGAAAGATTTTTTTTTTTTATTTTTTTTTTTTTTTTTTTTGAGAGAGAGCGAGAGGGCAGAGCCTCGCTTCTCCCCCCTTCTTTCACTCTCTCGATCTTTTTATTTTTCTTTCCCTTGGGGATAGAGGGGCACGCGAGGAAAAAAAAAAAAAGTGAAGGAATATGATTGCTTCGTGGCTGACTTTCGCCTTGCTTTGTGGAACTTTCTGTGCAGGTAAGTGCATTTCTGCGTGTTTACCTCCCGCTCGGGCTTACGGTCGCTTCTGCAAATGCAGAATTGAATGGGCCGTGCAATCATTTGCAGCCACCCTCCCAAACAGAGCAGAGCAAGCAGCGAGCCTGCAAACTGGGGAATAACCCCA
>NW_009260479.1:3236790-3236999 GCF_000687185.1 Egretta garzetta | reverse complement strand
CCCCTCAACCCCCCCCCCGTTTCCCTCCCCGTTTTCTCCCTGCTCGCAGGACGAGCCTTCCCGTGCTGCTTTTTGTTCCCTTCAGGCAGCCTGTGGGAATTAATGGCAATGTAAACACGGCGCGATATCGAGGAAACTTTACAAAAATGGGCATTTACTTCTGGGCGGGTGCTTGCCGGAGCGTGTGCGGGGGGGAAGAAGCCGGGGAG
>NW_009260479.1:3226632-3235591 GCF_000687185.1 Egretta garzetta | reverse complement strand
AAAAGGGAGGGGGGGATAAAAAAAAAAACCCAAAACCAAACCCAACCAATAATAATAATAATAATAAAAAAAAAATCAAAATAATTTGATGGTGAGCAAAGGCAGCTTGGGCTTTTTTATCTGATCGCTGGGACACTTGTACGCAGCTTTGTTTCCATGTGTTGGGAAGGGGGTTGTGCGGGCTCGTATTTACATAGCAGTGCTGAGGGAGAGCAGGTATTTTGGAAGGAGCGGGCGGGGGGGTGTGTGTGTGCCATCAGTATTCCTGGGGCTCGGCGTTGCTATCATCACAACAGCTCTCTTGGCTGGAAAATTCTATTATGTGCATAAAGGAGATTTATGGTCAATGTATTTTCTTTCCATATATCTTGGAATCCTTTTATCTCGGGTGATTCAATAAGAGAGATGGCTTCCGGCTTGGTGGGGGTTTTGTTGTTTTGGTTGGGTTTTGGGGATGGGGTTGGGTTTTTGTTTGGTTTTGGGGGTTTTTTTCACCTGGTCCTATGGCTGTGTGCATATAGTGGTAGAAATCGAAGTTGGAGGGGAAAAAAAAAAAGCAATTGCTTTAAAAAAATGAACCCTGAAAGCTTCTTACGTGGATCATGTTATGAAAAGGATCATCTGATAGGGCATACCTACGCTGACTTTCTCCCCCCTTGAAAATACAATAAAGAACACCCCCCCCCCCAGATGAATAGAATTCTGTTTATTTGGAAAGGTTCCTTTTGGATCATTAAATCGGTGAATTAGCAATTCTCTCTCTTTTTAAAGCCTCTTTTTGCCTTTCTTGGGGTATTTATCAACCTGATCTTTATTGTCCGGTTTTTCCTAAAGCTGTTCAGTCAAAAAAAAAAAAAAAAAAAAGCAAACAACCTCACATACCCAAAGTTGCAATGTGTTGCTGGGCTTCATAGCGGCTGGGCTTTGCTCGGAGACTGTCTTTTGTGTGCGTACACGCTAGGACTGTGCGAAAGTGGTGGGCTTTTCAAAAATCGCTTGACCTCCATTGTTGATGCTTCTCAGCGCTACCTTGGCTGGCTGTAACAAAGCAAGCACGGGCTGCTATTCTTTTTTTTTTTTTTTTTTTTTTTCTTAAAAAAAAAAAAAAAGAAATCTGTTATGCTTAATTTTTGGAATACTGAGGATTCATTGAGGAAAACATTATGTTCATTTTTAGCCCTTTGTTTGCAAATTTTCGGCAGCCCAAATGTTCAGAAATGGTGTTTTTAATCTCTGAGCTTTAGAAAATACAGAAGGTGTAAAAGGATTTGTCTTGCAGAATGCATCGCTAAGGCATTTTCCCGAGCCATTACATTACTTTTATTTTGGTGCAAGTTTAAGTAATGCCATGCAGCAATGAACTGTGCTGCAAATGGATCTGGTCTCTCCTTTCACTGTCTTGTATTTATCCTCTTGTGCTTCAGAAAAGGAATAAAACTGGCTTCATTAGCTTGCTAATTAAACACAATGAAGTGCATGGCCCAAGGTTAATGGCAATGGCCTTTAAAAACACAAAACTCTTGAACAGGTGTTTGGGATACAGATATTTTTTTTTAATCTGTCATCAAATCTAGATAATTATACCGCCGAGATAACCATTGTCACAGTTCCGTGGAGAAGAAAATGCTATGTTAGAGATGCGAGTGTGCAGCGTATTATTTTTAGTGGCATTATTTATAAACACCTCTCCAGGTCCTGCCCAGCCTGTGGTTTAACTCCCCTCTCTCCGTCCCTGTCCCCCCCCACCCCATTTCAAAGCACCTTCTGCACCTTCCCTTCGCTGTAGGTTTTTGTGGCTCAGGCAGGGTTAAAAATCCAATCTCCCTAGACCGGAGTGAGAGTCTTAACCCCAGCCTGGGTAGTCAGCTAAAGTATTTCTGCACTGAAATTTCTGCCATTTCTTGTGGCTCGGAGCAGCCCGCGCGGGCTGTAAGGCTCCTGCTCACTTGATGAGATGGGAAGGAGCAGCCAGTTGAGCGGAGGGCTCTTACTCCCTGCACTGGAGCTGTCCCCAGCCTCCTGTCCACTCGGGTCTCCATCAGCTAAAACACGCTTGTCAGGCTTTTTTGTGCTTTACGTGATGCAACAGTTGTAGACCTCCCCTGCACCTCAAGGGGTTTCCCGGTTGCACCGGTTCTGGGAAGCAGGACATGGGTTCAGGTGGAAGAGGAGCAGCTTTTGGAGCCTTGGTCATGGGATTGCCCTTAGGAGCAGCCCAGGAGTGCCACTGCTGTGATTTGCATCATGCCCGTCCACAGGGTGGGTTCCTCTGCAGAAGTGTTAGAAGGTGTAAAAGGAACCAAGGGATGTTTTTATCTTAATTTTATCAAGAGCGAAGGAGGTGGATGGAAGAGATGGTTTGAAGCTGGGCACCTGGCAAAGGCTCTGTCCACGTGGTGCCTGTTTCTAGAAAGCCAGGACAGCTATAAAATAAAAAGAGGTCCAAAGTTGTTCCACTTTTGGGCTTTGTAGTGGAAGGGGTAACGGCTGTCATGTTTCAGGGCCTACTTTTAGGAGCGTTTCTAAAATGTTAATAGTAGTTGACTGCGTGGAGCTGCTCTGGAATAGTCAGAATTAAATGGGATTTTAGTAGCGTTGCATCTTTCAAGCCCCATAAAAGATAGCACCATTCTACCAAACACACCCAGGACAGTTATTTCAAGCTTAACGTAGTAGCCGTAGTCTAAAAGTCACCGAAGCGACTTGATAATCCCCTTCCTTCTGGCTGTGTGTGGCCAAGGCAAGGTAACGTGCTGGTTGCCCCTTCTCCAGGGAGTACCGCACCCAGCACTGCTGGCATGGCTTCTCTTTGCGGTGCCTCCTGTCCCCTGCCTGGAAATCCATGCGCCCGACGCCGTCAGCCGGTGCTGAAGAAGCATTGCTGTAATTTGGGAAGGGTGGAGGCAAGGGGGGAGAACCTGGTTGAGTTCAGTGGCAATCCGGACCCAAGTGAAAGCCCTGATGGGGTCTTACCCCCAGCTTCGGCGACTGAAGAACCTGCTCACGTGCTGAGAAAGTCTTGCGAAGGCGACCCTTGCGAAGGCAGGGTTGGTGGGTACCTGCTTCGGAGTTGGTTTTCCCTTGCTGTTGGACTGCAGGAGTGGTGTCAAAAAGGTGGCGGCGTTTCCCAGGTCCCTGGGTCAGCCGCGGGCAGCGTGGTGCCGTGCCTTGGCGCTGCCGCCGTACCCCGGCTCCGGCGCTCTCGCTGTAACAAAACATTGTGGGAAGTTGGGAAATGGGAACCGCAGAGCGTAATCTCTGCTTTAAAGAGGTGTTGTCTTTCCCTTTTATCCCTCCTTGGCCTTTGATTTTAAAACTAGCAGGGGGGTGTGATTTTCTTGCCTGGCCAATAGTGCTGCCTGGATCTGAATTATTCAGTGTAGCACTTGGCATTCTGCACCCTGTTCCCACTTAAGCTCTTTTTCGCCTGTTCCTTCATGTGGAGATTTTCACATCAGTGAAATTGGATGTGTTTGAGAGGTGTTTGTGGCCGCAGCATTCACCAGTATAAGCTGTCCTCTCCCCTGCCTTTCCCCTCCATTAACCATCGAGGATCAACTAATGTCTAATCTCTCCTCTTCGTTAGTACTTCATTCTGAAATAATTTTGTATCTCTTTAGTCATTTGTTCCTTTAAGGTATATTAAAAAAATATGTATCCCCCCCCCCCCCCCCCCCCCCAATCTTCCGTGTAAGTCTTCTTGCAGCAACTGAAGTCAGAGGGGCAGAGAAGTAAATTAAAGATGAAACACTCTGCCTGCTTTCTGCAGACCCAGCACATTTTATGCTTAGATTTGAATATAACTGTTGGTCGTTTTCACCAATTTCGTGTTCTTTTCTCTCTGTCATCTCCCTCCTTTCCTACGGTATAGCTTCGATGCAAACTAAAAGTGAAGAGCAGCAATTGTCAGCGTACGCTGTAAAATAATAATATGCTTCCCCCCAGCACACAAGTGCCTCTTATTTTGCCCGTATTTGAGTCTTTTCGCTCTGCTTATGTTATTGCATGTGGCATTGGTCCATCAGGCTACTTAAGAAAAAAATGTTACTGATGCCTGGGTGCCTTGGAAAAACACGGCTCCTCTTTTGCAAAGTGCTGTTTGTGTAGAGAGAAGGTCCCTGCCCCAGAAACACCGCTCAGAGGGGCCACGCACGAGAAAATGTTCCTATCTGCGAGCGCTCCCCCCTGCTGCATTGCGAGGGGGCTCACCCAAGGTCGCACCAAATATTCTGCACCTATGCTGAAAAAATAAGCTGGTTATGTGTTGGGTAAAATCAGGCTTTAACCTGGTCGTGTGCTCTGGCCATCTCATGGGATTTTTTCTTTTCTTTTGGTAACTTTGTTGGAGGTGGTTGGTGTGGTTTTGCTCTCAGAGAAGATCCTTTCCTCTCGGATTGGGTTGCCCGCAAGCAGGGTCTGGCTCAGGCATACAGGTTTGCAAATTTAAATATAAAAGAACCACAGCGGAAGGAGCGAGCCTGTCCCTGCTCGGCTGGAGGAAGATGCGAATTACCCGATTCTCATTAATAATTCTGCAATTTCCAGCTCGGTGTGCCGTTTCATCGCAGATTCGGTTTCGGGCTTAGGGCAGGAGGCGGCTCGGAGGAGGATGTGGGGCTGGCTGCGGGCAGGGCTGCAGCACCATTTTTTTGGCTCACTGATGGGTTTGGGAAGCAGGGGTGTATTAAGGAGCTGAAATGAGCCCATTAAAATGTTTGCACAGGAGCTGTTAGAAGTAAAACTTGTATCCGTGGAGGTTTGCATCCCATTCCTATAGCACATGGTTTATGGGATGTAACAAAAGTTTACGAGGTTTTCCCACCTCTTCTGTGGCGGGAGTGACTTCCCTGAGATCTTGGGAGTCAGTGGCAGAGCAAGAGTGTTGCTCCCCATCCTCTTGGGTCTGCGGGTGGTGCTCCAACCACCCTATTATTCTTTTTTTCTTTTTTTTTTTTTCCCCACCTGGAATTAAATTTTCTGAGAAAAACGGAATGGTCTGTTAATTTTATGAAACCAGAAATCATTCTGTTTTCTTTCTCCTGTCTCAGTTTCATGCTAATAGATCCATATACGAGTTCCTCCTCTTTATTTGAAGAGAATAAAGCACGTTCACGAAAAGATGCAGCGCTTTACAGTCTGAGCTACATTAATTTTCCATCTAAGTGGATACTCGTGCAAATTAAGACATGGATTTTGAACTCGACTCTTCATGTCTAATATCTACCCTTGTGTGACGATGGAAGAAGAAAAAGGGGCTCACGGGAGCAGAGGGAGTGCGTTAATCCTCCTCCAGTAAAGCTGGAAATGGAATGTATTGCTGTCACTTCTATAAAGAAAGAAACAAAAACTAGGAGAGATGAGCGTGCCTCTGGCACTTTCCAGACCGATACAAAATCCCAGACCGATACGAAATCCCAGGTCTGTGCTGAATGATCCCTCAGGTTCTCGCTTTAAAAAGTCCACGGTAGCAGACGCTGCCCTGCAGTGTCTTTAGGTGCTGTGACTGTCTCTACCTTTTCTTATTTAGAGCTTTTCCCACTATAGGACTTGTTTTTAAACTGGTAGCAGAAGTTTAAATTTTCTGTGTGGTGCCTCTGGTGCTAATGTTGTGCTTCTTCCCAAGCTACTGCTCCAAGGTGGGAGTTTATAAGCCTTTGAGTGGATGAAAGGGATAAAGTTAGCTCTGTTGGTGCCTGATCTATCCAGCGGTCGATCTAGGTGGCTAACCCTTCTTTCCTCCAACGTTATCTATTTAAAATGCCTTGCGTGCAACTTTTAAAATTTGGCTTTTAGGAATATTTTGCTTATACGTGATTTACCTCTGCAGCCAGTTTTGAATTCCTGGGGAGGGAGGAAGGCAACTGTGCATCTGCAGCGAAGAAATGTTCAATCAAGCTCCATCTCCTTTTTGTGACTTTTAAAAAGCATTTCATAAAAATGAGGATATTTTAGGCTTTTTTAAGCCCTTTTAGTGCTGTTCTCGTGTTTTGCAGTCTCTGGCTTGCTGTTGCTTACTGGTGGCTGTTGCTGCAGTTTGGCTGAGCTGTCTGCAAAATTCCCTCTCCAGCGGCTCTGTTTGCCATCGATACTTGCTTTTTTGGGGGAGGAAACGAGGGCATTTAAGCTTTGCACAGTTGATGTCCAGGTCTTTCTCTGAGGCAGCAAGCTGAGCTTTACATAGTAAAGTTGTAAGGAGAATACGGTCCCGGTCTTGGAAGAGCCTGTGAGCTTTGTAGGCGCTCAACTGCGAAGAGGTTTTTGTCTGAGACCCGTACGCTCTCGCCTGGATTTGCAGAAGTCCCTGTACTCAGCAGAGGGAAACTACAGTTGACTTAAGATGTGGTGGCTCAGCAAAGCGCGGATTTGTGGTTACCTTGTACTGGCAAATTCACTCTTGGGACAACTGAGACGTGGCAGCACGACCTGTGGGCGCACGGCTCACTTGTTTCTCCGAGTCTTTATTTTTCTTTCCCCAGTACGACAACAGAAACACAGCAGGCTTTTGTATTCCTGCTTTAGTTCTTGAGAGTAATTAATGGGTTAAGAATGCTAATTCCCTTATATATGTGCAGGCTGAGAAATTCAGTTGTCCTTGGGTTTTCCTGGTGGGAGTATCCAGTTACGGCGCGGCAGCTATTGGGTAGCTCTCGGGTGCACCGAAGTTTGAACTCGGAATCCCTTGCTTTCACATGCATCTAGAAATTATCAGGCACTTTTATTTTTATAGGAAATTCTCTGCTAAAGCACGTTCTTACGCCTGGGGCAAGACGTTTTCCCAAATACCTATTCCAGTTGCACTGGATAACTCCCGCCTGCTTGGCTCCTAAAAAGCAAGATCGGGGGCACCCTTGCTGATGTACCTGAAGCAGTTCCCTGCTGTGAAATTCCCTTTTAAGTAAGGTGCCTGGGATGCACGCAAAATAAAGCTTAGCACAACCCGCAAGAGAAGGGGACCGCGGTGCGTTTGACACTTGGCACTGCCTTACCGGGACGTTGGCTCTGGCTGCCGACAGGCGTGGTTTGGTGTTGGGACTGCCCGACTCCAGTGACAGTACCGGAGCCGTAGCGTCTCCGGCTGGAATGCTGCACATGGACCCTTGGGTGGGGATGCTCTCATGCAGTGTGCCCTGCCACGGAGCTGCTTCATCCTTGGCTTCCTTTGAAATATTCCAAAGATGCATACTTTTTTGGTTTTTTTTAACAAAAAAACCCCTAATGTAGATGCACATTTTTAGCTGATCACAGTTGGTTTGCTGCCTCGATATTACAACAGACCTTAGTCCCTTCCTCAGGCTCCTGGAGCATCTTTTTAAAGTGAAAGCTTGAAGCAGGGGCCTGCAGAAAGGGCAGGCTCGGCACGCTTAGGTATAGCAAGAAATTATTGTGTAGATTTTAATCACCTTTTAGTGTCTTGGAAGCAACACAGTGGCCCTTCGTCCTCAATTTCCAGGCTTCTTTCCACAGGCGATAAGGAAAAGCAAAGCCTGATGGAGCCTTTCTGATGAGGGCGCTTGCTGTTGCTGGGCAGTTCCCCTTGTGGGTGCAGCTTGGTGGCACAAAGCTCGTTCAGCCTGAATTTTGAAGGTGATGGATGCAAAAAAAAGAAAAAAAAGAAAAAAAAAAAAAGAAGAAGAAAAGGAAAGAAAAAAACCCCCAAACCCGACTGAACATGCCGTCATGCCGTGCCTGCAAGCGTGTGTCCCCGCGGCTGTCGCCTGGTTGAAGCCCTGGCACCGTGCCTGTTTGCATCGGCAGGGAGTTTGGCCCGATGCGTCCGTTCCTAGGGGGGTATTTCAACATTTATATTGTACCTGAGATAACTGGGGAAGTCTTTTACAGCTAATTTTTATGGCTATAGATAATTTTCCGTAGATAGCTTCCGCTATCGTCTAATGGGTTGGAGTCAGTGCTGCTAAAAGCAAACATTTTTTTTATTGGTAATAATTTCCTTTCCCATGCAATCCTGTGCAGATTGGCTGTTTATTATTAAAAAACCTTTTTTTTTTTTTTTTTTTTTTTATTGGTAATAATTTCCTTTCCCATGCAATCCTGTGCAGATTGGCTGTTTATTATGTAAATAACAGCTAAAAGAAGCCCTTCCAAGGTAACCGTAAGCCCTGAAGGTAAATGAGATCGCTCCCACCCTGCTAGATAAGTGAGATGCAAGTGTATCTGGCTGTGTAACTGTGTCTGGGGGCTCCTTCGCAATGAATCCCTGATGAAAGAAGAAACCCCGAGAGAGGGCTGCGTCCTTCTTGCAGCCTGCGCTCGGGGATCGCCCCCGTTGATGTCCCCCGTTCTGTTTGTGCATGGAAATGATTTCGAACCGGCTAACGCGCAAAACTTTGAAGTGCGGGATGGCAAGATAAAGTTGGCTAAAAATAGGTCTGAATATGAAAGCCAGGCGAAAACTCGGAGGGGGGGGGAGCTGAGGGTCATTTTACAGGCATTGTTGATAGAGTTTCAGGGTCCCGAGAAGGGAAGATGAATGTCTTTCTGTTATAGTAACAGCTGCTCTCTGTCCATCGGGATCTAGTGTTTGCCCGACTCATAATAATTAAACAAAAGAGTTATTTCATAGCAGCCTTGGTGGAGGATTTATGTTGGCATTTTATCTTTCTCCATTTAGACTTTTCTTCGTCTGTTAAAGAAAAATACAAAGTTAATGTCTCACCTGGGCTGGGTCTCGCCTCTTGCCAGATCCAGCCAATTACTACTGGGAGGCAGCGAGCTGTTAACTGGGCATTCAGAATTATATTTAAAAAAAAAAAATAATAAAAAAAAAATCTCCAAGTTTCACTAATGTACTTGTCCTGAAAGACCTCTTCAGGGTTTCTGTGTCCTGAATCCCTGAGCGGTTGGGTGACCCTGCGGGGCTGTCAGTAGCTCCCTAGCGTGGCCATGTAATGCGATGTAATGCAGATTTCTTTTCTTCTTTCCTCTTATTTTTTTGGGATTC
>NW_009260479.1:3218829-3226622 GCF_000687185.1 Egretta garzetta | reverse complement strand
CCCCCCCCCCCCTTTTTGAGAGCTAACAGCAGTGTGAATGAGCAAATAGCCCCAAAGGACTCCTAGATGCAAAGCAGAGCAGCATTTTGGGAATAGATCTACGTTGTGGGACTTCATTCTGATGACCTTAACTCTGCAAAACCCCCTGGTATGGGTCAGTCTTAGAGGAGCCACAGGGTTCCAGAGCAAGGCAAAGCTTAGGTACTGAGGCGCTTTCTCGTGTATTCAGCCACAACTTCCAGTACGATTCGAGGTTACATCTGTACTCCAGAATAAAACAGTCCCTGGCCAAGTGGCGTGGCATGGCATGACTGGTGCCACGGGCTATGGTTCTCCTCCCACCCGAGCAGGACGGCCGCGTCCGAGCCCTGTCCCTGTCCCGTCCCATCCCCCGGGCATGGGCTGAGCCAGGTCACTCCTCCTCCTTCTTTGCAAATCTCTCCGACCGTTTTCTGTCATCTACTTCTGTCCCTACGGAGGGTTTCTGGAAGATTGCACCTAGAAATAGCTGGTCTGTAACTTTTTTTCATCACAGTGGTACAGCTTTTTTTAAAGCTACCATTCCTTGAAGATCACAGGCTTGAATTTATCCAGCGCTGAAGCGCCACGAGAAGCTACCTGAAGCCCAGGGCTCCCATTGCAGGATCCTTTCCCAGGTCTTAATGCGACACATGCCTCCGTGTAGCTGCCTTTTGAACCCTGTCTGTTCGTTTAATACCATTTACCCTTCTCCGAAGGAGAATAGGCCCAGCTGGATGGTAAGGTTAAAACCTGAGCTGCGCTATGTTTATATTAATTTCCACTGGTGAAATACGGATCTGAGACTTTCCTCATTCATTTAAACCTCATAGTTAATAGGCAATAGTGGAAATGTACCATGTACATGATTATTGCAGTGACCTGATTTCACATGCATTTCTGATCTAACATCTGTTTAAAAAAAAAAAAAAGAATTATATATAAAATTGATTTGGGGAGCCTGGGGAAGGAGAAGGAAACCATTTATTTCAACCCCCAAATTCCTTTGAGCTGTAGAAACATTGTCAAAGTAATTGTAGCCTTTTCAATTTTTTTCTGTGTAGATTTCTTTCTGTGTAGTCTCAGACAAACTGTGCTCTGTTGATGGATGTCACTGGTTTTTTACTTGTGACAAATATCTCCCAAGGTATTGTTTGAGCGATGTAAAATTGTGTTCATGTGTAAAATTCTAGCGTTTCATGAATACTTTATCATGGCTATGTGCGTGCTGGCTTCTTCTGGATTAAGGTGTTATACCTTTAGTGGTTTGCTGCGGGATAGCATCTTAATCATTTTTGCTGTAATTTAATCATCTTAATTAAAACTGCATTGAATTGCGGAAAGTAATTTGGGTCTGGAGAGCAGTGGGGTTTTTTATTTGTATTTTTATTTTATTTTTTCGTCTTGTTAGAAGATGGTAATGGTCTTGGCAAGATTCTGCTAAAAATTAGCGCAGTGTACAAAAACTCATGTTGCCAAGTTAGTACAGTTTTTCACCAGCTAATTGTGGCCTTGAAGGGTATAATATTAAAAGGTCATCTTTGTTAGTGAACTGCAGGCTTCTCCTGCGAGACAGAAATCCATGTCCTTATCAAGGATGAAATCTTGGCTCCTTGGTTACACAATTGAGCTTTGCTATAATTTGGACATCATTAGGCTCTTTATTAAAGCAGCGGAACACTCTAATCAATCTCGGTGCTTTGCTTTCTTAAATGTACTTCTGTATGCGAATTTGTGTTACGGCTTCCCTTTCTTTTCCTACTCCGCGAACCCCGCGAAGGGGAAGGGTCTGAAGATGAGGTGGGATGAAAGTTGCTGGTTTCCCCTTTTCGGGGTGTTCTTTGCCCAGAATGTTCCCATTTGTGACGGTGGCTTTGAAAGCTGGGATGTTCGACCTCCTCTTCTCATCATCTTGTGTTGAGAAGAACCAGGAGGAGACCATTCTGGGAAGAGCACCCTCTTGTTTTGGTTTGTGCTGTTAAACTTAATAAAAATACACAAAACTTCATGAAACCCAAAATTTAATTTTAAAAGTGGTTGGCATTACTCTTCTCTTTCTTTAAACCCAAATAAAAGGCTTTATATATTTTTTTTCTGGGGGGAGGGAGCCCAACACCAAACAGATTTCTGTTTCTGTGGCGCATGGTCATGGGGCAGAATTGTGGGGACAAGAAAGGAGGGGTGGTTTTTTTGTGGTTTTGCCCCTTCTTTGCATTCTGGGTTTTGTTTTCACTGGGATGTTGGCACTTCCAGGAACTTCTGGGTTTTGGTTTGGTTTTTGGTTTTTTTTTTGGCTTGTGCATTGTAAAACATAGGCAGCAGTTACCAATTCTTTCTTTGGTTGCTTTTTCTTTAACCAGCAATATTTTTCTAGTTGGATAGATAAATGGATCTTCCCCACTTACTGGACAGTTGGATCTGATTTTGCACAGCTGTAGAAGTTAGACTTGTGCTTTGGCAGAGCTTCATTCGCAAGGTTTTGGAGTCTCTAAATTTTGATGCCTTCTGTCACCTATATTTGGGTGGATGTACCGGTGTCCTTGAGGTACTCACTGGTGTTAGAAACGCTTGCGGAGGCAGGAACAGCAGTATCGGATCATCCCTGCAAAGGACTGTCTTCTCCCATATCCCTGCCAACTTCACTTCCATGCATCATGAATATGATAATCCGGGAGTACTATCCCAGTGGGATGGGGAAGCGCTGTTATTCGCACGCACAGTTGAGGACCGGAGCGGAGAGACGTGCTCTACGGGAGTGATGCTCAGCCACTTGGTGGTGGTAGGGCAAGTTAAAGTCTGTGGTCCTTGATCCCCAAAGGCAGGGCTTTGTATGTGGACCTCTACATCATTTCAATGTTCCCATGCTGGGAGGCAGATACCTACATTGGTGTTATTTTTATAATGTACCATATAGATGGCTTCACCTCAAGCACAGATGCTGTGACAAGTGCCTGCTTTTGCAGTTGGTTGGCGTATGTGCTGTGGCTCTGCTCAGAGTAACGTGTTATGCCTTTAAAAATAATTAAGAACTGGGTAAGAGACTGTATTGTGCTTGTGGATGAAGAAAGCTCTGTCCAGGAACTCTTGGCATCCAGTAACTTCTTTTCAGGAATCCTGCTTTTCCTTGAATCCGCTTACCGAGGGCTCCCGACCTCATGCTGGTACCACCAGTAGCAGCTCCTTGCTGCGTGGATACATGCCGAAGTGCTCAATGGCATTTGAAATGGGTCGGGCACCACCTCATTTACAACCCCCTGGTTGCTACTTCCCCACTTGCTGCCTAACAGATACGCGTGCTCTTCAGGACCTCTCCCCAGGTTTTGCTGGTTTGTGCAAAAATGTACTCTTTGAGCAATTATGAGAACTGAACATTTCTGCTCGGAAGGGGCGAGCTTATTTGGGCTGCAAGTTTTCCCTGAAAGCTTTAGGTTATGAATGTGTCATCATCTCATTACTGTTCCCTACTGCTTGGTGTCCTGTTGGTCTAAGCTAGTTTAACTGTCTCCAGCCTAAATTGAGTGCTGCTTTCAGTATTTATAAACCCTACAACTGTTAAAACAAACCAGTTGCAGCAGTGGCGGGGGGTTGAAGACGAGGAGTTGTCTCTGAGGAATGTAGTCTATTATATGTTGGGTATAAATCAACCTCTGACTTGTGGGTGTTGGGAGGAAAATTTCCTTGGGGACTTGTAATCCAGAATTGGCCTCCTATAAATCTGCTGGGATCTTCTCCTGAAGCGTGTGGTGGTATTGGAGAGCTGATTATGGATGTAGACCATGGACCTGGGAGTGTGAAATACTACTGCTTCTTCCCGTCCATCACCACGCTGGACGAACGGGTCCAAGGAGCAGATTATTTTTGGTACGTTAGAAGTGATGAGTTCATTGTCCTGTTCTTTCCCTCCCAGTGAAACCTGCAGACTGGGGTTTAGATATTGGGAGTTGAAAGCAAACAGTGACAAATATAACTGGGTTGGCTTTATTTGCTTTCTGGGGTTTCAGGTGCGAGAACGTGTGTCGGTTGCATTTTTGTGCTTTTTATATTTCTTTCCCTGTTCCTTGAGGGCTGGAAAATATTTTTCTTTAAATGGGAAGTGATGTTTTACATGTTCTAAATGTCTCTGAGAGATGAGTTTGTGGCAGACAAAAATCCATCTCTTCACCAGGTAGCGAGTAATCTTGGTGAGGAAGAACAGGGCAGGAACTGTATCTGCAGGGACAGGTTGGCTCGTGCCAGCTGGACATGACAGTGTGTGAAGTTTGTCATCGCACGTGTTCTTCAAACAAAGTTGGGGTTTTTTTTTTTTGTCTTTTTGTGGTGCAACCTAGTTGCTAGCAGCAATCTTAGTGCTGCAGGTAAAGGTACTGCTCAGAGGATGGGTTATGGGTGAGCAGCTCTGGTCCTTTGGGGGTTTCCGTGAAGAGGAGATATGGTTGATGTCCTCTTTGTAGTTGGTGAATTTTTCCCCCAAAATAATTCTTCCCCCAAAACCATTCCTATGGCAGCTCTAAAATGTCACCCCGATTCTGTGCTAGAAGAACACCAGCAATTAGGGCAGCTTTATTCTCTTCCATTGCCTGGTGGGTTCATGGGCCTCCAGGTCCAGGAGGCTGCAGGATCAGGCACCTCCTACAAGACCGTAAGACTTGTCCATTCTTTGTGTTGGTCACCTCTTCATCCCTGTGTCCATCCTAGTTTGTGTTCTGCTCAGATGTGTTTGCAGGAGGTTTCTCCTAATGGGAAACATGGCCAGTAGCAAGTGATATATGGGCTTGGGTTGTGGTTTTTTATTAATCTTTTTCTTTTATCACTTTTCATGCAACTTGCCTACTTCTTTTCTTGCCTCTTTTTTTTTTTTCTCTTGCTTTTGCTCTCTCCACCCTTCTCTCTCTTTGGAAGAAATTGTCTGTTCTGACTTCAGTAAATGTTTTCTTGCTTGTCAGAACAGAAACAGCTGAGCCTTGTGGGTTTTTTGTCCGTGTGTGTGTGCAGGGAATGTGTCAGGGTGTTTTTACGGGCACTGCTGCCGAGCTTGTCAGCAGCGGCTGGGCCAGGAAAGCCAGGCTCCTTTACAGATTACATATCTTTACAGATTTTTATCTGCAGTTTGCAGGGAAGGGTAGCCTGAAGTCAGTCTTGACAGTTCAGTAGTGAAGGCTGTAACCACACCACTCGTGCAATGCCTTTGCCAACTGACCTGTGCTCCTGTGGGCTAGCAGAGGAGAGGGGCGATGGGTGCTGTGGCCAGGGACCCTCTCACAGCCTCCCCATCACCAGAGAGAAGTCATCTTGGCCGTATCTATCCTTCTGCTTTTGCATTGAACTCTGCTCCCTTCCCCTCCCCTCGTCCTTGTTGCTCCTCACAGCTGGAGGAGCCTAACTGGAAGTTGAGAAACCTGTCTCTGCCCTTTCCCCATCCAGGGGAAGGTCCTTTCCGTGGACTTGTTCTTTGGAGTCCTAATGACAAATGATTTGCCATTAGTCAGGAGCCCTTAAAACCGTGCCTGATAAAGCCTTTTTATTTATCTTTCTCCCAAGCGGCTGTTTGGGGGTGGATGCTTGCAATTCTTTATGCGTATTTCTTCTCCTGCTCCTTATGTTCAAAGGGCCCTGGAGAGGAGCAGAGTCAAACCCTCTGGGCTGGAGCATCCCCTGCCCCATGGTGAGCCTCCCATGCCCAGCATGGCCGCGCTTGTCCTGGTTTTTGCAAAGTCTGGGCAGTCCCGATGCATTTTGCCTGCAATTTAAAGATGTTACAGGGTCCTCTCGCGTGTATGGGCATGGACACTTACCCCTCCCTCTCCTACCCAGCGGTATGTGGGACACCATTACGTCCAGCAGTTCTGGTGTTTGGTGGAGGATGAACTGTCAGGAGTTAACTGGCAAACAGGCAGCGGGTAACTGGACTGAATTAAACCCGTAATGCCCTACCAACCCCCTTCTCCCTCCTCTCACATCTTTAGAAATGCCTGTTATCTGGGCTGTAAATTAAATTATTGTTGTTGATGTTGCTTCAAAGAAGCTGCAAGAATGAGTTAATGGGAGCTCCTTAGAGAGGTCTCCTAAGAAAGTTTCCTCTTAGTAAAATGTTACAGCATCTTTTTTCTTCTCTTCCCTATTTTTTCTGAAATTAGAATAGAAATAATCATTCTTTCTTTTCCACCCCAACTTCCATGACACATTCTCAAAGGAAAAAAAAAAGGCCCTATAAATGTCTTAAGTATTATCTTTTCTTGCAGGCTTCATCGTAAAAATATTTATTGAGACCTCACCAGCTTAAAGTGTTGTGGTCAGCATCATGAAAGTAATGGTTTTGTTTGTTTCTTTTTTTAATAGTACTTAAAACCAAAACCCAAGCCAACCAAATACCGAAGAAAACCCTCACAGCCTGGAAATGTTCCTTTCCCTGGCTTTTTGATAGTTCTTTGCCACATACGAACCTGAAAAGGAGAAGGAACAGTTCCTCTCTGTTCACAGAATCCCAGAATGGCAGGGGGTGGAAGGGGCCTCCGGAGCTCACCCAGTCCAACCCCCCTGCTAAAGCAGGCTCACCCAGAGCATGTTACCCCGGACATCGTACCCAGAGAAGGAGACTCCACACCCCCCTGGGCAGCCTGTTCCAGGGCTCTGTCACCCTCAAAGAAGTTCTTCGTCATGTTCAACTGAAACCTCTTGTGTTTCAGTTTGTGCCCATTGCCCCTTGTCCTGGTGCTGGGCACCACTGAGAAGAGTCTGGCTCTGTCCTCGTGACATCCACCCTTGAGATATTTGTACGTGTTGATGAGATCCCCTGTCAGTCTTCTCTTCTTCAGGCTGAACAAGCCCAGCTCCCTCAGCCTTTCCTCGTAGGAGAGAGAGTCCCCTCATCATCTTTGTTGCCCTCCTCTGGACTCTCTCTAGGAGTTCCTCATCTTTCTTGAACCGGGGAGCCCAGAACTGGACACAGTACTCCAAGTGGGGTCTTACCAGGGCAGAGTAGAGGGGGAGGAGAAGCTCCCTCGCCCTGCTGGCCACGCTCCTCTTAATGTGCCCCAGGACACCATTGGCTTTCTTGGCAACAAGGGCACCCTGCTGGCTCATGGTCAGCTTGTCATCTACCAGGACTCCCAGGTCCCTCTCAGCAGAGCTGCTTTACAGCTGAGTTAGCGGCCGAAAAGGAACGTTTGAAATAATGCTACAGTTTAGCAGCATAGAAAGGTTTTTCTATAAAAAGATAAGGCATAGAAGATATGCTGGGGTTTTTTTTTTTGTGGGTTTTCTTTTTGGTTTTGGTTTTGCTTGTGGATCTTTGGGGGTTTGGAGGTTTTTTTTGTTTGTTTGTCTGGTTTGGTTTGTTTAATTACCCTGGTTTTGGAGCTGTGGAGGACCCTGTTCGCAGGGAAGAGAAAGAAGGGGAACATCAACCGTTCACATGATTTGGAGAGGAAGGAGTGGGGTAATGGGAGGATTTGCAGGAAGAGAGACAGGGTGGCCTGTCGGTGCTTCCTTTCACCATTTCCCTTACGTTTTTGTTTCTGCACCCCTCCTGCCTCTGGATCTTGGTATCACGTGACTTAATGCTTTTGATATGCATCAGGAGAAGCGTGGCCAGCAGGGTGAGGGAGGGGATTCTGCCCCTCTACTCGGCTCTGGTGAGACCTCACCTGAAGTACTGCGTCCAGCTCTGGAGCCCTCAGCACAAGAAGGACATGGAAGTGTTGGAGCGAGTCCAGAGGAGGGCCACAAAAATGATCCGAGGGCTGGAGCCCCTCTCCTTTGAGGACAGGCTGAGAGAG
>NW_009260479.1:3210120-3218737 GCF_000687185.1 Egretta garzetta | reverse complement strand
CATCCTTGGGAACATTCAAGGCCAGGTTGGATGGGGCTGTGAGCAACCTGATCTGGTTGAAGGTGTCCCTGCTCCCTGCAGGGGGGTTGGGTTGGGTGACCTCTAGGGGTCCCTTCCAACCCAAAACATTCTATGATTCTGTGATCTGTCCCCCTGCGAAACCCCTTCTGTCGACAGCATGCTGGCTTCTGTCCGTCGGGGCTGGCCAAGTGGTGTTTGGGCGTATGGTGGCGCAGAAGGGGGTGGCAGGTGCCCGGGGTGCGAGCGTACCTGAGGGCTGGCTTGCTCAGGGGTCATTGCGGGTTCCCTGGGGTGTGATTTTTAAAGTAATGGGGAGATGTTCCTGAGCTTTCTTGGTGCTGATGCCCCCTTTGAATTTCTCACGGAGACATTCATGCTGCCGGGCCTGTCGTTGAAAACACAAACCAGCAGCAGGGCACTTGTGGGTCCCACAGCACCACTTGGAAATCCCTGGTGTCGGGAAAATACGGGGGTAAAAAATAGCTTGGAAGGTATTTAAGAGTCTCAGGCTGGTATCTTTTTATCAGATGTAGCCACCTACATCTTTCTTGCTATTTCCATCTCTGTAAAGACATGAGGCTCACCCCTGTTGGGAGCTGTGGTGGCATTTAGCCAGGGCTGGAAGCTGGGGCTGCTGCTGACGGTAACGAAGATCAGATTTTGGTTCAAGAGATGGACTTTCTGGAAGTGACTGACGAACTAATTCCCCTTATTTGTCAGTGAAAGTACAAACTTTGGAAATCCTGCCCCCTTGCCAGCCAAGAAAAGACAAAAACCAGTTGGGGAAAGTTTCTGTAACTGGGATATCACTCCAAACCCCAGCAGCAGTTTCTTGTTTCTCGCCTGCCAGCGCACGCTCTCCTCCTCGAGCTGTCGTGGTGGCTGACAGAAACCATATTTTTCAAGTAAGAAATCATCTTTTCTGCAAAACACAAAGGTCGCCATGTGTGTGTGCAAACCTTCCATCTGCGAAGGGAATAACGTAACCTCTGTCCTTTCGGGCTTCACCTCAGTTGATCTGCACCACATGTCCTTCAAGGTAAGCCGGGTAAGTGGCTAGCAGTCAAGGCAGGAAAAGAGAAATCCCATTTGAGGCTGACCTGATGCCATCTGACATTTTGCTTATTTGAAAAGAGGAGGTTTGGTATGGAAATGGCAGGGCGAGTTCTGAGTTGCTGCAGCCCCCTTACGATGTATTAATCTTCAGGGTGAATTACAGCCATATAAAACAAGGTTTTTTTCTACTCTGTGGTGAAGACTTTTTCTTCCACAGGCCACTTAAGTCTGCTCGGATCCTATAAGCATGGGTAGGAAATTCAGACTGCTGCTCTGCTTGCTTTTTCGGTCTTTGTGAAACGGCGTTAGCTTTGAGGCATCTGGACTCTTTAATGTTGACTTTGTGCCAGGGTGAGGGTTTCTCGAGCCTGCCATCCAGCTTTCCATGACGGTCCAGTTCAGAGTGTGCCATCAGCACACGGCAGATACAAGTAGTCCCATCTTGGCACGGGAGCCCTTACTCCAGCTACTGGCACTCGGACTGGCAGGACAGGTGCAGAAGTTTAAGGCAATGAAATGCCTGTCGGTGGGAATAGAAGTTACTGAAAGTGTGTGGTTTTTTTCTCATTTTTGGTTGGCACGTATGATGTCTCCAGGAGGAAAGGCAGCAGCTTTTCTGTTCGTCCCCTCTCTCCCACTATCCACCAGCTGGCTTTGCGGGGTGGCCGCTCCTCTGTCCCCATCCACATCCCGCTTGGGGCACCAGCGTGCTGGGCTGGGCTTGCATTTCTCACTGTGCTCTCCGCTGGGCGCAGCCAAAGAGTGGGAAGAGCTGGAGTAATGATCCACCGGTCCCTGTCCCGTGAGGAAGCAGGGAGGGGAATGCTGCGGCTGCAAGCGAGCCGGGCGCTCTGCCGTTACGCTTTCTGCCCACGTCCCCTTCTACAGTTGCATCTCGTCCAACATTCCTGATTTTCCTTGGCCCAGCACTCGTCTCCAAGATGCCCCGCTGGGTGCTCTTTAAAACCTACTGTAATCCGGACATTGGCTCCGTGTGGTCTACGGGCCACTGGCCAGGCTGTGGGACGGGAGCTGCTCTCCGAGGTGAGATCCAGCCCGGCCGCTGTGGGAGCAGGTGGACCAGTGCCGCGGCCTCGGGGACATCCACACAGCCATCCCGCCCCAGGTGGATGTGGGGACGGGCCAAGGGGTGATGAGGATGGGCAGTCGGCGGGATGTGGGGTGCAGTGGGAAGCTGAAGGACACCTGGGGATCTTCAGCGGAGCCATCCCAGCAGAGCAGGGGTTGTTAGCTTCCACCTACTTGAAGGGCGCATGTGGCAGCTCTCCCATACCCCTCGTTTCCAGGCAGCAATGTGTATTTCTGAGAGCTGTTCAGGATTTTCCTTCCTAGAAGGAATTGCACTGGGTGAAAATCCCTGCACGGAAAAGCTGCTGTTGTCCTGGTGGGATCGTGTTTGAGAGTGCCCTCTAATTCGAAATCACAGCTGAACCAAGACTTGCTTCTGTTTCTTTTTTTTTTGTTTTGTTTGCATTCCTAAAAATCATCCAGACTTTTTCTCCTCTTTAAAAGCAGCAGGGCTGCAAACCTCTCCAGCTGCCGTTACGAAATGAGTGAGTTATTCTAGCTAAATTGAGTAGATTGGACTGGAAGCACTTCTGGAAATACTGTGCAGGTTGTGGACCAGCTGTTGGCAAAACTAGCCAGGGTTTCATACACGCTGGGCCCCAAAAAAGAAATGGTATTTTACCGTAGTGATTTTTTTTTTTTTTCCCCCCCTCTTCATTCTGCTACAAGTGCAATCCTGCAGTTTTTAATTAAAATTTGAACTGTCTCAGCACTGGGAGAGGGCCGTAAGTCTGCAGCAAGAAAGGGCAGTCATTTCTGTCATGGTAGCTGGTTCCTCTGCCTCCATCGGGCGGTTGGTGACCTGAGACAAGAGCACGTGTGAGGGGACAGAGGGGAGGGAGATTTTTTTTCTTTTTTTCCTCCAGTAGCAGAGTTTTCCTTGCCTTTCTAACCCCCTTCCTGAGCTGACTCTCCCTCTGCTGCACTCAACGGGTGGCCCAGCGGCAGAGGAGGTAAAGGAAGAGTTTGCAGTAATGGGGAGAGCAGAGCATCCAGCAGGGAGCAGGAGGGGTCCGGAGGGGACAGGTAGACCCATGCTGATCTTAATCCAGGCTGGCACTTGTGAACATCTGTTTTCTCCATGTCTGTCTCAGTCTAATCTCGGGCCCAATCCAGTTTCTCAGAAATTTTCTGCCTTCCCAAGGGTATATATCCTAACTCTTTAATTTAGGGCTATGGTTGTGCATGAAGGCGTGTGATCGTCCTTCCCCGCAAGTGCAGCGGGCTGGATGGGGACCCAGCACAGAGCAGCCCCAGTGGCTTTTGTGTTATTTTTCTTTGGGATGCATAGTCAAAAATTCTCCCAACAGCATCCCCCCTTTTTTTAAGGGGAGGAATATTATCATCAAGCAAAATGGAAAGCGCCAGATTCTTCAGGCTGCTGCTACTCATGTTTGCGAAGCGCATGTTCTCCCTTCTTAAATGTTTCCCCTTTCCAATTTGGGTCACCTCTTAATCCATCAGGTTTTCAATCAGACGCACACAGATGGGAATTTTGTTCTTGTTGTCTTGCTGCGCTTGCTTGTTGTCCGCTGGCAGGTATCCGGCCAGGTCAGCTGGAGCCAGCTACCCTGTCCTGCCTGTGCAGGACCAGCAAAGTCCAGACACCGCCTTGCCACCACTGGCTAGGGTAAGCTACCCTTAGTTTCTGAGTGAATCTAGCTTCAGTGCCTTACTGTCAGGGATATTTGAACTCAAGAGGGACCTTTTCCCCAACCTCCCAAAGGAAAAAACCCTAAATGCTTTAAAGCATTGTATTCAAGAGTCTGCAACTTTCTTCAACCAGTTGACCAAGAGGTTGACAGAACTGGTGAGATGCTGCTGGTTATGTCCCTTCTGCTCCTGAGATGCTAAAGAAGTTTTGACTCCCTTAGAACAACTTGAATTCGTCTTTGCAGATTGAGATGTTCCTCCCACTGAATGTAGCATTTGAAAACAAGAGAGGAGGTGGTTGCTAGCCCCTCTGCTGCTCTTTCTACAGAAAACCTTGGAAGTGCTACAGGAGGAGCCGCTTCCTCCAGTTCCTTGCAGTCTGCCTTGGCCAAAGACTTGCTTCCATTTTGATGCATTTTAGCGAAAGCATGATACTTGGGAGCGTATTTCTTGTTGTGGAGTAGCAGCTGTACGGTGCAAACTCCCACAGCTAACTTTGCAGCACCAAACTGAGGTTTTGCAATGTTGCTTGTGGTCTAACAACATGTGGCTTTGAACAACAGCTTGAAACTAGGCCACGCTCTGATTTTGGGGAAGACAAGGCAACGGGGAGCTGGGACTCCGGCTGCGTAGGCGTGCTGTTGCAGGGAGATAAGCTGCCGTCTGCCTCCCTCCTCTGCTGTACGTTTTACTGGAGAGGAGACACCAGTAGAGTTCCTGGTGACATGGTTAGGTGACCTCCCAGGACCTTGCTTAGCTGTGGGTGAGAACTTCCCTGCTTTGCCTTTGTGATGATTTTCGAGTGGTGTAACTATCATGCAGTTGTTGCTCTATGGTAAATAAAAAAAACGAAAACAAAACAATTTGGGGGGAATTTTCCTCTTTAGCTGCTTTATCTTAACTTGTGTTGTGGGTTGAATGAAAACACCCATTCCATCCTGCTGTGCTCGGGGTCAGAGACCCTGCATACCTTGTCTGAAACCCAAAAGCGCTCGGCAGACTCCACGGATAGCTTTGCTAGGTGTACTTGAGATTTTGGTATGCTGCTACACTGCTTTAAAATGCTATGTGAGCTATTTGGCTGGGACTTTTGGTCGTGGACTACCACGTGCTTTGGAAAGCACTGTTCTCCTCTAGGCAGGGAAAAGGAGGATCTGAGGGGGCTCAAATTGCCACGATCGACCTCGGAAATCCTCCACTGGACGGTGCTGAGCAAGAGCCTCGCTCCTGGCGTTGGCGGGGAGGGATCTCACCCTTTGGAAACGTTTCAGGAGCGTGAAATGCTGTCCCTCCCAGCGTGCCGACCCCGCGAGGCTCAATTTTTCCCCTGCCCCCTCTCGCCAGTGTAATTTTTATAGGTGGGAAAATTTTGCCTTGAATTTTTCAAATTTGCGTTATCAGCACAAATGACTTTCTCTTCTCTCTTAGGTGTAAAACCCACATTTTGAATGGCCAGTCTGCTTTCCGAGGAGTTATTTAAGCACAGTAGGTCATCAATGTATCACACATATTACGGCCATGCCTTGGCATTTGTTTTGCGTTTGTAATCCAACACCCAGCTGCTTCAGCCTCGAACTCCGGGCAGCTATTTAGTGGTTCAGCTAGTGCTGAGGAATGCATTGTGGTGCTGTTTACTTCGTTACGTGCAAGGCTTATAGGGAGTACAGTGTGAGGTTCAATTAAAATAAAAGTTAAAAAAGAAAAAAAAAAAAAAAAGCCAAAAGCTCCAAAACCCAGGCTAGGAAATGAAAGCTTAAAGTAGATGTTAACCCAAGTCAGGGTAGAGGGACCCAACAGAGAAAATTTGGGTTAGATTCTGCAGTCGTTGCAAGCATTCTTGATGATGAGAGCGGAGATTACTTACAGTGTGATAGGGAACTGGACCAAGAAAAAAAAAAATAAAGTCTCCATCTACTCCTCTGCTGCAGCTGTTCTGTTGCTTCTCCGTCTCTGGCTGGGCCAAAGCGCTGAAAACCCCCACCCAGAGCAGTAAACGGGGCTTTCCTCTGGGCGTGCTCAGGTTTTGCTGGTCCCGACCTAGGTTAATATTTCAGTTGTAGACTTGGCGGACGGTTTCACCCAGCGTTTCCACATCCCCAAACTCTCTTGAAGTGCTATGGGGCGAGCCGCTTTCTGTCTTAATTTAGATCTAGTGTGGTAGTGAAAGCGCGTGAAGTCAAGGCGAATTGAATTCATTAGGTTTAGCTGGGTAATTAGGATGCTGCTGGCTGGTTATGTAAGGGGTGGTAGTAAGCTAAGCTTTTGATCAGGTGATGAGGATTTTGCGCGTATTCCTCCCGAGGCTCTTTAAGTCTCCCAGGGGTTGAGGAGCAGTGGTGGCTCTTAAGAGGATATAAGGCACTGAAATCTTGTTGCTCCGGGAGAAGGGGGAGAGGGCAGAACTCTTCCCGCTCCTTAGCAGGTGGAGATTGTCATGACAGTGTCTTCTCGGTTGCAGAATGGCTTCTCATGACAGGCGAGTATGTCGTCTCCGAAATCGGGGGTGATTAATAGGGGGCTATTCCTGTCCCCATGCCGCAACAGCTGGCGTTGGAGGGAGGGATCTGAAATACAGAAAAATTCAGGGAGCTCAGCCCTTGCCCCTGACCATCACTCTCATGGATCAATTTGGTGAGGTCCGGGTGAGGGTGGTTAGCTGGACTTCCAGTTTGGTGACCACAGTGGGGGACATATACCGGGTGTTACAAAACAAAAATACAAATTATGCTTTTCTGAACTGGAAGTTCAGCGTATGTGTGTGTGAAGTTCAGCATACGTGTGTGTAGTCTCTTGGAAGTGCAGTGGTACCTGCAAATGCTCCAGCAAGCAGGGTGTGATGCTCAGCCCTAGGGGTTTGCTGGGCCAAAGTGGTCGTACCTGGCTGGGTCACTTGATGCTTTTGCTGGAAGAAGAGACTGATAACCTTCTCCTCGTGCTTTATAAAGTGTGGCCCTGTCAAACTCGGATTTCTACAAAAAATAATGGATGGCCTGAAAAGAATACAGGTGGGATTAGGATATAAATCTGGTGACCTGGGGACCCTGCACAGCAGGGTTGGGTTTTTTTGGATTTTGGTGTTTCAAAACATTGGGCTAGAGAACAGTCATTCTAGTTTTAATCTTTTTTTTTTTTGTTTGTTTACCTATTTGTCATTGGACTTTCTAAAGATGATACCATCCTTTTTAGCTTTGCACCATTCTTGTGTGGAAAAAAAGTGACATTCCCTGTACTGGCACAAGAATACATCCCGGTAGGCAGTGAGGAGCTCCGGAGTGCTGGGTGGGCACAGTTATCCAACAGAGCAGGTTTCAAATGCATTTGGGTTTATTTGAGCAAAAAGTCCCTTGGCGTTTGTAGCTGCAGCTGACTTGGCATTTATTTTTTGGGTTCAGAGATCTGCTTTAAACCTTGTGTATCACTGACACATTTTTGAGGGGATACCATTATATCCAGCAAGCAAACCGTGCTGGGCTCGAGGAAGGGTTTAATGAGTAAAGGTTGGAGCACTGGCCTTTTCCACGTGTGTTGGTTTGGATGTGATCCTGCTGTGGAGCCTGGTATCTGCCTGACCTGCGTTTGCGGCTGGAGTCGGGGCTTTGTCAGCCTAACTCAGCATTGCTTATCAAATCCTGGGACAGGAGGTCAGTTTGCAATTGCAGTGCCAAAGGGTGAAACTTTTTTTTTTATTTTTATTTTTTTAAGAGGAATGAAATTTGAGGGAAATGAGAGAGACTGTGGTCTTCTCCTGCTCCCCTTCCCAGGGCGTTGAACTGATGGAGGCTGGGGAGCGAGGTGGGACCCCTTCCCATGGGCCTCCTAAAAATGAATACAAGAGGCAGCATCCTTTAGAAACAGATCTCTGCACCATGCTCCCGTGTTGAAAAGGGGGCGGGGGGAGAAATCTAAGCCTATTTGTAACAAAGCAAATAAGAAGTAGTATTTTATTGAGAAGGCACTGAGCCATCCTTTAATTCCAATAAGCTCTTTGTCCTTTACAGCGGCAGTAAAGAAGGATCTTCCCGCCTCGACGCTGATGCTTCCGGAAGGGTTTCCTCCATGTACAGCAGCAGTCTTTAGATTCAGAGAGGTGTTGGATCCTGCAAATATCTTCAGCTGCGAAATGGTTATTATCCAGCTATTCTCATAGCAGAGGGCATGTAAAAGTGGCTGTGTGGATTTGATTTGCCTGTTTTCCCTGTCAGCGTAGGTTAGGTATCTTGTCATACTCCGCGACGGCTTTCATTAAAATGGTTTCCAAGCAATAGCACTTCAGTGGTTTTGTTTTCTTTCTTTCTCTCCCTACTTTTCCGTCGGCACGTTTCAGGATTGAGAAGAGTCAAAGCAAGCTGGGCACATTTTTGGTGCTTTCTCACCTAGCCTGCGAATCCTTCCCTGCAACCTGGGACCACCTGTGCCCCATTTTTCCAGACTCCCAAACCTTTGAGGAACCAGGTTTAAAAAAAAAAAAAAAAAAAAAAAAAGTAGTAGCTGATGCTTGCTTATATGTTATGGGATGGTCTAAAAATAGCGCGCTGCCCTTTTTAGCAGAAACATGTATTATTAAAGAAGGAATGAATAGGTAGGTGATGGAACCAGAATAAAATCCTCCTTCATCTCACTGAAGACAAGCTTTAAAAATCTTCTAAGCCAAAATATTTGACCCTTTTGAAAATGGGAGCAATTCCTCCGGAGCTGGAGTGTAAACTTTAAATCTCTTGGCTTGGGGCAAGCTGGTCGTTTGCCTTCGCCCATCTAGTTCCCAGGTGATGGGAGTGGGTTTTTTTTTTTTTTTTTTTTC
>NW_009260479.1:3208050-3210062 GCF_000687185.1 Egretta garzetta | reverse complement strand
CATTCCTGCCAGGCTCTCGTAGGTGGTTTATATATAGCGATAACAGGGCCGATTGTGTTTACCTTGCCTGGGCCGTAGCGGTATAAAATACCCCTAAATTGGGCTGGTAGCACCCGACGCGGCGCAGTCATTCGCCTGGGTGCTGCGGTAGCATCTTCCCTTCGCTGCTGGCACAGGCAAAGCGAACAAGATGCCCTGTGTCTGTTCTTGTCTGAATGACCAGTTGGGACAAATTATTGCAGGGTGTTTATAAGCAGCAGGCTCTTCTCTTTGGCTCCGTTTTCTGTGTGTTGCTGGTTGAATAACAGTGTGTATAATAAGCAATTAATGTCTATACATTTAATTTTAAAGGACACTGTAAATAACAGGTTTTACTTCCCTCCCTCCCCCAACTGTTGCATTGAATTTAATTCCCTTTAATTATACTAACAAATGTGGAAAAAATTATAAATATTTATAGTGGACTGGGTGGCTTTATTCCATGAGCAAGTGAATGTCCCAAAGGCAGAATGAAGCAAATTTCTTCCCCGAAAGGGTTGTCAAGCACTGGAAGGGGCTGCCCAGGGAAGGGGTCGAGTCCCCATCCCTGGAGGTATTTAAATGACAGGTAGACAAGGTGCTTAGGGACATGGTTTAGTGGTGGGATGGCAGTGTAGGTTAATGGTTGGACTTGATGATCTTAAAGGTCTTTTCCAACCTAGACAATTCTATGATTCTATGATTCCATAAACATTGGATGTTGGGAATGTTGTTAGGATGAACCGTGGTGTGACGGGCCAATACATTTTTGTTAGCCCTGTTTCTGGGCAGCTAAAAAGTGAGTGATAGGGCTGTGATTCTGGTGTGACAGTGCATCGTGGATGCTGCCAATAACTCACTTTCGGAAAACAAATGTCAAGCATTGTGCTTTGACATTGACTTTGATTCAGCGTGCCTATTAGAGTTTTAATTTGTTAAAGGACACTGAGCCAGGCATGTGAAATGGTGGGTACAGAAGTATTTTTCCCACTCTTTCTTTTTTTACATATAGTGTAAAACCTCTACTTTCAATATTGTGTTTATATCCCAGGTTTCTCTGACAATCTGAGTTTCTTCCTGCGTCCTTTCCATGCGTGCTGTCCCCAGGAGAAGCCACCCTCCTGGCAGACCAGGGTGTTAAATGCTGTATATTCATTCATCTCGAAGAGTGTCAGCAGCATAACCTTTTGTATGTCCACCCCAATTTTTTTTTTTTACTTAGTTTTCTGCCTTTTTTCCTCACTTCAGAAGTGCTGTGCCATTAAAAATAGGTCTTTTCTTGCTGCATTAAGAATACATAGTTTCAGTTGGAGCTGTGGAAGGGTTGAGCATTGATCACTTGGTGGAAAATAAGAGCTAGAAGTTTGATATTGTTTAAAATCGGTTAGTCTGCATCAGCATATGCCTGCTTTTGCTTTATGACTCTATGGCTGAGAAGAAAGGAAAAAAATCTCAGCTTTCACCACTGAACATAGGGTTGTCACTTCAGTGTTAGTGCTGTGAGCAGCTTCCGGTGGATGAATTCCTTAGCCCGTGTGCTTCATCTCTGCTAAACTCCTGGGACTGCTTCTGTGGGCTCTGGTTGTTTAAAAGCCTGAGCTTTTTATAAATGCAGGGAAAAATTATATGTATCTATCCATCTATATATTTATATCCCTCTCTATAAATATATATATAAATACAAAAAGGATATAAATATATATAAAAAATGTGGCAGCTCTAACTACTGAGTAATGGTCTCTTTGATTATTTATTTTTTAAAAAAGAAAATGAAGACTTTCAAACCTTCTTGCAATTCTTTATTAGCTATTATTCTTTGTATTATCCAACTGCTGTAAGCCAGCCAGGTAGACTTTTAATGGTATGGATTGTATTTTATAAAGAGTCCAGCATAATAGAGTCCTAACTGGAGGCCATAATAGAATCACAGAATCGTTTAGGTTGGAGAAGACCTTTAAGATCACTGAGTCCAACCGTTAACCTAACCCTGCCAA
>NW_009260479.1:3176106-3207650 GCF_000687185.1 Egretta garzetta | reverse complement strand
TCTTGGCCACCTGGGCACACTGCTGGCTCATAGTCAGCCGGCTGTCGACCAACACCCCCAGGTCCTTTTCTGCCAGGCAGCTTCCCAGCCACTCTTCCCCAAGCCTGTGGGGTTGCATGGGGTTGTTGCGACCCCAGTGCAGGACCCGGCCTTATTGAACCTCATACAGTTGGCCTCAGCCCACGGATCCAGTCTGTCCAGGTCCCTCTGCAGAGCCCTCTTTGCCTCGAGCAGATCGACACTGCCGCCCAGTTTGGTGTCATCTGCAAACTTACTGAGGGTACACTCAATCCCCTCATCCAGGTCGTTGATAAAGATGTTAAACAGAACTGGCCCCAACATTGAGCCCTGGGGAACACCGCTTGTGACCGCTGCCAACTGCATTTAACTCCATTCACCACAAGATAATGGAGACAGTGATCATTATTGGCAATAAAAATTGGCAAATTTGCTGGAAGTGTCTTGTGATTTTATAACTTCAGATGTCTATCTTATGCTTAAATAAATGGGTCTCAAATTAGGAATTTAAGGTTTAAATTAGACTAATATTCCCACAAGTTTCATGATTTCTGTTTTGACTATGAAGAACTGAAATGAAATCACTTTGGTTTATCACTCATCCCCCTCCCTTTTTATTATTGAAGCGGTCCGAAGTGACAGTATTTCATATGTGGTCAGATGAAATGTTGGTTATGTACCTTTTTAATAGGCTTTTTCAACTGCAAATAGCAGGTTTGAGTTGAGGCTTGAGTAGAAGACACATCAGGCATAGATTTCCATCCTTCTTGGTTTTTTAATTTTTAGTTTTTAAAGTAAGTTGCAGTCATGGGCAAATGCTAAATACTTTCCCATGTCTTCACTCCTGGCATTTGCTCCTTTGGCCTCTCTTCTCCAGCCACCAACCCTCCAGCCATCCCCACTGCATCACCTCTGTGAACATCCCCCAGTCTTTCCTTCCCCCTTTCAATGTTTCCTCCATCCCCAGCATCACACAATCTTTTTTAAGCTCCTTTTCCTCATCTTTAAAGATTCTTTGCAGCTCCCTCTCCGGTCGCTTAGGTGATGTGCTTTGCCGTGTCCCTCGGACGATGCCAGCCTTAATCTTCCATTTGTCTGGCTCTCCTGTGGGCGTCCTCAGCTGCTCTTTCATGTGCTTCTTAAATGGGTCCATGAAGATGCTTCTTTTTCCTCCAAATTGTCCTTTAAGACTCCAGGGATCCTACAGAGAGTTGGTATTCACACATGCTAGGAGAAAGGCCCTTTTGGTTTGCTCAGATAGATAATTCAGGGAATCCTGGAGATACAGTTCCATAGGAGGCTGAGGGTTTTAACTTTCCAAACCCCATGTATTTTAGATGATGCCTGTGTAGAAGCACATTACCTGTGGGTCTTGTTGTGGATTTCTGTTCTTATCTCTCTTGTTCTCCCTTTCCATTGTTTCTTTTCAAATTAAATTGCAAACGATGGGGTGGCAGAGAGGGAGGAAGGGCAGGAACCTTTCCTTATGTGCTGGATGGTTCCTACCACAATGAGAGCTTGGTCTTGTTCCGTACCTTTCAATACTCCTTTAATGTGGACCTTTTCCTTGAGTGATGTGCATAATTCCCTCAACAGCGCTGCCCACTGGCACCTTCCTGGGACTTAGCTTGTGCTCCCTGTGTGGGCAGGCAGCTTTCACATGTCTTATATAGACCACAGCGACCTTGAGATACTCAACAATGATCCATTTTATTTTCCTCTGACCCCTTCCTAAAGTTGAAGTAAATTACTGACGTGGTTTGGTTGCTGGTAAGAATCCTGGTAGTTCAGCTCCAAAACTCAAACTGAATTGGTCGTTAAATGCTTCCCTTGTATCTTAACCTCAAGTCGTGCCATGCTGGGTCTCAACGGCCATGTGGTGGGAAAGAGGACTTGTGCTCACCATGCCAGCAAGAGTCGGCGCGCTCTGCTGCGGCATTTGCCTTGTAGCTTTTGTCGTGTGTAATAAAAGTCATATTTACGGATCGGTAGTGAATAGCACTGAATTTGTACTTCACAGCCCAGGAGGCACCCAAGTGTGCGCCGAGGGTGAGAGCGGTTGAAGCTAACCGGGAGCCAAGTGCACGAAGGAGGGGGAGAAAGCAAGGTCCTAATTTTTCTAAAGGAAAGCATGGCTGAACACCTGCTGTTCCCCAACAGAATAATATGAATTTGCATCAAAAAGGGGTCCCAATCAGTTGTGCTGGCTGCTTTTGAGGAGAACAGTTGTGTCTGGAGGCATTCTGTTGGGGGAGATGTCTTCCAGTGAAAGCATTTTCCACACAACGGCCGTGGGGCCCACCCCGCGGCTGGCATTTAGAGAGGGGTGGAAATGCTATTTAAATTTCAAATGGCCTCAAGTTTTCACAGTTGCCATGTCAATAGATCAAGTTCCTTGAAATACATTTTAAGCGGAGTTTACACAGAGCTGCAGGAGCCCGCATTGACTCCAAGGCCTGCCTTTATTGTGCCTCCAGCAGTGGTAAGTCAATATGGCATATTGAAAGCAGCTCTGCGCCGCCGCCGAGTGAAAGTTAGCAAATTCCCCCATCTCCATCCAGCTCTTTTCTTGGGTAGAGGCATGTTTAACTAACTCCAATGGTCTTTTTTTTTTTTTTTTCCTTCTTCTTTCTTCTTCTTTTTGACTTGTTTTGGGAAGGCGGTAATTAGATCAGGCTATCAAACTCATCACACCTTCCAAAATGTTCATTCAGGCAAGGCTGAAAAAACAGCGTGATACAAGGGAAGGTAACAGGAAAACAAGCGGGACGGGGCGGTGCTGATAAGGGCCGACAGTTGCTTCGGACAGAACAATAGAAAATAAAACTCGGAAAACAAGACCGGCCAGAAGTGTGGTTGTATTTCATTGCGGGAACCGATAAAGATTGCAAACCGTAACTCCAGCGGTTCCAGGAACAACATCCTCTGTGAGTGACCTGATCTGACCCTCCCTCCAACTGTTACCCTTGCCTAATTCTGGTCTGAACTCATTTATCTTCTCTCCCTACCCAAAATATCTTCAAACCCCACACATCTAGGGCTTGCAGCCAGGGTGGTTTGTGTGCAGAGGCTGCTGGAGATGGGGTTGTCTCCGAGTAGAGGCTGGGATGGGAGCTCCCAGCGTGGCTGGAGGTGACTGCTCCTGGGAAAGGCTCCGGATCTTGTAGTTAACTTCCCCGACTGATCCATCAGGCTATGAATATATGACATAAATGGCATGGGTTAAAATCGCTTGATTTTTTTTTCCCCACCACCCCTTTTTTCTTCCTGGGGGAATGGTGCGTGGAGCAATGCGTTGTGCTTCTGCATGCAGTTGTTCGTGGCTGATGCTGGAATCAAATGTTGTCTCTGGTCTTCTGGCGTGCGTCTGCATTTCATGTGTGGGTGCATGCAGTGAGTCGGCAGCGCTGGGAACTGTCATCTCTGATTTCTCCAAAACATGTTTGAAATGCTTCTGGAGATGTTGTGTGCACTTCCTTCTCTGTCATCTGCTCATGCGTGAAAAATAGTCATTTCTCCTTGGTGTGACTGTCATCCAGGTTGGCCCTATTAAAGGTGCTCGCTAACTATTTCTTGCTGGGCATTCCCAATGGATATGTGAACCTGAACGTCCCCATCCATGGTGAGTGGATGCCAGCAGGTACTTCTGAAGTTTGACCTGCTTTGATATTTTAAGACGTGTCATGTTATCTATCTGCGGTCCTCTTTGCGCTGGTGTAGCATGAGCAGAAGCTGGAGCAGCGTGCAAGCTGGAGTCTAGACTTTGAATTGTAAATGCTCTGGGTATGAGTTATTTTGTTTCTGTTTGGATTGTGCCTACCGCTTTTATACCCTAGTGCTACCCTGCCAGGATAAATCATCACTCTCGAGGTGACCACGCATTTCCTGAGACTTACTGTTAAATTAAGCAAGTGAACGAATGACCTGGCAAGTCACCGTGGGATGTTGGGCACTAACGATGGAGCCTGCAACCCAGTGAATGTTCCTCTCCCTTTTCCAGGGCTCTGGTAAAGCTCTGTGATTGTGGTACCCAAAAAAGGATGGCTAGATTTACATTCTACCAGAAATAGAGGGTGGCATGGGAGAAACATATGCCTTGATTCCTAAATGAGGAAAAAGAAAATATTTAGGAAGGAAAAACAGTTCTGTGACTAATTATTTTTAATTGTTTTCTTTATAAAAAAAAGATCAAGATTGTTAGAGTGCTTCTTCCCCTCCAAAACATCTACAAGTGATCAGGCTACCAAACAGACTAATTAGATGTCAAATAGACTTCAGTTCTTAAATTGCTTTAGTTACACAATGCAAAACATCACATTGGGAAGCAGATGGCGTGTCATTTTTAATATGTCTTGTAACTTGCCTGAAACCACTTCGAAGTTTCCTTAAAGAAAATGTTGCTACTACTGACCAAAAGAGATGCCACTGCGTGTCTCTCAGCATGGCAGCAAGCTGTTGGGCCAGTGTCTTGCAGGTATTGGCGGTGCCTTCGGAGGCTTAGAGGTAGAGGTGTCTTTTTAAAGAGGTTTATGTTCAGTGGGTAAAGAGTTGGTGCTTTCTTAGAAAACCGGGACCCTTTAAGGTTGGGTGAGTTGGACACCGAAAAAAAATAATATCAAGGCTATAATATAATTAGTTTTGAAAAATCTTTCTCTGTGACCTGGCTATATAGTTCAGTTGGCAAACCTTTCGGACTATGCCTTCCTTAGAAATGCCTGTGTTGTACTGGAATCTAAAAGATATGTTGAATAGGAATATGGAGAACCAGAAACCCTGCAGCAGCGGGGGGAACCCTCAGCCTCATTTGCAAAAACATGAAAATGGCTCAATATCTTGTAACTTGAGTCATTACAACATTAATAACAACAGCATTAAGTGCTGCCAGGCTGTTCCATTGCAACTTTAATTACTGAAAGAGTAGGAAATAAGTGTTTGGGTGAAAAACAGGGGTAGGATTGTGGTGGAGATTAATACCAAAGTGGAGGGAGAGCTGTGCTTGAGTGATGAAAACTAGGAGAGAACCCGAGTTGTATTTTGAATCCATACCCAAGTATGCTTCAGTGGCTTTGGAGGGTGTATTTGTTGTATAGGTAGAAAAGTCCATGATATGCTGACAGTAGCAATGAAAACCAAGTCAGAAGTAGGTGGAAGAGATGAGATTTTTTTGATAGGTTCTACTCGATGTAAAAGGTCATTTTAAGTATCCTCGGACGATTTAATACTTGAAGAAACACATCTTCCCATTAAAGGTTTCATTAAATGATATTAGAAGAGTATCAGCTTGGGTTGGGGTGAAAATCAGAAAATAAATCAGTATAGGCAAAATAAGGCAGAGGGTTTAATTTCTCTATAATATTCTTCATTCATACACAGCATTAGTTTCATTACTTAAAATTTGTATCTCTAAAGGAAACCGATAAATGCAAAGTATTAGTTCCAAATTAGTATTTTTACCTGTTGTGCAAACTTTCTAAATATTTTCTTCTTTCATCACAAAATAACCTGAAATAGTGGAGTCTACTCCTTCCCTTCCATCCCTCCCTTCCCGATCTCCTAAGCGTCAGGAGGAGCAGGGTAAGCTTTGCCACGGGGCATCCTCTTGTCAAAGATGCTTAATTGCTTCCGAGTCTACTAATCTAATATATGAACAAATACCGAAGCAATTAACTGTGTTGATTTAAAACTCCTTTCCCTTTTCTTTCTGCTTCCCCCTCCCCAAATCTCTTTCCATATTCATCCTGTTGGCAACAGACCATCGGTTGTGAAATTGGGTACTGTATTGACCTTTTTGAGTCAGAAAGCTGGAGCTTGCAGGGTAAACGCTATTTTAAGGGGGAAGGAGAAGATGGAGGAGTTGGGTTTGGACCCGTTGGTGGCAAGGGATGCTTTCTGCTGGGATGAGGTATGATCCCAAACTGCTGTTGGATGTGGGACCTTTGGTCATCCCCATGGGGAAAGAGGAAAACCAGGCAGGATTACACCTTCCCTGGGCAGAGAAGAGGGGACCTGGCCCTTTTGAGTTGTTTTCGCACCCTTTAGTCCCCCTGCTGGTAACAGAGTTTATAATTAACCTCATTAATACGGTATACAGGGCCTCAATCAATCTCTGGGCGATTGCTCCCAAGGATATCTTGCTAAAGGCCTATATGATAAGTGCATTTGGCACCAGAAACGCTGAAGATCTTTGTCCATGGCGCTAATTGCTTGTGTCATCCTCCCCGCTGCTAGGTACACACGGGCCTGGAGATTTTCCTGAACAGCAAAGAGTTTCCTTGGAAAGAAAACAACCTTGCCCTATTTTTGATCCTTTTATATGGCAGCGGTTGTTTTTCGGTGCTGCTCAGGGGGAATTGAGGAGGTGGAGGCTGTTTGGATGGGGACCCCCCATGAACCCAGTGGAGAGCTGGGTGGTTTTGAAAGGTGCTTCTCACCTTTGGCTGCTTTAGAAAAATCTGTTTCTAAAAGAAAAAAAAAAACAAACAACTGAAGGTGTAAAATAAAAGAAGCAAGAAACAGGATCACTTGTCCTTATTTTTTAACTTGCTTCCCCAAAATGGGAGTGCACAACAGCATGGAGCTGCATCAAGGTCATGAAGTTTGCAGAATAGCAACCAGGTGGAGGAGAAAGGAAAAGTAAACACAAAAAGACTGGGATTATTTTCGGGTTTTTTGGGGAAAATGGTTGTCCAAGGTGTTTCTGTGGTAGTCTGCTTTCCGTTGAGCACAAATTGAGTCATCTCATTTTATTCAGCTCTTGGCATGACTTTGATTTTTGGTACCTGGTGGGTTTCATCCTAATGGGCTTTGTGAACCCTTCCAGATTTTTACTAAGGATTTACAGATCTTGGGGAGTACCTTTTAAAAATAGTGGCAATAGGGTTGCTTTTATTTCCTGCTTTCCTGGACCCTTCACAAGTAGTCCTGGGATCCTTAAGGGTCTGTGTGCTAATACCTTAGAATTCCTAATCCCTTGAATTATGGTAGTGCTTCAGCTGATGGACTGGGACCTGTGCAAGGTTGGGTTTGGTTTTTTTTTTTCTGAAAGACAGAGGAGGACTGGAAACTTACTTTGTTGTAAAGGAGTTACGGATACTTTCAGCAAGACCACACTTTTTTATCTTGCAGTGGGAGTAAAGATGCTGGAGCATTTAAGAGAAATCTTGCGGGGGGGATGTGGGTTCTGGGGTGCCTTTGCTGACGGGTGGTGGTGGGTGCTTGCTCACCTCCCTGGCGGTGCTGGATCATTGGCTTCATGTGATCCTGCTGCGGGAAGTGTTGTTGGAGGAGGGAGGGAGGAGCAGCTCTTTTGCCCATCTCCCACATTGAATCCTGCCTTGCTCGTTAATTTAATCACAAACGTTTTACTAGTCGTTGTGTTTGCGTGGGGGCTGGACTGTAGCAGTAGCCCCCTTGACCATACGCTCAGATGAACAAGAATGACCCGAGAAATCTGGTTTACCGTTGTCTTTCATTCTCAAAGCTATTTTCAGTAACCGTAGTTTTTGTTTGTGCTACATCTAAAAAAAAACCCTTTTAGCAGCCTCAATCGGTAGGCTGCAGGAGGATGGGAAGGCCCTGTAACCATTTCCCCCGTTTTATTTTCCATAAAGTGTGAACATTTTAAACAGAAAACCTGACAAGTCGTTTCCTATCATGCATTGTAATTATCTATTATAATAGGGAATAAAGGATTAATTAGTTTTCAAGCTGCAGATATGATTTAATTAGTTTTCAAGCTGTATCTGAAACACCTGTCTCGGCAAAATCAAAGTGCTTTCATTTAGGGGGAAAAAAATAGGGGAGAGGGAGAGAAGGAGAGAGGGAGTTCAGGGTCGCTGATCATTGCCGACCCACAGGGTCACCCCCTGGTTTTACACCCTTGGCGAGGTGTGATGTGTTTTTTCTTTTTAACTATCCAATTTATGACGAGTGTTTAATTGCAGCCACGTGTGCTCAAGATGTGTCATTGCCAGTTCATACCACTGCTCCCCAAATTTAAGAAATGTTGAGTGTCCTCTCTAAGATGCACGTGCTGACCCCAGGGAGGTCACGGCAGAGAGGAAAGGACCAAACCCCACTGGTTTTTATGAAAATCTCAGCTCCAGTCACTTTGGCGGGGGTGGTGGCTGTGAAGCTCTCCTCTCCGGTCGTCGATTTGGGGACAGTTCAGTGCTGAGTGGTCAATTTGGGTCAAGTGATGTTTTTGCTGTATGTGAGCGGCAGCTGAAGTCTCCGTCACGGGCAGCAGTGTCTTTCCATTGGGATTAAATGTGGTTTGGGAGGAAAATGGGTGTAAATCAGGAGGATTGAGGGGTGGGTCTTACCATGGCATCACCGCTAGCACCTGGCACTCTGGGGCGGCGTGGGAAGGTTAACCCCCAGGCTGCGGCTTTGCCTGGGCACCCGCTCTGCCTGTGAGCAAAACTGCATCCTCTCTACCATCGTCTCCTTCCAAAATACTAATATTAATACTAATACTAAAAATAACAGCAAAGTAATAATCTGTAAGAAACTAAGATGCTTTTTCCATATTCGGTGTCCCTCCCTGGGAAGAGGTTTCCAAAGGAATAAGAGTTTTTTATCCTAAAAGTGGGAGAAATGGACCTTTCCTGAAAAAGGCTTTTTTTTTCATTCCCCCTCCCCCCGGTATCTAAAGATTTCCTTGGTGCCCATATTTTTCCCCTCCATCTCCTTTTCTCCCCAGCGCTTTGATGTGGAGCTGTGATGCGGTCCCTGCCCGGCCGGGTGCGGGGAGCAGCGTGCTTTCATCCTGGAGCAGCAGTAAAGGTCACGCTTCCCTGCCGTGGCTTTTTCGGCTGGGTTATTTTTAACTCAGAACAGCCCATCCACGCTTCTCCTCTCCCTCGCCATCGCGTTTGCACGCGACGGGGTCTGCGGGAGCAGAGCAACAAACCGATGGTACTTGAGTTTATTTTCTCGTTGTTATTATTTTTTTTTTTTTTGGAACCGCTGGGGCTCTGCGGTTGGGTTGCGCCTGGTTGCTCGCCAGCAGCTATAAATAGCGTTGTGTACAAGCAAGAAGTGCCTGAATGAGGTTGAGCGGCAGGAAAGGAAAAGCCCCTTTTGGCTTCCAGCTGGCTGCCGGCCAAGCAGCGCATTGCTTCAGCAGATGAATGTTTTGAGGTAGCGTGGGAAGGTTTTTGGAACCGCTGGGGCTCTGCGGTTGGGTTGCGCCTGGTTGCTCGCCAGCAGCTATAAATAGCGTTGTGTACAAGCAAGAAGTGCCTGAATGAGGTTGAGCGGCAGGAAAGGAAAAGCCCCTTTTGGCTTCCAGCTGGCTGCCGGCCAAGCAGCGCATTGCTTCAGCAGATGAATGTTTTGAGGTAGCGTGGGAAGGAGAGAGCAGTGAGTAAGATGGTCTTTCTCCAGTTAGAGGTGTGCGGGGATGCCTGCGTGTGTGTCTTTTGTTGGGATTTTATTTTATGAATGGCTGGCTGCGGGCAGGGCGGTGCTGCCGGCGGGGATGCTGCGGGCTGCGAGCGGCTGCCTCCCCGGGTTTGATCCCTCGGGGTGTTAAGGAGCAAGCCTGGGGATGGACAAAGCCGGGAGGATGCTCTGGAGGATCCCTGGTGAGGTGGTGCCGCCTTGGGGATCAGGTAGGTTTTGGTTGTGATTTTGCCCCTCCTGCTGATGTGTTTAATGTCAGTCAAGTTTCTTCGCCCTTTTGTCTGGTCTGGAGACGTGCCATTGAGTTCAGACTGGGGTGTTGCATGTGTTTATGGGTGTCCCATCTCGTGACATCCTGGTGGGTTGTGGACTTTGGAGCTCAGAAAATGGTCCTTCTGCAACGGGAGGGTGGGACTGTTGTGTGTCGCTCCCGTCGCCCCCATCATCTCTGGGGCTGAGCTGCTAGTTTGGCACCCCAAAGGGCACCCAGAACCCCAAACCTGCTTCCTTGCACCCAGGCTCTTCTTTCCTAGGGGGTGGTGGTGATTTCTCACATTATTCTAGGACTGAGCAGACCCCGATGCAAGCGATGCTGTGCAAATAGACTAGAAGAAAACACTCAAAATCGACCCATGGTTTGTATACTTTTTACCTTCAAAGCATAGATAACTTAATTTTAATCAAGGACTTTGCTTGAGAAATCTTTTGTCTATACATCTATTTTTTTTTTTTAAAGTGCCTTTAAGTGCTATGTATAGCAGCACAGATTAAATGGCATTGTTACTATTGAATTAAATGAGTTTTTATCAGAATACTTAGAGTCACTTTTTCAAGAAAACCTGAATTGGAGTGGGGAAAACCTGATTTTCCTCTGTCCAGTTCTTTCAGCTCCACTGAAAGGCTTTCTAGGAAGAGCCACAGCTCAGCCTGGAGAGCCTGCCAGGTTTGTGGGATGGAAAGAGGATGAGGGGAGAGTTTGCTGTCTTTGGCTTTCAGTTTTAATAAGAAAAACAGTAAAAGAACCCCACCAAATTTCCTTTTTGAGTACAGTGTGAATTTGCTAAGTTTTAGTCTGAAACTTGAGTATTTCAGTAAGTCAGGAGACACTAAAATCAGGGGCAAGAAGCAGAAATATTTAGGGAATTTATTCTCTCATCCCTCTCCCTATTATAATTTGTTTGCAAACTCAGTGAGAAACATTTATGTGAAAAAAACCCCTACATTATATTCCTTAAGAGGTAAAATTAATGATTTACTTAACCAGGTAAGATTCCTTAAAACTTCAAAGCTGATGAATTAGCTCTGCAAGAAAGCAGGCAGGGCATTAGGGTTCGGCCGCTACGCTGATGAAGGCAGCATGCGTTTTTAATAGCAATGGTAATGAGTTAATGATTGCTTATATGGCAGAACGATATATTCAGATGTTTATGGTCGTCTGTGCTATGGGTTAGCAGTTACTGTAACCACCGCCGCCCAGAATAACCTCAGATCCTGCACAGTCTGCTTCAGAAAAGCCATATACTGTGGGGTTTGCCTTCCTAAATCTTTTAGGGGCTTTCCCTTTTTTTGAAGCTTCCTGCGAAATGCGTTGCTCATCCTGCAATACGGATAATGCAGCGTTAATTTAGTAAATATATCAATCTCTCCTTTTTTTTTTTTTTTTTTGTTTCCTAGCTATTCAAATGCTGTAGCTGTATTATATTACTGGATAATTTTTTTTTCCCTCTGAAATGGAATAGTCTCAAAACGCAGACACGGCACTCTATTTATTTGAACTGTTTAGAGGAAAATTAATTGGGCTATTTTTATGATTGGTCTTTTGTGTCACAGTCTTATTTTTCACGATCTGATTTCTGTAGCTAGAGTATGAGGACCAGAAAAAAATCTGCCTCGTTTGAAGTGCTGATATTTCTTTTATAGAGGTTTAGGTTGGGATTTTGTGATTTCTGCTTTCGGAGCAGGAGACAGAGAGCTCGTGCAGGAGAACATGAAATACGAAGTTTCTTTTGCGCTGTCAGGATATCAGGGCTGCTTTGATATCCCATGATGAAATGTAAGATGCTGCAAAGTGAAGGGTTGCTCGACAGACCGATGGGGGGGTTTCCTCCCTTTGAATTCTTCAGGCAGCTGAAGATGAGGGACCATATGCCAACCACCTCCTGGGCTGCATGAGAGGAGTCATGGCCACCAGGTCAAGAGAGGAGATTCTGCCCCTCTATCTCACTCTCATGAGACCCCACCTGGAGTACTGCATTCAGCTCTGGGCCCCCCAACATAAGAAGGTCGTGGACCTGCTGGAGCAAGTCCAGAGGAGGGCCATGAAGATGGTCAGAGGGCTGGAGCTCTCTTATGAGGACAGGCTGAGGGAGTTGGGGTTGTTCAGCCTGGAGAAGAGAAGGCTGCAGGGAGACCTTATAGCAGCCTTCCAGTACCTGAAGGGGGCCTACAAGAAAGCTGGAGAGGGCCTTTTTACAAGGGCATGTAGTGGTAGGACAGGGGGTGATGGCTTTAGACTGAAAGAGGGTAGATTTAGTGTAGCTCTAAGGAAGAAATTCTTCACTCTGAGGGTGGCGAGGCACTGGAACAGGTTGCCCCGAGAAGCTGTGGATGCCCCATTCCTGGAAGTGTTCAAGGCGAGGCTGGATGGGGCTTTGAGCAACCTGGTCTAGGGGAAGTGGCAGGGGTGTGGAACTAGATGATCTTTGAGGTCCTTTCCAACCCAAATCATTCTATGATTCTGTGACCCTCCGGAGGGAGCGGGACGGGGTGGGGGAGACAGGCTGGAAATGCCATTAGGGGAATATGAGCGATGAAGATCAGCAGAGCCCTTCCTTAAACCCAAGCAAAGGTTGTGACCACCAAGTCCTGGTGAGGCACTGTCCCTTTTGAGGCTGCAGGGTCACTCCCAGGTGGAACCGAGACACGGAGGGCTGGCTTTTCCCTTTTCCGAACTAGACAATTTGTTCTGCACGGTGGTGTTTGCTAGCCCAGGTCAGAAATCAAATGCCAGGCTGAGCAGGGAGGTTGCAGGTGATAGTTTGGGAAGTCTGTAAAGAAGTGGTTATGGGAGCACCACCTTCAATACCAGGCTTGAAACCTTCTCCTGGGTTGTGCTTTCTCCCTCTGGCACTGTGTGTGGATGTGGGAGGTTTCTAGTGGTACTGCTCCGGTTACTCAAGCAACCCCAAATTTAGGGTGGGGGTTTGGTAGCTGGCAATTAGCAACTGCCCAGCCGTGTCTGTCTGTCCCCGATTACTTGCAATCCCAAGAAGACAAGGTGGCTTGAAGCCCTGGAAGGAGACATGGGCCTGATGTCTCTGCTGGGAGGAGCGAGCCTGTGGTGGCCGGGTCCCGCAGTAGTCGCTGCTGCGGGTGTTTGGTGTCCCGTGCTGCCAGGTAAGTCACATCGCTGATGATTTTCCTTCCTGTTGTGCTGGGATTTTAAGAAACCCACCCTTGGCTGATTCCCCCAGAAGGTTTGCTAAAATGCAAACAAACCTGTGGTCTGGCAAAGTGAGCTTTGCTGGGTGCTAGGGCTGGGTCAGAGACCGTAGCCCCATAGTGAGCAGCTCTGGGTTGATAGAATCCATTTAAAATGCTCAAAGTTTCTTTTTTTTTTTTTCTCCCTCCCCCTTTGCGGTTGTCATACAGATTATTTGAAACAGATAATTATCACCAACTGGTGGTTCTGACCCATTCCTCCCCTCTCCTTGTCTGAAGGTCTGTAAGGAGCTGGGGTGCAAAGGTACTGGCTGCCCCTCCAGCCGCTCCCCGGCATCACCTCAGCCGCATCGGGAGGTCACTGGAGGAGCCTTTTCTGACAGCAAGACCTTGCTATCCAGGAAGACGCTGTTATCTCTGCGATAAAATGCTGTTTATGTTTTTCTTGGCGAATAGCCTTCTCCCTTTACGGTCACAGCAGCTGGAGGAGCCGAGTCGTCCTGCACAGGACGGATGGTTTAAGGAGACTGAGCCAAGGGAGGTGCTTGGGGAGCTGCTACCCCGGTCCCTGGGAGCTCCCGCTCCTCAGTGGCCTTCTCTCCTTTGTGGCAGCTTGTTGATAGGGAAGTGTTGTCCTCTAATAAATGAGAGATAGCGGATAAGGACGTGTTAATGGTGGAAGGTGCCGCATGAGAAACAAACACCAAAAGCACTTTGGGGGTGGTTGGTAGTGTTTCCCATCCCCTGCGGACTTCTGACTCACTGAGCTCCTGGGCTGTGCAGTTCATGGGCAGCATGAGGGTTGTTAGGAAGTTACTGTTAGCTCTGAGGCTAAAATCTGCTTTGGCTAATTATCATAGAATCACAGAATCATTAAGGTTGGAAAAGACCTCCAAGATGATCATCAAGTCCAATCGTCAACCCAACATCACCAGACATTCTGCTTAGGGTGGTGCCGTGTACCAAAGTCTCACTGCTCCAGAAGGGTTTTACATCTCCTGGTGCAGCTAAGGTAATGGACCATCAATGGACAGAGACTGATGGAACCCACACTGCTTGTTTGAACTGCAGGCAAACCAAAGCATGAGACCTCATGCTTTAACTACTCTGCTAAGTCAGAAAAAAAGGGGGTTGAGAAGATAAGCTTGTTCCCATTAAAAAGATCTATAGCCATATTGGTTTTATAGCTGTTATAGTAATAATTGAGGGCCGCCTCTGCTTTGTCCTGTTGATGAGAGGAAGGTTGAAGCAGTCATCAGAGCTTTGGGCACATGCGAAATCCTGGGCTGATCCGCTGCTTTCTCGAAGGCTTTCCCCTGGGGACCTTGGTAAGTCGCTCTGCCTCTCGGTGTCCCAGCCCCCAGTCTGTAAGCAGAGAAAATGCTGGGAGCCTGAAAATAATGCATCAGGGTTTGTAGGGTACTCAAACCATCAAATGGAGGTTATGGATGCACCCAGCATGTGCATGCTGAACTTGTCCCCTGGTTATGTGTGCAAGAAATTGCTGTTGTGATAAAACCACGTCTAAGGTACTCATTTTCCTAGGTGATCAGGTTGCATCAGCTTGGGTTGGGTTGAAGGACTACCAGGTCATGACAAGTGCCTTCAGTATGTGAAGAACAAGATGCGTCATCCCCAACCAGCAAATCTCTTCTTTGTTGCTACTGTTACGTACTTCTTGTGTTTACTTCTATGCACTGAAATTATGGAGAGGGTTTTGCAGGGTTATTTCAGGAGCAAAACACTGGGAGTGATCTGGATACCTGTAGTCACTGGAGGGAGTGGGTTGCAAGCATTACTTGATCACGTTTTCCTTTTCTATTTGCAACTTTGGAGTATGAGATTGTATGGAGTTGTGTTTTTGAGACCTGCAAAGCAGTGTATTTGAGTGTACAGTGTAATTAGCAGCCTTCTAATTAAGGAAAGCTTTGATTTTGAAATCCAGAATAGTGTCCTGGTGGTTGGGAAGAATACATACCGATGTGATGGGGTTGCATGGTGTCCCTAATGACTGCACTAAGAACCGCTGGTCCAGGGCGCTCCGGCAGAGCTGCCATAGGGATCCCAATGAAATACGTAGGGCAGGGATGTGTGCTATTAGGAGAATGATGTAGGCACACTGCCATGGGGATAGAGGTTAAATCACTGTGGCCTAATGCAGATTGGCACTAAACCTTGCCAAATTAAATATTCAACCTTTCCTCTGTCAGAGGTTGCGTTAACCAATGGTGTAATTAAGAAAAAAACAGTAATTTTACTCCGAGAGAGAGTTGAGAGGGGTCCTGTACCTTGAGTTGCAAGAGTGAGTAACGCAAATGTCTGTTGAATTCAAGTGTTCATATGAACAGGTTTTTACCAAAAATGAGTCGGGAGGGAGAATTCATTCTAGTGCCAAGCAGAAGGTCCTGCTGCAAAATACCAGGGCCTGAAGAAGTGGAAAAGATAGAGTACGGTTAAAAGGAAAGGTAAAAACATTCTTTTTGTTAGTGAGATGTCAATGATAATTGTCTGTTCAGCACTTGCTTTAGCTGTATCTAATGGGCATAGGTTCAGGCTCTGCCTTCTTGTTACTTGTTTTTGTAAACTATAACAAAAACCCCATGGATTTTAAACAGTTGAGCCATTTTAACCAGATTTTGGCTTTGCTTGCTTCTTTGGCTCCGCATCGTTCATTCACACCAGTGAAGCCTGCTGGTCTGGAGAGGGCAGGAGCTCCACGGGAGCAATCGTGCTGCTGCAGTGGCCCAGACCTGCCCTGGATTTTGTCTTCCTCCTGATGATATTTTTGGTTTTTTGAAAACTCCTTTCTGCTGTAGCTATTTGGTGTCATCTTGGCAGGCTGTGCAAAAACTGAGCACCTTGGTTGCAGTGACTTTGCAGTGCTGGAAGGAAACAGTTTGGGTTTTGTGTTGGGATGACCTGTTGAGTATCTGATCCTTTCTCCACCTGGTGAGAAAACAGAGCAGTCCCATTGAGACTCATGACTTTCCATGGTGGAAATAGCACAGGTGCGTGCCTGGGGATATGGAGGAGAACACCCATTTTCTTGGGTTGGAGGAGCAATGCAAGAGGAGAAAACCTATTTCCTTGATCTGGAGGACCAGTACCAGAAGAGAAAACCTATTTTCTTGGGCTGGAGGACCAGCGCCAGAGGAGAAAACCTATTTTCTTGGGCTGGAGGAGCAGCATGAGTGGGAGAGAACCTTTTTTCTTGGGCTGGAGGAGCAGTGTAGACTCAGTGGAGGTGGCATTCTGCCAGTGGGGTTACAGTCAGCTGGTCTCCAGGAAATCTTCAAGTGGATTGAGACTCCCAGGAGCCGTGTAGTTACTGCTAACCAAGCCCAGGCTCTGTGAAGATGGTCTCAGCAGCTGTGCTGGTCCTTTCATCTTTCCAAGATTTCCTGAGTGCTATCATGGTTGTTCAAGTATCACCCAAAAGCCCTGGTTTAATGGCACAGTCCTGATGGCTGCGGCATCAACCCAAGCTCTGCCAGGAACAGCCCCTGTGGGTGTTGTTTGACTTGACAGATTGAAGGTGCTCGTTCAATTAATGCTGCATCACGGTTCGCTTTCAGTAACGCGGGAGGTGTCGGCAGTTTTTGTTTACGAGCCTCTGCGCTCTCCCTGTTTAAGTCATTCCTGACAAAAGGAACTTTAAACGCTTGCATTGATTCCTGGCTCCGCGCTGCAAAATATCCGCACGTGGCAAAGACGCGGAGATTTTTCAAAGCAGCCTAACGGATTTAAAGTGCTTTTAACATCTCAGGCACTGAGCTCCCAGGCCTTGGACCACTGCTTTTAAGCATCTGTAAGTCACAAACAGATTTAGAAGATAAAATGCTGGAGGCTGTTAGTTCTTTAGTTATTATTTCCTTGGAGGAGAGCGTGCTTACTAAATTTACCCTTTGTAATATTTAGAGATTGATACTCACAGATTTGGCCTTTCTGAAAAAAAAGCATCTTGGGTTTTGTAAAGAATGTTACAAGATTTCTGGAGACTTTTACAGAAGTCTCCTCCCTGTCACCCAATAAACTACCCCAAAATATAGGCCTTATCAATGTAATGTGTGATGCATGTAATAACTAAGATGCTTTTTAACTTCCAAGTAAAAGCTTGAAAAGGGTGGGGGGAGGTTGTCTTTTGCCTTTGTGGTGGTTTTTTTTCCTATTTTTTTTGGGGGGGAACCTGTTTTTTTAACAGAAGTAGTTAATTTTTTTCCACTTTTTTATGGACTTAAAATGTTCCAACCATGAAATCTGCCTTTGAAATTTTTTTGAAAAGATTAATTCTGTATTTCCTGAAAAAAAATAAGAATATAATTTAATAAGAAGTCCCAGCATTTGGGGAAAATCGTGGAAGAAAAAAAAAAAGAGAATTTCAATTTGAAACTGTTTTACATGTCAGATATTTTGGAGTTAATTGGCTTTTGTATCTTGTTCATCTGCAGTGGATCTACCAAAATAGCCTAGAATATTGCTCTGCTCCATCTGGTTATTATCTTGCTTCTTGTAATATCCTTGTGCTACGCTGTTGTGGCCAGCCGTGGCTGAGAAAAAGCTTGCTGGAGATTCCCAAAGACCGGCTCTGTTCTACGTTACCAACTTGTCAGGGACTCACTTGACAAATTGAAAATTAGCCAAATGCTTTTCCAAGCCAAAAGTAGCCTGAGATGATGTCTATGCATCATACTGAAGAGCTCTTTTTAGTTCCTTAAGGTGACTGACTCCAAATACTCCTCAGATTATTAATAGTGCCCTAATAAACCTGGAGAGCGATCCTATAAATTTCTGCATGTTCGGGGGTCAAGCAGTGAAGTCAATATTAATTAATAGTCAAATGCAGTGTTTTATTTCATGTAATCAGCCTCCTGACAGTCTGAGCAGTCTTGGAGGTTAGTTACGCTTGAAGAGTGGGAGCGGTGCCAGAGCATCCCATGCTCCGTTGTTGTAAAATAGCAAATAATCTTGAGCTCTTGCATGTAATAGCTGCAGATTTAATTCATCACCTGAAATGCTCCGTGCCCTTTCCTCAGGGGCGTCAGGAGCGATGTTCTGGTGGACCTCGCCGTGGTTTCTGCTTGCCCTCTCCACCAGCTCTTGGCGCAGGAGCGTTGCAAAGCCACAGAAGAAGTTGGCTTCATCCTGAGGGCAGAAGAGGGGTGCAAAGACCCAGGTGTTGGGGTGACCTAGGGTGGTTGGTAGCTTCAGTGGCTTCATGGTGGCAGCTCCAAGGCAGGAGGTTGCATGGAGAAAGGAAGGACACATGGAGAAGCTCTGCACTCATAGCACAGATGGAAAAGGAGAGGGGCTCCAGAGAGAGGGAAGAGGATGCCCCTGATACCAGCTATAGTATAAACTAAATTACTTCAAAATTGTTTAATGTGCACTACTGGGAATATTTAAAGGATTTAAAGGATTAAAATTCTTTTTTGAGGGGGAGTTGTGTTTGTGTACCTGGACTGTCAGATTACTGTGCTCAGAAGCAAATCCAGTTATGTGAAGGAGTGATTTATAGATTATTCTGCCTTTCAGTTGTTGATCTGCAGCTCCGGGAAATTCCTCATAATTCCTCTTCTCCTTTGCCTGGCTGGCAGTCAGCATCTCACTGGGATTTGGCTGTGGTTTAGGGACACCCTTGGTGGACAACACCTAAGACTCCTTGCAGGACATTTGATAATGGAAAGCCCACCTTGTCCAGAAGTTCTGCCTGCACTCATTTTCATGCTCTCTTGAAACTGTAATGCGCCCCAAATGCCACCAAAAAGGACAGAGGGGAAAGAAAGGGAAAAAAAGAGAATATTTTCCAGGTAGGTGCACCGATTCCCCTTAGCCAAGGGTATTTGACAGTGCGGGGATGGATGCTTCATCCAGGTATTTGTATTTTCTCTCCAATCTGTTATTAGAGTGAATTAGGATGCCTTTTGGCTACCGTCTCATCTCCAAGCGCAGACTTCTCATAAGTTATTTATGTGGGATATGTCACCTTATTAATTACATCGCTATATAACCTTACGGGGCTGATGCAAAGTGCTCCCCAGCATGAGGAGGCTTCACGTGTGATGGAGCCGGGCTGGATCCACAGCGTTCATCTCTGAACCTGCACTTGGGGGAAGAAAAAGTAAAGAATTTTGCAGAGATTTGTGGCCAGTTAACCCCAGCAATACTTCATTTTTGGGGAAAAAAAAAGAGATTTGTGGCCGGTCAGAGGTTTACTATTGAATTTGCAAAGTTTGACGTATATACACATGCATATACAAATACAATACGTGAATATAAAATAAACATACATGCATTGCCAGTGCTACTGGTGATGCAGTAGTGTTTTAATTCGATTTAAATACATTCCAGCTGCCATCCCATTGCAGCTGGAGTTGCCATCTCCAGGTTGCAGTGTCCTCAGTAGAGTCCCTCACCGTAGGGCAGCTGCGTGGTGGCCCTGTGGGGTAGAGCCGAGTGTATTCATGTTTCCAGAGCAAAACTTCCATCTCTTTTCATTTTTTCCCACTGTTGAAGCTGATCAATTCACTCAAAGAACATGAAATTTTGATTGAAATCTTCCCGTGTCCCAGTTTTGGCCCCTGTTCAGTGGAGCACATCTTGCGATTCTAGTTTAGACCCATCATATATTTATATATATTGTCTTAATGTCATGATTAAGGCCTTTGCTGAAAGGTACGGACTAAAGCATGATGTCTGAGTGCTCTCTGAGGTGGGGTTTTTAATAACATTTACCAGATGTTGGCTGATTTTTGGGGGGAGGTATGCAGATGGAGGGTAGAAGTGGCAGCTCCTTCTATCATGCGCTGCTTTTCTAACGCTTAAGGACACAGTTGTTCCTCATCCACATTTCTTTATCAAGATGCAGATGAAGTAAATGTTCCTGGGTTTAACCATCTTCCAGCAAAATTGTTTAAATCCTTTCTCAAAGCTTGGGCTTTCCTTCCATGAGCACTTCTTACCCCAGGTGTCTCCTAAAGGAGGTGTTAGGCGATAGGGTTACGTGTCTGCCCACTTGGTCCCGCTCAGCCTTTTGACATTGGTGCCATCTCGATGGATGAAGTTTTCAAAGGTGACGTGTGTTTCTACAGCTATCCCGAGAAAAAGCTGCTGAGATGAGAGAGTTGTGCTTCTGGCGTCTTCTTGGCCAGGCGTTTTCTCCCATCTGGACTGCTTGGGGTTTTGGGATGCGAACCCCAGCTGCCAGATGGAGCTGCAGAAGGGGTGCCCCATGGGTCAGCCCTCCAGTGATGTGTTCAGCAACCCTCTGGCCGATGGGGCATCCCAGCGCTGGTGCAATGCCGCATACTTTTAGAGTTGTTGCCTTTTTCCATGGTGTTTGGTTTTATTTTTTTTAAATAGTGTTTTGACTTCATCGCTGGCTGTAATGGATTTTGTGCAGCTGAGGAGATAAACTGAGAAGCTCCATTCGGAGGTATCTCGCTGACAGCCTTTCCTCTGCTGCAGGAGTGCTTTCTTTTTCTGGCCATGTGTGGTTTTTAGCTGGAGCGGCCGGGTTTCGAGTGCGTATTATCGAGCACGTCGCAAGGCTTTTCGGTTGGCAAAGCACGTGTGCATGCAGCGCCGAATTGCCCAGCATTCCGACGGGTTTTCTTTTAATGCCAGCTACATCAGAACAATTTAGCTAGATCCCTTCTTTCTACTTGGGTGCAAAAGCAGGATAAATAACCGGAGATTGATTAATTTGGGAGATGGGCTTTGGGGGGGTGGGGGTGGTGTTTCTTCTAATCCATGGGGCCGAAAATTGGTCTTGGCTTCAGTGGGGATGAAGATGTATTCCTGCGGTGTGGATTTAGATTTAGCTGCAATCTGGTATGTGTTCTCCTAATGAGAGAGCTGGCTGCCTCCTCTCCCCTGTAGCATTTCTTGCTCCATTTCTTGTCTTCTTGTTGTTTAAATGTTCACCTTCCATAAAGCCCAGCCTCTTGAGCATCTTTTAGTCTCAGTTTAAGCACATGCTTATGCACTGCCTTGGATAGGGGAGGATTTAAGTCCTGTACTGCCACTTTCTACACGGCCTGTTCCCTGGGAATCTGTCTAAAAAAGTAACACAAACCTCCAGCTTTTTTCAGATAGACTTGTGACCTGAGTAAACAAACAGCTCAGTGTTTTCCTAAAGGACCAAATATATTCCAAATAACTCTTGTGCACGCGGAAGTATTTTGGATGAGACCATCCAACTAGCTGGGAAGCACCACATTGGGTGCTTTTTGAACCAATTCCTCTGTCGTGGGATAGGTCTGAGGGGATGGACAGACAACCCCCTGATCAGACTGGGGGTTGTCTGATCAATGCCTGCTGTTGAGTTTGGGTATTTGTGCCTGAACTCCAAGTACCATTTTTATGCTGGGGGAGGCAAAAAAGCAGCTGTATGAACTGGTTTGACTGGTGAAGTGTTGGTGATGTGTGGGAGTAAGGGGCATGGCGGCCAGGAGACTGGGGTGTCCGCCTCAGCTGCACTTTGTTCTCCAGGATGGGATAGAAGGTGTAGACCACAGCCATAACAAAAATAATAAAATTCTTAAGCATCTCAGTATCTTGGCAGGTCTGAGCATTACAGCTGGTTTTCCAAAGGGAATCAGACCCCTCGCGTGATCATTGTGTTCAGGTGATACCTGCCCAGGGACATCCCAAGTTTGCAAGCAAGCAAGAGTTTGGTCCTCAGTCTCCATGCTTGTTTTTTCACCGAGTGCTAAGAGGCTTTGGGTGGGATGCTGAGACACCCTTTCTCCAAATGGGTCCCTCCTGTATTTGCAGGGGAGCTTAAGTGCACACGCAGAGACAGGATTTAATGCGAATGCATCCTCCGTCAAAATCTGTATTAAACGGGCATAGGGCTTGTTGGGCTCCCCTAATCTCTGGTTTGTGTGCCTGAGCGATGGAGAGAGTCCTGGCCTACTTTGAAGTGGGAGAATGGGAATGTGTAAGGGAAGGCAGGAGCTGGAGTTGCTAGGGAAACACGAGCGGGGATGCTTGCCTGGCTCTCACCTGATCCCTGTCGCAGCAGCTCCACGGCGCAGGTTCCCTTTCATAGACGTGTCAGGTAGCCTCCGGGGGGAACTCAGGTTCACAAAAATCAGCAGATAAATTGTCCTCTCTGGAAGCATTTCTCTCCCGAGGCTCAAGGGGAGGCAGCGGTGCCCAGCAGGACCCGAAGGAGATGCCCCTGGGAACGGCTGAGGGAACTGGGGGTGTTCAGCCTGGAGAAGAGGAAGCTGAAGGGAGCCCTTATCGCCCTCTACAACTGCCTGACAGGAGGGGGTAGCCAGGTGGGGGTCGACCTTTTCTCACTGGTAACGGATGATAGGACAAGGGGGAATGGTCTGAAGTTGCGCCAGGGCAGGTTTAGGTTGGACATCAGGAAAAATTTGTTCACTGAAAGGGTTGTCAGGCACTGGAATGGGCTGCCCAGGGAGGTGGCCGAGTCCTCATCACTGGAGGTATTTAAAAGAAGGATAGATGAGGTGCTTAGGGACAGGGTTTAGTGGTGGGATGGCAGGGTTAGGTTAAAGGTTGGACTCAATGATCTTAAAGGGCTTTTCCAACCAAAGTGATTCTATGAAGCTTCTATGAAGCTGCCCATCGGCAGCATGGCCAGTCCCCAAGGGTTGCACTGGGGAATGAGGCAAATAGGGATTTCTGGGAAATCTGGATTCCTCTTGGCTTACCCCCATGTAAGATTTAATAATATCTTGTAAATGCTTTCATCAGCTGCTCCTGCATTCCGGGATGAATGAATGTTTTTTGTATCACTGTTTTTTTTTTTTTTCCATGTTCAAGCGGCGATCTATTCATTTTAAGCGATGAGCACTTTTGGGGGATGGATGCGGGGCTGTTTGTAGTATGATTATTTTTTTGAGTTTACAATTAAACAGTTGAAGAGGAAAGCAATTGAAACTTCCCTGCGCTGGCTGGTTCCTTGGGAAGCAGCCTGTACCATGCAGGAATTGGAAGCAGCTGGCTTTGCTTTATAATTAATCAAGGCAGTGATTATCTTGCGATAATCTTGCCCCCTTCATCTCCTGTTGCATAAGTAAACACAACTTCAGCTTGTATAAACTGAGTTTTGGCCTTCCACCTGTTGCTACCAGAGGTGAAAATTCAGGCATGCGGTGATGAGCTGCCCGTCCTACCCGGCTCGGCTCGGCAGCCCCAGCGCCCCGGGGCGGTGCAAGAAGGGGCTGAGCCACAAGCAGCGATGGATCCCGGTGCCAGCTCACGCTGGCCATGAATGCGCCGTCCCCGACTTGGTCAAGCGGGGACCACGTTTCACCAAACCACGTTCAGCCAAGCAGCCGCACGGGGAGAAGGTGTGCGTGGGTGCCGCAGGGCTTCGGCTGCCCTTCAGTAACTGGTTTTTTTTTGTTTGTTTGTTTTAAATGAAGTATTTCTGGCCAGAGGCTGCTGCTTTGAGCTTCAAACAGAAGAAGGGGACTAATTAAAAAAATGAAAGGCACCTGCTAAGGGCTTGTGCTGCCGTGCCATGGAGTCAGCATCTCAAGTTCAGTAGGGTGGTGCTGGATGAGATGAGCTCAGATTAGCTGAACTCCTGTCCTTAAGAGCCTTGGTTACATCCGAACTCGACTTGAGAGGCCGTTGGCACGCACATGGCTGGCTTTGGGGCAAAGCCTCAAATCCCTTTTGGCCAGCTCGCCTGAGAGCTGCTGGGGGGGTCAGCATTGCCACTTCTGCAAATCCCAGCACCCCAGGCTGGGCTTTGCCTTTCCATGCTGCTTTTGTTTAAAAGGAAAGAGAAAGCACATTTGAATAGCAGACTCTGCAGTCATCTCTGATTTTATCCCTTCCCCTTCCCCTTCAGTATCTTCCCACTGGGAAGGTGAAACCATGAGCTGGAAGGAACCAGCTCCTTGCTTGTCAGCGGTGCCGGTGTGGCCCGTTTGCTCACCCGGAGGCGGGGGACGAGCAGTGCCAGCTCCTGGGCAAAATGCATTTGGTTTCTAAATTAAGATGGGGATTCTGCAGGAACACTTGGCATAGGTGAGTTGGAAAAAGGTTTTAAGGGTAAGCAGGTTATTTATACTCTGCCTTGCGTGTCCAGCCTGTGTTTGTGCTGCTAAGTCGTTTCTGTTTATTTTCTGGAGAAAGACTTCTGCCATAAATACTTCTCTAACCATCAGTGAGAAGCCAGCGCAGGGTGGCCGTAGGGCACAGTGTCCAGCTTGGATGGAGGAGTCTGGTTGGGGAGGGGGCTTTAAATGGGACACAGCCCCTTCCCAAGGACCGTATCCTGCACCGTACAGCTGTGAAGAGGGAGCAGTGGGCTGGGTGCTGCGGGGATGAGTGGTCCTGCCCTGAGTTAGAGGTTAGGGCATCCACATGCATGTGTGTAGGGATGTCCCCAGCCTCCCTCCTCCATCCCTGGGCAACTTAAACACTGGAAAGATTTTCAGGCTTCTTGGTTGGGAGCAATCGCAGGTTCATGCATATGATCATTTTTTTAGCAGGAGTTGGTGTGTTTGTATAAGCCCTGCTACGCTATGCTCATGGTCCCGCTTGTGAAATACCTGGAAAGCAGTGTGTAATGTACATTTTCCTCCTTGGGACATAGGTATGAACCAGCCATTGGGGACTCAGACTAGTAAACGGGGTTTGGAGGTGCCTCTTGGTTCAGAGGCAGAGGAAAAGGGTTTGGCAGGAGCTGAGCTAGGGTATTAAAGAAAATCCCTGTCTTCTCATAAAATGTCTGCAGGGACATTTATCCTCACATTTGAGGGTGACAGAGCACTGGCACAGGCTGCCCAGGGGGGTTGTGGAGTCTCCTTCTCTGGAGATATTCAAAGCCCACCTGTATGATGTCCTGTGCAACCTGCTCTGGGCGAGCCTGCTTTAGGAGCGGGGTTGGACTGGGTGATCTCCCAAGGTCCTTTCTAACCCTTGCCATTCTGGGATTCTGTGATTTGTCTCATGGACTCTTCAGTAGGAAAGAGTTAAACGTCTTCTCACACGTGTTGATCGCCACAGCCTTGAGGAGGCTTCTCTTCTTCGTGAAATAAATGTAGCACGTGTTCAGCTAAAAATAATGCGGGAGGAATCCTTCCTTGGCCACAGTCCCGATATGGGAGAGCAGCTGTGAGTCGTGGGGATTTTGTTTGTTTTTAAACTTTATCTGTCTTCAAAGTGATGCTGTGGCAGTCGTGGGGCGTTAGAGGAGCCAAGGTCCCCACTGACCTTCTTTTGCATCCAAGGGCGGACGCGGACGAGGACTTCTTGGCAGCTTTTTGCAACGTGGGTTGGAGGAGGCTGTTGGCTGTGTTTGTGGTTACCTGCAAAAACAGAAAACCTGGAGGTTACCGGATGAGTTGCACTTGGGTGGCTGCAGGATGGAGCATCTTTGAGGTTGCTCGGCGGCGTGATGATCTGCTGCTGCACGGAGGTGGAGGGTGAGGAGAGGTGTCTCAGCTTAACTTTTCGCGGGAATCAATCTGCGACACGGAACCTTCCTCATTGAGCAAGGCACCTGCTTGTCTGTGTTAACGGGTAAAATGGATATTGACCCCCTGAATCGACTGTCTTCCTCGGACCGCGCGTGCCTTTGATCAGTTCACTGCTTTTGAAAAGTCAAACCGCTCCCACGCGTCTCTCAGTGGGGTGGGATATCTTATGTTTGGCTTAACCTTCTACTTGAGGGGCTTTTACCCCTGCAGGTAATTCCAGCTTAGTGTTTCCATTCTTAAACCCATAATGTGGGGTTATTGCTGCTCAATAGGTTCGTGGTGCGGGATGGGCTTTCCTTGCCAGCTGCATTAGCACCGCAGGTGGATGCTCCTGCTCATCACCACGAAGGTGCTGGGAAGCTTCACTCAAGGACTGGCATGCCCTGGGCTGGCTGCTCCCACTCCCAGACAGATCATTTAAAATGGTGCCTTACTTTGCATTGTAAAAGTAACCCTCCCTTCTTTTCTTTTTTTTTCTTTTCTTTTTTTCCTTTTTTTTTTTTTTTTTTGCATTGCTGGCCAGCCATTCGCCCACCACCCCAAATCCCAATTGAGACCTGATGCTGAGGGGCAGATGAGGCAGCCAATGTATTCAGCCCGATGATTTCCACATGAGCAGGGCTCTGTGCTGGTGAAAGACATGAACTCATTGCAGAAACCTCCCAAGAACAAAGCTTTTGGAGAAAGGATCAACCTTATTAGCACATTTAAGGAGAAAGGGGGTTTGTCACTGTATCAGTTTATGCTTCAGCATATTAGCGTTGTAAGTCTCTTTGTGGAAGGATTGATTAAAAAACTGTATTTATTTTTCCCCCCTAAAAACCCAGAAAGAAAAAACGAAATCCCCAGTGCACTAGTTTGCTGTGAATCTTTTAAACAAAGTTTATGGGGTTTGGTGGTTTGAAGCCTCCTGCAGTTAAAATGATTTTTTTTTTTTTTCAAGCGATCTTTTGGTTTCCCAAGTATTCTTCTGGCCTTTTCACTTGAAAAGGAAAGGCAAACTTTCATGAATTGAGCAGGGGCACTCTTTGAATGAAGCGGGGGTCAGTGCTTCTCCAGGCTTTTCTTCCCATTGTTTGAAGAATACACTGAGGATGGTAGGAGCAGATGTGCTGCTGCTCTCCGGGCTTGTTCTGTCCTTAGCACGGGTATGAGCTGCCTTTGCATTAATTCCTCCAATGGTTACTGCGGTTTAGTCTACGTTCCCTAATTATTGAGGCTGTTCGTAAGCATAGGACGAGGCTCTTCTGATAAAGGGCTGGTGCTTTACGTCAACACCATCCCATTTAAAAACAACAACAACAACAAAAAGATGAAAAAGGTCAGTAGAAGGAAAAATCAGTGGAAACCTTCCAGTTCTGGGATTTGTGTTGCGGGATGCATACCCTGCGCTTGTGAGCCCGCGTGGAGGGGTACCTGCCGCAGCTGGGGTCGGCAACCATACGAGGGAGGGCGACCTGCTGCAGCGTCCAGCCATCGGCTGCTGAATATGAAATGTTGTCTGTAATAGTGCCTGCCACTGGGATTTCATTCAAAAAAAAAAAAAAAAAAAAATCTGGAAGGTGAAGGAAATTGCATTTAAAATAAGTGTATGTGAATGATTTATCTGTATTTCATAATATACAGAACAATTAGCCATGCTTTGAGCACTAGACTACTAATGGCTTTTGTTTGGCCACTGACTCTCAGTTTAACTATAGAATCATAGAATCATCTAGGTTGGAGAAGACCTTTAAGATCGTCAAGTCCAACCGTTAACCTAACACTGCCATCCCACCACTAAACCATGTCCCTAAAAACTATGCTATAAATAAAATGGAGAATGGGTGCTTGTGGCCACGAATGTTTTAATGTTAACAAAAAAAAAAAAGAGTATGTTTTTTATTAAGGTAGAAGTTAAGCAGGCTGGCTTTGGAGCAGAGGTGCTGCGTTAATTAAAGGCAGCCAGAAACCTGGCAGTGTTTTTGCTTTTGGGGGGAAATCCTGCAAACAGGGACTTGCTTCTGACTATTCCTATTGACATGAAAATCTCTGCCTTGTGTTACTTACAGATGTTGCATCCTTGGTTGGGCTCTGTCCTGTCATGGAAATACTGTTATGTTACTGCGTGTTATTAGCTGGGCTCCTGCTGTTTCGGTATCTTTTAAGATAGGGTTTGTCTCGTGGGCACACATCGTTGCAACCACCGCTTCAAGGACAGTATCTCTTTCACGAGGACTGTATCTCTTTCACCTTCTGAATCTCTCATCCTCTTGAAACAGAACAATTGTTCAGTGGAGAATGTAAAGTACGTTCTTATCCCTACCCACCACTAACGATGGAGGCGGTTTGTTCTGGTTGGGGAAGAAAAACCCCATAAAATACATATAATTACTCATCTACTCGTCTTCCCTCCTGTCCCATCCTCATACCTTGTTCACGCACGCATGCGGGATACGGTTTGCCCAGGGGGGAGGGCAGAGCGGGGCTCAAGGCCGTGGGAAATCCCGCTGGCGTGAGCGATGGCTCCAAAGCAGCAGGTTATGGTCCGCTTGTCCCTGTGTACTGGACAGGGAACAATCTTTACCCCATGAAATGCCCATGTGGAAAATCTGGGACACGTGTCCCTCTTCCCCAGAGCGGGATATACTGGGAAGAAACCCTGGTCTGCTCCACTGGAGCTACCTTTGCCGCAGCCTCCTCCCCATTCAGCCTCTCCTGGAGGAAATTACTGATTTGCACCTGATTCATTATCACAAAATGGCCACTCGCTATGAGGCTGGATTAACCGTGACATTTTACAAGGCCAGCTGGGAGAAATGCTTCGTGATTAAGTGAAGCTAGTTTCTACCTGAGCCGTGTGCTCTCCAAAATGTCTCGTTTTTGGAGGGCAGGACGCGTATTTCTCACGTTCTTTCTGACAAGTACATTTTAAAAACAGGGCTAAACCGCAACCAGTTAAATTTTACTCCATCCCCTGGTCCAGCAGAGTTGGAGAAATGCTATCTGCAGCAGGATTTATGATGCATCTGTGTGCTCAGAAGATGCTGTGTGATACCCAGCCATGGGCTGACCGTGCTGGGAAGCGGTCGGATGACAAAAGGAGTCACCCAGCAGAAGCTTAATGAGGTGGACTTGAGATTTTGTAGACATTAAGGTTGTTAAAAACGACTGTGATGCACTAATATAACCTTCTAGATAGCGTGGACAGAGGAACTTTGTCTTCTGATACCTGCAGCCTGTCTTTTTTTCTACTGGGTACTCTTCAGGCTTAAAATCCATTCCAAGAGAAGAGTCTATTTAAGCCTCTAAGATTGCTTAGCAGTCAGTAGGGCTGGAAACAGCACAGTCGGCTGAGGAGGAAAATGATACTGGGTATATTGGTTCCAAATCCTGCAGGGATACCTATGATGTGGCAGAGGCTGTTGCCACCGATGGAAAACTCTGCTGAAGGAACGGGACCAAGAAATGTGGCCGTAATGGAGCCTAATATCCATGCTGGTGTTTGAGTTGAAAACCACCTACTTGAGCTTTCCTGATAGTCCAGCATGAGAAGTTTGTGTTCTTCCAAGAGGAACTGTGGAGAAGTTGTGTCCTTCATCTTTAAGTGGAAGATGGCAATCAGAATCAGGAGACAGAAATCTTCCATCCTAGGATAGTGAGGTGAGAGAACATAGCATCAGGAGAAAACATCTGGAAGGCACATCTGGCTGATGCAGACAACTCCTGAAAAAAAATTTGTCAATCCTTAATCTACTGAGGATGCCCCGAGTTTGGGATTCCCGCTGTGTCCCAGAAAATATCTTGCAGATGCATTGGGCTTCCCTGTGCGTTGAAATGCATGAGACAGAGTTGCTTGCTTTCTAGCACTGCTGCAGCACGCTCTGTTCTTGCCATCCCTTAGGTGGACAGTTTGCAAGGCTGGATTTCCCAAAAGCGCTTGGTACTGAGTCAGCCCTGCTTCCAGAAGCCAAGGGAAATATCTGCTGAGGGGCTTGGAAGCCCCTCCTGGAGTTGCTCAGGTCTGTGGGGACTTCTACATGTGCTTTGATCTTGCTGTCTGCTGCTCCTTGAAAGGAAGATTTTGTGGAGAGCAGATAGTCGGGATTCCTGAAGACTTAACTTCTGGTCTGTAGCAGCTCTCAGTGCATCTTGTCTTTATGGTGATGCTCCCCCATCCAGTACAACTTTGGCGCTGGTTTTGGTGTATGCCGGGAAGACACAGAGGGCGTTCCTGGAGCTAGGAGTGGGATTTTCGGTACGGACAAACTCAGGGCAGTGGCTTTCTGGTTTGCAAACTTCCCTGCTTGATGAGCAAGAGGACGCCCTGCAGAAGGGGACGAGACAGGAACTGGGGGGGAAGCTGGATGCAACCAGCAAGTCTTGGCACCAAAACACTGGGCGCGATGGGGAAGATGTCCTCTTCTGAGTGCAGTGTTCTTCGAGCCCTCGAGTGATTTGCAGTCTCTGCAGGGAAGGTGGGTTGCTCTCTGTCCTTCACCAGTGAAACCGCATCCACGTGAGGCTTTTCTCCAGTGGCACAAACCTGCCTCGTGCCGCTGCCAGCAGCTCCTTGGATGCGGCGCTGGGCAGAGCTCTTTGGACTGCTGTTGTAATGCTCTCGCCCGACATACCCCGTGTTTGCCTACCCTGTTTAAAGTGTTACCAATTCCTGAATACAGAACTGATTTGCAGGAACTCATTAGCTTCCCCGCTCTTGAGCACTGCAGCTTTTAAGAAGTGGCTGCTAAAGATGCGGTCAGATACGCTATTGAAATTAAAACTCAATATGGATTTTATGTGAAATAGCTGCTCCTCAATGCCGGCATGCACGCGGATATTCCTAATCTGGAGCAGAGATTCATTTTTAATCTGTGTTATTGCATTGCAATATATCCACAAGGCTAAATGGAAGCAAACCAGTATCATTCCAGGATAAACACGCTCCCCCACGGGTATTCAGGAGGAACGGGAGCCTGAAGAGCTCTGCTGGAATGGCCCCGTGTGTGCACGAGCCGCAAACCGACGGCAGGCAGCAATCGTCTGCTGCGATTTTAAGAGGGAACCCATGATGTGGAAAATCCTTTGCAGCTAATACGTCAGTCATACCTGAGGATCAGCCAGGAGGGAGGGATAACAGCACGTTTGCTTCCCAGTTGAGGGCAAGCAGCTTGCAAAAAACTCGGGTAAAGCTGCAAATAAGCTGCTGGGACTTAATGGGGAATTGCGGTGCAGCGTACAGTGTTGGAGAATAAGATGTAAAATCACTTGGAAAACAGAAATGGAGCTGGTACTCCTGATCTTGATCAGTGTCTTAAAAGCAGTAAGACTGATCAAAATTTCTTGCACACCACCATTTTCTGGGGCATTTGCGCGAGGCCCGCTCTAAGTTAGCTGGCTCTGCAGGAGGAGTCTCCATGGGAGCCATTTGCACCGAGGGCTGTGCGAGGGGATGGGGAAATTTTCAACTCAGGGAACTGGGAACTCGTTAGGCTAAAAAAAGTACAAATCTGTGTGTGTAGAAGTGAGCAATGTGTGCTCCCCTTTTAATGTGTCTGAGCTGGGCTCCCCCACCCCTCCGTCACCCCCTCCTTGCTTGGTGCTCACCTGCCTGCGCGGCTCCGGACGTGCCAAACCAGAAATGCTCCTCCCTGACCCCTTCGGCCAGATTTTAGAATCATAGAATAGAATAGAATCATAGAATCGTCTAGGTTGGAAAAGACCTTTAAGATCATCACATCCTTTAACCTAACCCTGCCATCCCACCACTAAACCCTGTCCGTAAGCACCTTGTCTTCCCGGCTTTTAAATACCTCCAGGGATGGGGACTCCACCACTTCCCTGGGCAGCCCCTTCCAGAGCCTGACAACCCTTTCAGTGAAGAAGTTTTTCCTAATGTCCAATCTAAACCTGCCCTGGCACAACTTCAGACCATTTCCCCTTGTCCCATCACCTGTTACCAGGGAGAAGAGGCCGACCCCCACCTCACTGCCCCCTCCTGTCAGGCAGTTGTAGAGGGCGATAAGGTCTCCCCTCAGCCTCCTCTTCTCTAGGCTGAACACCCCCAGCTCCCCCAGCTGCTCCCCAATAGCCTTGGGCTCCAGACCCCTCACCAGCTTTGTTGCTCTCCTCTGGACATGCTCCAGCCCCTCCATGTCCTTCTTGGAGTGAGGGGCCCAACACTGAACACGTATTTGAGGTGGTGTCTCACCAGTGCCCGGGAGA
>NW_009260479.1:3173773-3176067 GCF_000687185.1 Egretta garzetta | reverse complement strand
GCCACACCATTCCTGATACAAGCCAGGATGCCATTGGCCTTCTTGGCCACCTGGGCACACTGCTGGCTCATATTCAGCCGGCTGTCAACCAGTACCCCCAGGTCCTTCTCCACCAGGCAGCTTTCCAGCCACTCTTCCCCACACCTGTAGTGTTGCATGGGGTTGTTGTGACCCAAGTGCAGGACCCGGCGCTTGGCCGTGTTGAACCTCATATAGTTGGCCTTGGCCCATTGATCCAGCTTGTATCCCTATTTTGGGTTAGGGAGAGAAGCTCCTGGCTTGCAGGGGTTGAGATGTCTTTGGGATGCCTTCGCTTTGGCAGAGGTTTCCATGCCGGGCTGCCTCCTCACCTCTCCCTGCCTGTGCCGCTGGCATTGTGCTGGTGGTCCCAGGTGGGTTGGTTGGCCCTGGTGCGGGTGTTGCGGCACCCAACGCTGCTGTTGGTGGGCAGGGCAGAGGGATGACAGGCGCTGGTGGCACCTGGGGTGTGCAGCCACAAGTCTTCTCCAGCCACCACAGATCTGTCGGTTGGAAGCAGTGCAGGATGCCACATTTTCCTTGGTAGGGTTAAATAATACTTCTTTTCTTCCTTTATTTCCTTTTATTTTCTTTTTTTTCTCCTCTTTTCATGAGGGACTGCGATGCTTTTCTGCTTCAGCTATTTCTACATCCAGACAAACCTGCTCCGCTGGTGCCGGTCCCTATTTTAGCACAGCCCAGCTCCTTCCTTTGAGGTTGCCCTCTCCTGGTTTATTTTGTGATAAAACAAGCCCATCTTCACCCTGGCTTCACCTTCAGGGCTGTGAGTTGTCCATGTTAAGAGCTGTGGTATTTTTCTCTTAGTTGTACAGAGATGTTCAAAGCCCTGGTGCTAAACAGCATCGATCCAAGGACGAGCTGCCTGGGGTCATGGGTGCCTGTGGGAGTTGGGTGAAACATCTCTTTGCTCTTTGGGCTTTTGTAGAAATTGGTTTTGCAGCTTGGAAGAAGCTCTAAAAGCTTCGTTCCCTGTTTTGTTGCTTAAAACACCCCCGGCCCATCCCTTCAAAAGGGCGAAGAGGGCAGGTACAGGGCTGCAGCTGAGGTTGTGGGTGGTGGTAGCAAAGCAGCTGAAATGTGGGATCCTGGACTGTTGAGAATCGACACATCCCCGTGGCATCTTCTTGGTGTAGAGGAACATTGGATTTCATCTTAGCAAAACCTGCCAGGTGATTTGTGCTGGGACGGCGGCGCTGGCACATCCAGGTGTATTCCTTGTGGTTGATACCGGGCTGTTCAACCTCCGGTAGAAATTGGATGCTTTCCACCTAGCCCCAACACCATCGGTGCTAAAATGGGTGATGATTCATGTGATTTTTTCCCCTAAATACAGGGAAATCTCAGCAGAAGGTTGGAGCAGAGCAGGATGCAGCAGCAAACGCCGTGTCTCCCTCATGAGGAAAGATCCCCCTCCTTCCCTATTAAAAAATTAACAAAAATGAAATCATGCCTTTATACTCTCTGCTGGTCAGGAATAACTTGCCCAGATCAGGAGCTTCCTTGTGTGTTTTCTGAAAACCTTTTTCAGGATGTGGGGCTGACTTTTTTTCTAGTTCAAGAAAATTGCATCCTCGCTGGGAGCGATGCTGTAATAGCATGTTGATGAGAAAGTGATCCGGGCACTTTGGTTGCCTCTCGTATTAAACCTTACAGGGGGTTTACCTGCTGGAATCAAGAGGATTTAAATGAAAGCGGAGACGTTCAACTGCAGGTAGTGTGCTGAGTCTGACGGTGAGGGGAAACGGCTGGAAAACATTAGGGAGGGTAGCCTGGAATCACAGGCTGTCAGAAGGCAAATGAAAAGTAAAGATAAAAAGTTCCTCAGAGGTGTTTGCTTAAAAAAAAAAAAGATAAAAAATCTTGTGGAAGCAGTTTGGTGCTAATGCGTACCCAAAAGATTCGGCAATTCAAAGAAAGAAAATGCTAAAATAAGAAATTAAAATTCCTTCTGTTGTTTGAAAGGCAAAAGGCTGCTGCCTTAGAAGAAGTGCCATTGGCACGAGTGGTGTGTTCTGAAATTGCTTGGGGTGTTTGCTTAAAAAAAAAAAAGATAAAAAATCTTGTGGAAGCAGTTTGGTGCTAATGCGTACCCAAAAGATTCGGCAATTCAAAGAAAGAAAATGCTAAAATAAGAAATTAAAATTCCTTCTGTTGTTTGAAAGGCAAAAGGCTGCTGCCTTAGAAGAAGTGCCATTGGCACGAGTGGTGTGTTCTGAAATTGCTTGGGAGAGAATATTGAACTTGGGGGGGGGGGG
>NW_009260479.1:3140094-3173580 GCF_000687185.1 Egretta garzetta | reverse complement strand
GAAGTGGGGGGGGGGGGGAGAATGGAGGGAGAGACTAATTATATATAATCTTAAAATGAATTAGGTGATATAAATGTAATGAAAGCAAATCCTGTTCCTGGAGAGACTTTTCAGTTTGCATTTTGATATCCTAGGGCAATGGCATGTTGCTCTCTGACAGACAACCATTTGATTTGGAAATATGTGAATAATTGGGAAGTGGAACCTCTTTGAATTTGTTACTTTCCCCTCTAGCATTTGAAGGACTAATTATAGGAAGAGCTGCAGAATGCCCCATGCGGGCATGCATGCCGCCAATTTTGTGCTTTGCTGGTTGCATGAGTCACTGCACTGCATCCTGTGCTCTTTGATATGTGTCCTTGCTTAAAAAAATTATATATTTATTTCATAGATGGAGAGATAAGCGCGTTATACTCCGTGCCACTGAGCCGTTGTTAAAGATACCTATGGTAAAAAAAAAAAACCACGCAGCAGCTCGGTGGTCAAGGCTGGGGATGGGCTGGGGTCGTGCAGGGTGGTTGGGCAGGAATAAACCCACACGCGGCCAATGGGAAAAGTGAACGATGGAAAGCTTAAGCATGTTGGCACGGCTCGTGCTGCCTGCTTGGTTGAGAGGCATCGCCCTTTTTTAAGATTCCTCCTGTCTGTAGTTCTCTACTTCCCAGCAGCCGGAGGCTGACCCTGTGCGGGGCAGGAGGGACCCTCTCACCATGCCCAACGTGGGCACTTGCCAAGCCCCCGGATGGCACGAGCAAAACCGATGTGACCGACCCAAGCTCTCCGAGGAGGAAAGAGGGTTAATCAGCTGCGTGGCTGGTCCGAGGCACTTGCTCTCATTTATCATCTCTGCCTGTGCCCAGCCCCAGGATGGGTTTGAAGGGGGGTTAGGGCTGGCATCGGGGTGGGAGACAGTGTGTGTGAATAAAAATACTTCTCAGTCTGGAAAAAAGCAGTATTTTGCTACTTGGAAGAGCTCACAAATCTTAAATAATAATATTGTATAAATGTATTAATGTCTTAAAAATAGATGAAGTCCTTCTCTGCCACTGAAAGTAACATTCATGATGGGAACAAAAAAACCACTGCTGTGCCGGGGAGGAGAGAGGGGTGCTTACAGCGAGCTGGTGGATATCAAACCACAAGCCTGCGTGTGATATCTGTAGTTCCCAAACTGTGCTCAGCAGACCCGTTACAGTGTCTTACATTAAGCTTTGGTTGTTTGGGTAACAGGGAAAGTTTGGGATCTTCTGACATTGATGAGTCAAATATTCCTGGTGGCTTGTTCCCGACCCGATGTATAACCTTGAGCTTGGAGCTGTGCCTCCTCCTCCGGCTCTCCCCACCTGTGATCACTGGGATAACGACATTTGCTGCTGTTTGTAAAGCAGCGCTGTCATGGAGAGCTGCAAAGCAATCCGGGATGCTTGGCCGGGCTCGAGTGCGGGAGGCTCTGGTTGCAGTTGCGGCCAAGAGCCGATGTGTTGAGTTTGCTCAAGACGTGGCGCATCCTTTGTCTCACCTCCTTTAGGCAATATTCTCTTCGGGAAGAGACTAGCGCTCTTCGGGAAGAGACTAGCGCAGTGAGGACCAGATGTATGTTAAGCCCTTGGGGCCATATTGAAATGCAAATGGAAATGAAATAGTGTGTTACTTCCAAGAGCGGTAATGGTGGTGTAAAGATGAAAATGCTGTGTTGGTAGGCTGCGCATCAAAAAGGGATAGCTGGGTATCAGCCCTGACAATGCTTTATTCTGTTGGGAAACCTGCATGCAATGCAATGTTGTATTTGGGGTTTTGAGGTCATTGTTACACAGATTATTTAAGCCTGGATGCATTTTTAGCTGGACTTTGTCTAAAGAATAAACATAGCCAGGGCTGTTTTCCAGTCATCAGCTCAACAGCCAGATCGAGGGCTTGAGTCAGCGATCCTTGCAAAACGTTACTGGCTGTCTTCAAAAAAATTTCCTAACACTTTTCGCTTTTGAAAATTAATCGTGCATAAAGTGATGCATGTTATTTTTACTTCACAAATGATTCTGATGCCTGGACCTTGTGCTTGTGTGTGTGTGTGTGTGTGTGTGTGTGTGTGTCTTGGCTCTGCTTCTCACTGGTGTGTATGGTGCTCTGCTTCCTACGTGCATCAATGTATGCCTGAGATGGCAACGGAAGATGGGACTAGTCCTCTTCCAAGAATAAAAAGAGCTTAATTATCTCCTTCTGAAAAACCAGGGGCACAGGGACAGAAGTTATATTTTTGCTACACTAGGGACATGTGGCTTGTATCAGCATAACTAACAAGTTGTCCCTATCCCACCAGAAGAGCCTGCTGTCAGCAAGGGACTCCAGCTCTTGCTGCAAGGCTCGTAGTCCTGCCTTTGCTTTTGGTTCAGTCTGTAGAACTGCTTTTCAGTAGGAACACAGGCATCGTTCAGATTTTGCTGTCAAATAACTAAACCCCATTAGTTATCCCATGCTAGAAATGCACCTTTTATGGCAAGGAAGACAATACGATAATTCATTGCTGTGCCGAGATCAAAGGTGGTTGTGAGACGCCAGCTTGGACTGAGCAATATCGTGACTTCTCCTCTCTGCTTAGACTTTTAAAAACTGTGTAGTGGCTTGTGGATACTTAATTTGAGACATTTTAAACATTTTTTGTCCCCTCAGGAATCAGGCACCTTTTCAAGATAGCTTAGGCTGGCCACCCTGCATGAAAATCTTTACACCCTTTGAAACTCTTGGCCCACATCTTCTTCCAGAATACAGCTGGGCAGGCACAGCGGCTTCCTTTGCTTCAGCGTAAAGGTCACTTATGATGTGTTGTTAATGAATAATTACTAGTGCATGCTTCCCACTTTAAATGGCAGGGGCATCCCTGCTACATAAAACATTAAAATGTTGTTAAGATGGAAAATACCAATGAGCAGGTGAAAACCCCGGGCAAAATCACTGCCCATTGGGAAACAGTTGCAAGGGTTGATCTGAAGCGGAGCAGGGATGGGCTCTGGCAGGGAGGAGTTTGTGGAGGGGTTGTGTCCTTCTCCCAGCAGCTGTTGGCTCCAAATGGCGCTTCTGAGCTCGGGGCAGTTGTTCGGAGGGATTGGGTTCCTCGAATCCCAACATGAAAAGAAACGCAGACTGGCTGGATAGGTCAAATGGAAATCAAGAGTGAAGTCGCAGTCAGTAACGGATTGCGTTTGGTTTACCAGTAGCTCCTTGGGTCTTGCAAAATTTGAAGTATTTTTAAATGATGCTTTTCAGTTTGAAGACATTTAGTATAGGACGTGGACAATGGCCAAACTGGGCCAGAACAAAAGCCCACCCAGCCCGGTGGCCTGTCCCCACCTATAGCCAAAAGGTGCCTGGGGAGGAATGGCAGAACAAGCAAGCGCGTGTGGTTCTTCTTAAAACATCTTCTGAGAAGGAGTTCTGCACGTCGCCTGCCCTTTGCGTGACGAACCGCCTTCTCCAGGTTTGTTTGGAACCTGAATCCCACCAGCTGTAATTGTAGCTTCAGCAGCTGTCTCACCCTTCATCAGTTGTCTCACCCTTGCAAAGTAGGGACCATCTTTGAGATGGAGGAGACCAATCAGCGATATCATTCTCTGGTCTTAGTTCAGCATTAAGAGCACGTCTCTTAGTGCTCACCAGAGGTCCCAGGATAGCCAGAACGATAGGTTATGTTTTGCTGGGGTTATTATATTGAAGAAAGTGAATCCTGTACTGGAGTATTTATATTGAAAAGCTTGAAGTGTGACGTGATACCCAAGGGAAATATGGTGGTGGTGGTGGGCTAAAACCCTCCTACAGTCTTATCTTTGCTCCGACCTTAAAAAGATACAAAAGGTGGAGAGTTTCCTGTCCTTGCTGCTACCTTGCCTGGGGCAGGTGTGGTCACCTGCTTGTCAGTGTGGAAGCAGATGGACAGTCCTGCGCTCTCCCAAAAGTTATCGAAAGCCTTGTTTGCTCTTCTCGGATAGCTGCAACGCCTTACCAAAGTTCAGGAAAATTGGCTGAAAAGCACTGAGACCCATGTGGTCAAACCTAGTGGATAGCTCAGTGCTTTTATTGCTCAACAGGCTGCTGTCTCCGTGAAACTTTTCACATTGCCTTGGAATTTTTTATGATTTTATTTAGAGAAAAATGGAACTTAGTATTCCATTTCTGTGCCTGCTGATTAACAGGAGTGCACGGTAATGTCTCATACTGCACCTTTTTATTAGAGAGGTGGGAGTAGTAGTTTGCATGCCCGTGTCCCCGGGTAGATCTGAGCAGGGGGAGGCAGTGAGAAGATGTGTTCAGGGCTGCAGTTTGCTCATCTCTGTGTAGCTGCCAGACCTCCGTGTGCGTGTGTTTCTGCAGGCACCTTTCTCATCTTACAACTCATGCACACGGAGGTAAACACGTGGTTATTGCATCTTGCTGATGAAGCTCTTGAGGAGAAAGGAAAGGGTTTGACTGCAGCCTAAAATGATCATGTTGCAGGTTACGGAGCGAGAATTTGAAACGTTTCTTGCAAGGTAGTTTAAACAAGGATGAATTGATCCTTGGTTACACTCTTACTGAAATCTGGAGGAGAAAGAAGAGGAAGAAACGTAAAGCATCTTCAAGTTTTGAAAGGGTTTGCTCTGTCAAGGTCAAGGTCTGACCTACTCTCTGATACCAGGAAAGGTCTCTCCACTGAGTGTTCAGGTTAGTAGAGGGAGGATATATATAAAATGATTGCTTAGAAATTCAGCTAGATCTTACATAGTGCTTCAGATATCGATGCTTCTTGATAGTCTTTTTATCTACAGGGAAACCAAGGCATGGCAAGTCAGGGAGTGACTTGGGGCAGTTAGCAGTCTTGTGGTGGGATCAGGATGGTGACTTTGGCTGCAGAGCAGTACTGTGCTCTCCGGGTCACAGCCGCTAACGCTGAACATGATGAGAACCACCAGGGATCAAACGTCCTCTTGTCACAACAGTTGTGTAATCGAGGCTGACAACCATATACTGTTGGTTTTCCTCCAGAGACCGAACTGTCTCCATTACAGAATCACAGAATGGTTTGGGTTGGAAGGGACCTTTAAAGATCATCTAGTCAACTCCACCTGCCATGGGCAGGGACATGTTCCACTAGATCAGGTTGCTCATACCCCATCCAACCTGACCTTGAACACTTACAATGATGCGGCATCCGCAACTTCTCTGGGCAACCTGTTCCAGTGTCTCACCACTGTCATCATAAAAAATTTCTTCCTAAAGAAGAAAAAACCTAAAACCATCGCTCCTTGTCCTGTCACTACAGGCCTTGGTAAAAAGCCTCTCTCCATCTTTCTTGTAAACTTCCTTTATACATTGAAAGGTTGTAATAAGGTCTCCTCAGAGCCTTCTCTCCTCTTGGGTTCTCATTGCATTTCCAGTGATAAATCTCCCGAAATACTTGTGATGTCCCTGACAGTGCTCAGACAAGGGCACCTCCATCTCCTTATTCTCATACATCAGGATCTGAATATGTGAGTGCAGCATCAGAGATGGGGCTTGTGGAGATTCCCACATATCTGGGGTTAGGAAATTGTCGGAAAGTACAGTACTGAATCTTAGAATATTACTTTATGTCATTTTACGTAATATTGGAGCCTGGTCACCATGGGAACAGGCATCTAAATAGAAAGTTGAACTGGAAGGGGATGTAACCAGTTTCTGGGGTGGAGCTGTTGAGCTCATGTGATCCAGAGAGCTTGGATACAGATGGAGGGTAAGTGCTTCTCCTTCCATGCCATGTGCACACTGTGGTCCAAGGTGTTTTAGTCGTCGTATGGCTTGAGAAAACTCTAAAACACCAGGAAGGAGAAGACCTGTCCAAGAGCACGCAGTTATTTTAATTCTTTCCACCTGTGTAAAGGGCAGAGTTTCAACTCTCTGGGACAAACTGCTCAGAAACATTTTTATTTCAAAGTGGAATCCGGATGCTGGTGAGTACATGTAATCAAGATGAAAGCTAATAGGTGACTTTATTCCCCCCCACCCCTTTCCATAAAATCTCTTCAGCATCTCTTTTATAACTTTGTCTTTAGAGAATCACCGTAGTTATCCAGCCGTTTCTTCCGTGCCTTTCATTATTGTAACAGAAACAATCACTGGAAATTGCATGATGGTATTGGATTGTGCTACATTCCTTCCTCAGGTCATTTGACAGTAGCTGTTTTCAGTAGACCCAAAGGAGAAAGGTACATTTCTGTAAACACGAGACAAGTCCTATATGGGCTATAGCCACTTGGGAGAAAACTCCATTGTAAAAGAGGCTTTTAAAATTGCTCATGTGGGATTTGCCATTAAAGAGTGTTAATACGGCAGAAATGGACTTCTGATTCGGCTGACAACTTGCTTCTCATCCTCCAAAGAATTTTAGGAATGTCTTTACTTCCTTTTGGAGGGCTTAAGGCTAGTGTGTGATTGCAAGGGCTAGAGAGTTGCTTTTCTTCCTGCCTCCCTTCTCTTTCAGGCTGGGTTCAGCGCCTTCTCAAGCTTTGACTGAAGCTTGTTAACTCTTGAAATACCAGGGGACGCTGGGGAAGAGGCTTTTAAAAGTCAGTGGTTTCTTCTTTTGCAAAACTTGAATGATCTGAAGATCTAGGATGTAATGTAAAAGATGATGCTTGCTTCAAGGAGTTCTTATGTATTTTCATACGCACTGCTTTGAGCTGACCTGAGGAAACTGGTTGGGATGTGGTAACGCGTGCTTGTCCTTCCATCACCAGCTATAAATGGTGCTAGTGCTTGTTTGTGCCCCATGCTTCGGCCGTATTCTTACTCTTTGAGATAAAATGCACCCAGGCATCAGAGCATTGGTGAGTGTTCATGTGCTGGGGAATGCAGGTCCGAGTGGCTGCTAAAATTTGCGCGTTTTATTCTCTAGAACATGGGGAAATACGGGAGTTTTGTCATACGGTATTTTGATGGGAATGGTCTTTGCCCAAAAGGACTTAATTACACATCAAAACATTGAACCCTCAAGCATTGCTGCATTGGTTGGACTTGATGATCTTAAAGGTCTTTTCCAACCTAAACAACTCTATGATTCTCTCTCAGGGTTCTGTGTAAAGAGCTGGGCAGGCATTCCCTGCATGGTCCTCTAGTGTTTCTTCTTGCTTAAGCCCTTGGTTCCTCTGTAGCAGTTTTCTCAGGTGAATAAAGTAGAGACCCCAGTTAAGATCAGCCAACAAATGTCTGTCATCACACTGGAACTGAGATTTGAACTTACACGTCTAGTGAGATGTTCCTGCTGGAACAGGTCCAGAGGAGAGCAACAAAGCTGGTGAGGGGTCTGGAGCCCAAGGCTGATGGGGAGCGGCTGAGGGAACTGGGGTTGTTTAGTCTGGAGAAGAGGAGGCTGCGGGGAGACCTCATCGCTCCCTACAACTGCCTGACAGGAGTTGGGCAGTGAGGTGAGTGTCGGCCTCTTCTCCCTGGTAATGGACAATAGGACGAAGGGAAATGGCCTCAAGTTGCGCCAGGGCAGGTTTAGGTTGGACATTAGGAAAAATTTTTTCCCCGAAAGGGTTGTCAAGCACTGGAATGGGCTGCCCAGGGAAGTGGTGGAGTCCCCATCCCTGGAGGTATTTAAAAGCCGGGCAGACGAGGTGCTTAGGGACATGGGTTAGTGGTGGGATGGCAGGGTTATGGTAACGGTTGGACTTGATGATCTTAATGGTCTTTTCCAACCTAAACGATTCTACAATTCTATGATTCTATGATTTTCTCTCGGCCATGGCCTCCCCTTCAGCTGGCTGGCAAAGAGAAACTCAATGCCTGTAAAGCCACAGAGTACCAGAAAGGTGATCTTAGAAACCTGATTTCTTCATAGGGAGAATCTTCCACTAAGAGTTATCAAATTAATTCTTCCCTGAGTTTCCCACTTGCTCATGTGATCTGCCGGTTGAGTCATCTCTATGATGTATTTGAATTTTGGTCAATGATAGAGTGATTTTGAACCGTGTCCCGCAGTCTAGAACGATTGTGCTTTTTTATTTACTTTCTTGTTCCATCCTGCTGAGAAAACTGCCCAACTCTGAGCTTTGATTATTCAAGTGGAAGAGGGTGACAAGAAGACAAACAAACATCATTTAGTTCTTGGGGGCACGCTTTCCTGATGCTTGACCTTTTGGACTTCCAACATCTTCATGTCCATTTACATGCATTACAGTTTTTCCAATTACCAGTGAATTAAATTTGGAATTGTGGTATTTGGAAATGTCAAGCAGAATCAATAGAAAAGCACTTGGGGCCCAATCTTAGTAGACTCAGCACATTTTAAAGCATATTTGAAATGTCCCTGCTGCTAAATCTCAGAGGACCACATGTAGATTATGAATTGAGGTGGTGCTGTTTGGGTACTGTGGCTTGCCAGGTGGGCTCTGGTGTCTTAGACACATCAGTCTCTCCCTGGAGAAGACCTTAGAACATGAGGATGATGGGATGGAGCAGGGACACGTGAAAGAGCCGGGAAAGGTAGTGCCACATGGTTACTGCTGTTCCTTAAATCTCTGCACTCCACAAGGAGATGCTCCTGTATCCTCATCCCTTTGCCTGGAAGGAAATTTCTTTTGCAGGTTTGCTTTGAAAGCTTTTCAAAACTTCACTGTGTGTGGGGGAAATATTTACGAACATACGTGATTTCGCTTCCTCCTCCCATGCTCTTTGGAGACCTCATGCTGGCTCCCGAGGAGAACAGGAGAGAACAAATGATTATGTTTTAAATGTCATTTCAGAATTTGCTGCATATTTTACTTAGTGATTTGTGGCATCTGGTCAGAATCTGCCCTCTATTTGATTTTTAGGAGTATAGTTGGAAATATTTTAATCTTGTAATTAAACTCTGAATATTTTCCGTCACCGAGGCTGCAAAGTTTGGGGGCTGAGACAACCTTCTCGGTAGCTTATTTACACAGTGCTTAGCCCACAAGGATCCATTTTTCATGCCAGGGAGAAGTTATTGCTGTTACAAGCCAAACAAATGGTCTGCTTAATGGTTTTATAAATGCACACCTCAAATTTAAGAAAAAAAAAATAATAACTAAATGCTTGTTTGAAAACTTGTGGTGCGGGGGGGGAAACACAACCTCTCCTCTATGGAAATCCCGTATGGAGCAAGGCGTTTTCTTGGTGTAGCGGTGGAAAGGAAGGCAGGAGGTGTCTCCAGATGAGCAGGGTGGATGGAGGAGCAGTTGGCATTCTGTTACTATGCTTGTGGCAGAGGTCCTGCATGAGGTGGCATCCCTGGGGACAGTCACAAACGGATAGGCAGCAGCTCAGCATCTCGGGCAGTTTGGCTGGGCGGTCTGCAGCTTCACGCATTCTCCTCCACCCCGCGCCGCAGGCGGGCAGGCGGTCGCTGGCGAGATGCCCTTTTTGGACGCTTACCTTTCTGTGCATCAAGGCTGACTTGATTTTGGTTTTATCCTCTTGGGTGTAGCGGAGGATTGTATATCTGTTACAAAAAAAAAAAGAAATTGGGCCTTTTTTGTGTGTTATTACTAATCCAGTTTGAGCTCTGCTGTCCAAATTGCCTCGTTTGTGACCCAGAGTGCATTTAAACATGAACTGCAGAAGCACCACGGCATTAAATGCTTTTGATTGATCTCCCTGATGGTTTTATTAAAGAACTAAGCCCTTTTTTGGGGGGGAGACAGATACAGTTAGTGATGCGAAGGGAGAAATCTAATTACATTTTGGCTTTGTCCTTAACTGAAATGCTACAAAATAGGATTTTTCTAATGGATAACTAAAACGATCTCTTCTTTAAATAAAATACAGAAATGACCAGCTGAGTTCAAGTCAAAAATGCACTGCTTCCAAAAATTGATTAACTGCTGGCAACGTTTCTGTCCTGCCGCACACCAGTCCAGCCGGTGACCTGGCCAAACCTCCTTGGATCGCTCTGCCTGGCCAGAGGAATGATTTACTAAACCTTTCCCTGAGTGATCCTCCCCTTTGGGCCAAGAGATTAATCTCATCAGCTCTGTATGTGTGTGTGTGTGTGTGTGTGTGTGTGTGTGTGTACACTCAGTATTTCACTAAATCGAATAACGCTGTCATCTCACTCAGCTCCGTCTTCCCTAAACAGGAATCTGCCTGGTTTTAGGGATCTGTAAGGAGCTGGGATGCTGCATGTCCTTCTCTCGGTTCTTCTTCTACCCACCCTATTCCATGTAAAATACCAGGGACGTTATTCAGCAGAATTAAACCTTTATTGCGTCCTTTCCCCGAGCTGATAGTAATGACTCTTAAAAGATGCTTCCTATATTTTACAAAACGGGTTTTACTAGCAGTTTGGGGGGAAGATTGTTATAAAGCTCTAATTCTTTTGAATAATTTCCTTGTTATGTTTTCCTGAGTTAAGGCCAAGTTAAAAAAGAGAGATGGGGAGGGGGGGGATTGCTACACAGATGTCCGTGGACGCTGTGAAGCGTGAGTCATGGTGTGAATATAGAAGCCCTGAGTTGTCATCCCTGGTGAGCAGGGAGGATGTATTTCTTAATATTAAAGTTCCTTTTTTAATTTTAAAAGAAAATGACTTAAAGCCTCCTGTCCTTTTGAGACTGGTTGTCAATGGCATCATTGCAGGTTACCATGGCAATATGTGCTGAGATAATAGATTAACAGCCATTGATTGACTAGAAAACTTAGAGCTCTTTAATCGTGGGATATGCCAAATGTATTGACAGAAAACAAAATTCAAAGTAATATCCTCCCTTGGCGTTACACCACTGCTGTTCTCGGTGCTGCATGGGCCCGGTTCTACCTGATCTGGCTTAAGAATGAAAACATTTTGAAATAGCTGATGCTTTACCAGGTTTTTTAATAAGCCAGGGCACTGCCCATCCCTGCATCCAGCTGCCTGGCAGGGGCAAGCCCTGGGTATTTGATGGCTCCGTGCCTGGGTGTGTGCTGGCCATGGGGGTCCCCAAAGGTGGGGTGAAGTTTTGGCTTGAGAAAGGGGGGGGGGGTCATTTCTGTTCCATGGGGCTTGTTTTTGTGACGTGGGGCTCCGCCATCGCAAGGCTTTTGTGAAAGAACAGGGGATACAAGCAACGAGTCTTTAAATCCTCATGTACGCTTATGTACTTAACCACAGATGTCATCGCTAGCTTGATGCTTTGCCTAAAAACGTCTTTAGACCCTATTATTTAAGTGCAGCAGGCATGAAATGGTCACGCTTTTTTTTGGGGAATAACCACTGGAGCAACACTTACTAATTGCGGCTTCATTATCAGCTCTGTAGAGATGCAACTGGGTGGGCTCTCTAGAGCAACATTTTCCAAACTCTCCCAGTTGCAAGCCTTCCTCTAGCTTGATTTTGGGATCCATAATGCTGGCGATAACTATTTGAATTTCTTTAATTTGCAGCCCTGCGCATAACTTCTGTGAAGTGTTAGGGAGAGGCAGAGCTGGGGGGCAGCAGCCCTCTTCCCCTGCCTTTCCCTTCCCACCAGTGTGCTCAGCACATGCGTAGATCGTGGTCCTCCCTGCTGAAGGTTGTGCCAAAATTCAGCCCTGGGTTCGGAGGCGGCTGGTTTAGCATCCCTGCAGGCGCTGAGCAATGGGAAGGGGCGGGCAAGAGCTGATGCTGAAGTGGCTCATCCCAGCAGATGCTGCGCTGCAAGGTGAGCGCCCGGCAGCCTCTTTATTTCCCAGCTTGCTCAACCATGCTGTGGTTTGAGGGATAGCTCTTGAAAACAAACCCAAACCTCAAACAAAGGGCCCGACTTTCATAATCACACATGCAAGAATGCATCCGCAGTTGCTTAATTGCTACATGCAATTACCCTTCAAATTAGAGGGCAATTACCCCAATTCAGTGTACAATCTCTGTCATTTTATATTATAAAATTACATGTACAAATAGCTATATAGGGACATAACTAAGTGTTTGCAAATAACTTCAGTTGCATACACAGTTTCATGTATAAAGCCCGGTGGTTTTGACAGTTAGGCAAACAGACTGTCTGGTAAATCACTCCGTGTTTATGCAGACTATTTTGACACATCCCATCTTTTCGTATATACTTTCATTTTAGGTTTTAAAAAGGGGACAGGCAGAGATAAAGAGCTGAGATTTATAGCAGCCTTCAGCCTTGGGGAAGATATTCCCGATGTATCTAATGATGAGTTAGGAGCCCAGCAACTGCTAACACCTAGACCCGGAGTTGCTACACAGGATCTTGGCTATAATTTAGCAGCTGTTGGATAATGACACAGACTCACTGATCTGTCAGCAGCTCCAAATTAGGAGAGCAGAGTTTAGTCTCAGATCAGCAGCAAGGTCCCATGCCTCAGCAGACTGAAGTCCTTCAGTTCAAGAGGACCCTTTTTAATGAGCTCCTTCTGTGCCTTGCAACTCCCAAGTAGAGGAGAGAGGTCTTCCCACCTCGCACGGTGTTTTGACTGCTCTTCCCATCATTGCGTGCCTCGGATAGGTGCTGGGGGTCTTGCTCGGCAAAATCCCAGTGATGCTACTGTCATCTGGAGCAGAAAACTGACCCAAGGGAATCAGTGTCGTGATAGTTTCTCAGGGCTGAGGTCAAAAAGTTGCCTTCCACCCCAAAAATGGGGGGTTGTGGTGGGTAGCCTCCCTCTGCCTTCACGATGTGTTGGGAATTATTTGGGCTTGGCGGTGTTCTGTGTAAAGGTATTTGTGTGTGGCTTTTGTTCGAGGAGAGAAGCCACTCTGCGTCATCCCCAAAGCGCGGGGTGGATGCAGTGGGATGCTAGAAACCCATCTGCTCCTGCAAAGCCTAATTCTTCCATAGACTTCGATTCTTCAAGGACTTCAGACTTTATTCCTTAAATGCAGAATTAAAATGTTTATTGTTTTTGCCTGGCTGCTGACACAAGGCTCTTTTCCGTGGAGAGAACCGGGGCTGACAGCAGGCTGCGCTGCCGGAGATGCCGTGCTCTTGCCCAACGTGCACCACCTGGTTTGCATGCTCTGTGTTTTCTGCAAAGCACTGCCTGTGCGCTGAGGCGGTTCTGCCTGAGGTAGTTTCTGCAGACATGGTCGAAACATCTCCCCTGCAAAACGCGTACGAGTGGCCGGGGCCAGCAGATCCCACCTGTGTTTGTACTTCTTGCCCGTACCTAACGGGAGTCCCTGCTGGGTCGGAAACAGCTTTTTTTCCAACTTTTGCTTTGTGGCTGGTGGAGTTGGGTTAGGTGGGAGGGGAATGGGGCCCCAATGAATTAAACCAAGTTCCGACAGCAGTCTTCCAACACCTGCTTAGCAAATGTTTTATATCTCGTTACACCCAAGTCCTGTTGACTTTCTGCCAAAAGCTAAGCACGGGTGTCCTTACCAGGTAATGCCACTCAAAGAAGGAGGTCAGGAGCCTTCCTACCACGTGCTGGTGCTGGCATGAGGGAGAGGGCAAGAGCATCACGGGGACAGAATGGCAGGACTGGGGGGACACAGCCCCTTCAGTCCATCTCAAGCTGTGGCTTGTGACTGCACCCAAGGGCTTTTGTTTCAGGAAAAGCTTTTTGTTGCCAAAATTAATCCTGTCCCTTCTCTCAGCTGTTCAGATTTGGTTCAACACGTCCCTTGAGCCAAGTCGTGCTGCCGTGGGTTGAGGGAAGCCTACTCAAGTCCAACCCGACCCTTATTGCGCTGATGCATCAGCTGTGTCCGGTGGAAGGAGGCAAGCGCTTCCTGCACCCATTTTGGGGCAGTACCCTCCGATTTTTCTTGCAGCTTGAAACGAGAAGCAGGATGTGGTTGATCTGTGCCTCTCCCACCTGTCTTGCTCTGCAGAAGTGTCCAACTCCGTGTTTCTTACAGAACCCTGGTAGCCTTGGGGGAACAGGCACTTCCATACCCATTGCCCAAGGGCAAAAGAAGAGGCAGGAAAAACTACATGGCTTCCCGGAGATGCAGGAGCAGACCTCATATTTTCTCCTTTCAGTCACAGCCACCCCACCGTTCTCCCTCAAGGGGACAAAACCCCCATTTCAATTCCCCCTTCCTCCATTCAGTTGAGGGTTTTAGTACTGTGAGTGCCGATAAGGCAGTTAGCAACAAACTTTGGTCTCTGCATGATCCATTACGGAGCAAGGTGTGAGTGTTTCTTGATGAGCTAAAGCAGCAGGTAAATTAACACCCAGCCCTGGAGACGGGCCCTTTCCTGATGAGAACATCCTGGGAACAAACAAAAGGGTTTCTTGCGGTCCTGAGCACCCAGCAGGATGAGGATCCTTACCAAATGGCTTTTTAAAAAAGATCTGAAAGCAGGTCACAAACACGCAGGTTTTTAAAGCGTCTCCGTAATGCAAGCGTCCATAGGAGCTGTTCTAAGGAAAACACACATGTATTTAGTCATCCAAAACTTTATATGTGCTTTTATTCAATTCATCTAAACTTTGACAGTGGGGGAAAAACTGCGAAAGGCCTTTTTCCTGGCGTGGTTGCTGTTTGCCGAGTTGGGTTTGCGTGTTTGCAAGCAGATCTTAGTCTTCAGCTGAAACTTGTTCCAGAAAAGACAACTGTCTTGGGGGAAGGGAGCCTGGGCTCAGCACAGGATTTAGCAGACTCAGTTTGCTGGTCCCAGAGCCGATACAGCTCCTGCTTCACATCTTTTTAGCATTCCCTTTTCAAAGCAGAGTGGAAAACATCAAATCTCATCGCAGCTTTGTTCATTGCCTTGGCCCTCGTTGCAGGTGGAGAAAACAGAGGCTGTGCGATATTGCTCGAGGTTACAGACGGAGGTGGCTGAGCCAGGATTAGATTGTGGGGCTGTTTCCCAGGCAAATGGTTCATTAAACCTTCCTGCTTTCTGGGAGATGGGGTTGGGGAGGGAGAGGAAATTTCCATCTAGGGATTCAGTTTGGGATGATGGAAATGATATTACAAAATGTATTTCAAGGACTGGCCCAAAAGGTGGTAGCAAGTATTAACTATCATGGATCAGCTGGAAGCCACCCGTAGTACTACAGTGAAGCTGAGGTATTTAGTTATTCCTTTATAAATACAAAGATATCGCCCTCCCTGCACACAAGAGAATGCTCCTTCGCTTTCCTGCTGTTTTTTAACCAGTATTTAGCAAAATTGCTTAATCTGCCCTAACAAAGTGTGGTGTAAGTATCAAGAGAACAAATATCAAGGCTTTAACAAGGAGTGTCAATATTGACACTGTTCTGTGTTGAGGGATATTGGTAGGTTGTTTTTATTATAGTAAGCAACTTGTCAGAGGAAAACTCGGATGGAGCTTTGCAAGTGCCGATAAAATCTGCAGGTGCTATTGAAATTGAGCTCTTGTTCGTGTGTGCTTTGAATATAATTTCCCGTTTCAGAAGTCAGCTTTATGACTTTCTCATACCCCCCCTCCCCTGCAGTCTCTCCCACGATGCAGATTAAACATTCTTTTCAAAAAAGAGTTATTGAAGGATTGAACACCTCTTCAACTTGGAAAGAGATCTTCCTAGTCTGATGAGTTTGCTCCGTACCATGAAAATTACCCATTGCTGAGTCCAGCTGTTGGTATCAGGAGCGGGTTGGACACATCACCCCTAGCTTGTGCAGAAACTATGGTTTCTCCTGTAACCTTTTTGCAGTTCCACTTCTGCTCCATGCCAGGTCATCTGGAGAAGAGGAGGCTGAGGGGAGCCCTTATCACCCTCTACAACTGCCTGACAGGAGGGGGTAGCCAGGTGGGGGTCGACCTCTTCTCCCTGGTAACGGATGATAGGACGAGGGGAAATGGTCTGAAGTTGCACCAGGGCAGGTTTAGGCTAGACATTAGGAAAAATTTCTTCACAGAAAGGTTTGTCAGGCTCTGGAATGGGCTGCCCAGGGAGGTGGTCGAGTCCCCATCCATGTAGGTATTTAAAAGAAGGATAGATGAGGTGCTTAGGGACAGGGTTTAGTGGTGGGATGTCAGGGTAAGGTTAAAGGTTGGACTCGATGATCTCAAAGGTCTTTTCCAACCAAAGTGATTCTATGATTCTATGATCTGCACTCCTTGCTTGATGACTGTTGGCAGCAGAAGGTTGATTCCCTACAGCAGATCAGGCTATATTCAATAGCTTGAATGCAATCTCTAGCTCACGCGCCATCTCTAAAGGGCTCTCTGTGCACTGCAAAATTGGAGGTGAACCCTGCCACCAGGTAACAGCTTGGAGACTTGGCAACTTGAGGAGTTGCAGGCTGTGGAAAGGCAGGTCAGGCTTCCCCCAGCATCCTGCTCACTTGGGACAAGTCATTTAATCTTGGCATGTTGGATCTTCAGTTGGGAGTAATACTCCCTTCTCCGGCTGGGTGTTGTGAGGGTACTTACATCAGCAGTGGATGTGTGTTCAGGTATAGAACCAGTGAAGCTGCAGAAGGTAGCTGGGGCCTGGAGCTGGGGCCTGTGCCCAGGCTGGGTATTTGCCGGCTGTAAGCCACTTGCTGCTCGGTATCTTATGAAGACAGGATTGCATCACCTTGTAGAGACCTTTCAGAAGTGGCTTTCAGAAGTTTGCCAAGTTGAGTGGGAGTCACAGGTTGGGTTGCATTTAGGTCATCCTGTCGTGGCCCTGACTGCCTTAATCTCGAACATTAAAGGTTGCACAGCCTTTGGAGAAGATAGAGTCATGAAAGCACGGCAAAATTTTCCAGCCAGAAACTTAGTCTTGCGCTTTGCAAAGGTCTGGCTATTCTGAGAGCACAGCACTTTCATTTCACCATCCTGCGGGACCCATTCGTGTTTTCTGCCCGTTTGTCAACACATTTTATTGGGATACCTACATTTTTGTGATTGCAATCCATCAAAATAATGGCTAGGTCTGACCTTGCCTTAGGTTGGGTAATCCCAAAGAGAGACGGCTGTGGGGCATCTCAGGATTTATGAAATCACAAGCTTCATGGTACCTTCTCTGGTTGTTCGCTTACATGTCATGTGTTTCATTCTTCTCATTTTAAACTAATCAAAACACCACAAAGCAGAATATTTTCAAATGAAGAGAGGATTTCTAAGGCCTAGGACAAAACAGGTCACCTGCAGATATCAGTGTTCCCGTACTTAACCCCATTTTTAATGGATACATCTGTAATCGTGTTTCAGTTCTGTGCCACGGTGGCTGGGGGGGAATTATTTTAAGTGGGGCGGTAGGAACTCCTCGGTCCTTTGGTACAAGGCTCTAACAGGAAAGGCCCACAGGCTATGGAGACTCCTTTGTGGTGGCCAAACGTCCGTTTGGGGTGGGCAGTTGTTTGGGGAATGGAGTTGCTTTTGCTGAAGGCCTTGCTTGGGCAGAGAGGCAGCGTGAGCTGTGTCGATCACAGCTAAAAACATGGTGTTTATCATATGGAGACTTAAACAAATAAGCCTGAACTGGGATCTAAGTGAGGAATAGGCACTAGTCTGGCCCTTCTCTGCAGATGAATATTATCTATTCTCAGTTACAGCCTTACCCACGTAAGAAACCGTTTATTTTTAGGTGGTGTTTCCCAAAGTAGTGGTGGAGAGGGAAGGTGACTCCGTTGGGTGACATCCCAGCAAGTGGCAAGTAGCACCCTGGGAGGCTGTTTTTCCTAAATAGTGGTTAGAAAATACAGGGTATGGGTTGCCTTGTACATCCCCCTGGTAGGGCCCTGTGGTCAAAGCGCTGGCCAGAGGAGGCCTGGTGTGGGGGGGTCTCAGCTGGGCTCTTGAGTTCACCATGAGCTCCTGTTGTGAGCTGGGGCAAACGCGACCTCTCTGTTCCCCATCTCATACCAGCAAAGGCGAATAATCCTCCGCACTGTGCTGAAGCTCACATTGATGAGCTGCTCAGCTCCCAGGGAGGCAAATGTATGCATCACCTAAAGCAGCGCCACGTGGAGATGCGTCTCCTGGGATCTGTTTCTGATTTTACTTGAACGTCCTTGGGGTTTGCATTTTGCTTCAGGACCAGGCCATGGGGAGGCTGAGACAAGGGAATGCATTTACTACAATGCCAACTGGGAGTTGGAGAAGACCAACCAGAGCGGCGTGGAGCGCTGCGAGGGAGAGAAGGACAAGCGGCTCCACTGCTACGCCTCCTGGAGAAACAACTCGGGCTCCATCGAGCTGGTGAAGAAAGGCTGCTGGTTAGATGACTTCAACTGTTATGACAGGTAATAGCCTAACTGTTTTTTCTGAATACAGGTTTAATTGTTCCTCTAAGTGCAAAGGCTTATGATTTTTGCATCGAGGAAAAGAAAGCAAGTCCAAGTCAATTGGCCCATTCATCCCCTGTAATTACTTCTGTTGCTAATGCAGCGCTCAGAATTGTCACTTATCTGCCTTGACTTTCTAAATAGAAGCTGCAAAAGGCACTTTTAGGGTTTTTTGTTGTGTGGTGGTTTTTTTTTTTCCTTAGCAAAGCTTTGATAATTCTGGCATGCGTTGAAAAACGTGTCCTGTACCATCAAATGAAGAGCAATATGTTCTTCCAGGAGCATTTGGCGATACAAAGGAAAACTTGGAATCATTTGGAGCTCTCTAGAAAAGCACAGATATCTGGGGGTGGCTAGAGGTTGAGATATTCTGGCATTTGTGATGTTGCAAAAAGTTTCACTGTTCTTTGGCTGAGTTGAGAGACGGGCCAGGAGGAAGAGCTGGGCAGCAAAAGCAATCCGCGTGTTTGTGTGTCGCTGCCTGTAGGAAGCTGAAAAGAAGCGAGGTGGTGTAGTACGAAGGCTCCAGCCTCATTAAGTAGCTGAGAAAATAAACTAGTGGTTTCTCATTTCCCTTGATGCAGTTCTATAGAGGGAAAAAGAATTACAGCTGAAGAAAATAGCCCTCTGAAGTTTCACAGTTTAAAAGGGCAATGCTCAGTAGCTCTGGACTCACTCAGTGTTTCTGTTAAAAAACCGCAATGACCAACCACCCAACCCAGCCAAACCCATCCCTTTCCATAAGGATTAACAGAATATAAAACTGAAGGATTTCCCTTGATGCAACACCAATGTAGGTGGATCTCACCTTTGTGCAATTCCCAGCTGCACATCTCTGTAGCTTCTTATTCCAAAAGTTTTAGGACATCAGGCCCTAAGCTGTGGGGCTTAAGCTGGGACTAGATTTGTCCCATGGCTGGGGAGTTTTCTCCCTTCGGCGCTGAGCACTATCCCTGCTTTAGTCTTAGCTTATCCCGACTGTGAGTCGTTCCTCATCTTCCTTCTATTATTAGCTCCAGGGTTATTTTCCCACCCCACCTATTCCCTTGCCAGTTGCGTAGCCGAGCTCTATATATAGTTAAATTTTTATTCTTTCCCGATAAATCAATCCTCCTTGGCCCATTAGTCATCTTAATGCCGATCCTTCTGAGAACAGAAGGTCATTCTCGTTTCCTACTTCCAAGCAGAAGTGTTTACTGTAAACAGATTTCTCCTTTCAGTGCCTGCTCTCGTACACAGTGACACTTGTATTGTCACTGAGTGTCTCTGTGCAGGGATGTAGTGGTTCTTAAACTTTGTCATAATGTGTTGCTCTGTTACAACAGTAAAAAGTTTCCAGGGCTCCTCATAAGCCTTTTTGCAGCCCCAGGGTTGAGCATCCATTATCCCACAGCCTGATTCTTCAAAGCTGCAGTTCCAGGGCAAAGCTAAAAGATCTTCTGAGAATTAACAAACAGTACAAGTGTTGAAAGCAACATTAGAAATAAAGGTTAGCTTTAATTAAATAAAGGCTGTTTAAATGGAGTCTTTTTTTTTTTTTTCCCCTTCCCTTGCGTGCCCTCGGCAGTCATTCTTGCGGGTGATGTTGCATCCCAAGATGGCAAAAATGGCTAAAACGATGATTTTTTGGTCGACGGTGCTGTGATCATGCCCTTTCTGTCTCTGGCTTCAGCACCTTTGGATCCTGAGCTCCTGGGTGCAGCCTGGGGAAATGCACCTGTACCTGTATCTGCTCTATCTGCAAGCATCCCCTGGATGCAGGGCACAGTCCTGTTCCGCCGGGCTGCAGCTCCGCTCCTAGCGCAGGCAGCACGTGCTGGGCTGTGCCACGTGTGGCCTCCTTGGCGCTGGAAGGTGAAAAATTCAGGAGTGCAAGGGTCGGGACATTGAGGGTGATGGCTCCTTACTCTGTTCTTTATCTTAAGGAAACAAGAACGTGGCAGATGTACATTTAAGGCTATAGGAAAAAGGTAGTGTTTAAAAATCGACTTGTGTGCTCTTCGTTTATTTACACAGACCCACTGGAGAGGTCGTGTTCGCGTTCCCTTGAAGAGCACGTGAACCGCTATGAAATGTGCCCTCGCTGCCATAGAAAAATGTGTCATTCTCTCCCACTGTCTCATTTGTAATATTTGCTAAGTATAACATGTCATATGTACCTGGATGGCTGCCCTGAGCGCGCACCAACTCAAAGACAGGGCTAATGAATTGCAGATGTGGAGCAGGCTGTTTTCACTCATTAGCTTGATTTCTTAACCAACAGATTTAGCAAAGGATGTGTTTTCTATTGAAGACTCCAATACTGATGCTGTTAAATCCAAAGGGCTTGTTATCTGATTTCATGAAAAAGCATCTGGAAACGTGGCTTAACTTGTTGAAACATATTTGTTCATTTGAATAAGTCAAATAGCTGCTTTTTTTTCTTTGAAGTTGAAAAAAATAAAAGTCTGAAAAACAGACCAAGTGCTTCCCAGCTGAGACCTTGCAGGAGACATTTCGGTTATAGCCGCTTTTTTTTTTTTTTCACCCCCAAAAGGAATAAAGCACCAAAAACTACCCTGTGTTCTGATGGAAGAGAGCCCTTTCCGTTCTTCTCGTGGCAGTGTGTCAGTGATACCACTGAAAGGGAGGCTTGGCACAGGTTCATAAATGAGTAATAATGTCAAACACATATGATTGTGTTGCTACTTCCTCCGAGTGGTCGAAGGAAGGAAGTTATGCATATAATTTAGCTGGGCTTCAGGAAATAGTTTGATAGGGTTCTCTGTGGAGAGCAGCTCTGCCGCCTTAATAGCTAAAAAGCAGAGGGTAATGTAGCAAAAGGTGGCAGGGAAGGGAAGCAGGCATTTAAGAAAGAGAAAGAAATGACTGCTAGAGCACTGCAAAAATCACTGCGCATCTCTTTTGGCATTGATCTGTGGGAGAGGGAGGATGTGTGGAAGTGGAGTTGGTCTGATCCGTGGAAGTCCCCTAATGCCTTGCACAGCGTGGAAGGAAACCCCAGTGCTGAGAAGGCTGTAGTGCTTCCTGGGTAAGAGGCAAATACGAAAAAAGGGGAGCTGCAACCTGATTTTCTCAAAGGCTTTTGTGCAGGAATAAGCTTTTTAAAGGAGAAAGAGGTGGCACTTGAAAATTAAACTTTAAAAAAACCCCAACAAAACCCAAACCTGTAGCCTTCCCCCTGCCTGCAGCGGGACCGTTGCTGCTGCTGGTGTCTGGTGCCCTTCTGGTGTGTGTAGAATCATAGAATCATAGAATCGTAGAATGTTTAGGGTTGGAAGGGACCACTAGTGGTCATCTAGTCCAACCCCCCTGCAGTGAGCAGGGACACTGCTAACTAGATCAGGTTGCTCACAGCCCCATCCAACCTGGCCTTGAATGTTCCCAGGGATGGGGCCTCCACCACCTCTCTGGGCAACCTGTTCCAGTGTTTTACCACCCTCATTGTAAAAAATTTCTTCCTTAAGAAGAAGCGATGCGCAAGGCTGTGAGAGCAGTCTCAGCTCAGCCCTCGTCATACGTGCTTTATGGCACAGTCTTTAATTGCATGATCAAATACTCCCCTCCCCTGACAGCATGCATACGGGCTGCAGGAAAGACGCTGTGCAGGGAAGGAGGCATCTCTCCATCGTTTTTCTGCTTCTCATTCAGTTAGCGGCGGCGGCTGTTATTTATTACTCGCCATCTAATGCCTTTGGTACATATGGAAGCATTTGTTTCCTTTATGGTTTTTTCAAGGATCTTTGCTATCCACTGGGGTATTTGAGTGCCAAGTTGTTCTCTGTAAGCAGAGACTGCCGATCTGTGCAGCGCAGCGAGAAGATGGGTCCCAAAGACAAGAGGCAGGGGTTGGCTGATGTTGTTTTTTCTCTTCCCTTCATTGCCGTGTCTGTCCCTCCCTGACGCAGGCAGGAGTGCGTAGCCACAGAAGAAAACCCTCAAGTGTTTTTCTGCTGCTGCGAGGGCAACTACTGCAATGAAAAATTTACCCATTTGCCTGAAGTCACCGGCCCAGAAGGTGAGTGACCGGGTGGACGGGGAGTTGGGGTCTCTTCCTCTAAACCCAGTTTGTGATGACTTTGAGTTGCTGGATGTTGGGCAAAAAAATACATCCGACAGGACACGAAATACCACTTTGATTACAAAGTCCAGAAATCCTTCTGCCGGGATTCTTCAGGAAGGGTTTTTTAATTTTGTTTCACTCTGTGGGTGAAGTGTGTTGTACCAACACCTTGTACACCATCAGTGAGGGTTAGAATTTCTTTCTGGTGGACATTTGCAGTGGGCTCTTAGAAAACAAAATCCCACACAAGAGGAAGAGGGCGGTGTGATTTATACAGTATGGATCAACTCAAACTCTTAAAAGGTATTTGACACCTTCTTCATTGATTTGCATAGGTCTCCAGATATCTTGGGCATCAAGGATTTTTGCATTTGATTGGTCTTTTCTTGGTCTGGGGATTGAAAGGGAATGGGGGTGTGTGTCAGCTTTCAGAGTTTGTGGATATACTTCAAGGAAGAAAAGTAATAGCAGGTCCTTCTTCAGAGGCTAATAGAAAAATGATGATTCTTTTAACTGTAGGCTTGCTAAAGTATCATTCAATAAAAAATATTAAAGCAGGTGGATCTGTTCTTTAGGATGGTTTCTTTTGCTATCAACTACCTGCATTTATTGAGATGTTCCAGTGGACCATTATCAGATTTTCCTGGGCTTTCCTGTTAGGTTTTTAATTGTTTACGTGGGTTTTATTATCTCCTGTTATTAATGTACCCGTAGCAACCTAGTAGCAAATATTCTTTCTCTCACAGTTTTTTGTTTAATTTGGCATGTCTTGCTATTTTTTCCTTCCCTGTCTCCAACATAGCAACATGGCTCCATTTAGTATTCCCATTGTTTGTGTCTCAACTGCACTGATGTAATTTGGAACAAGAACTACTGTGGGAATAGTGCATTTGATTGTGGCTCCGGTAGCATTTTACTAAAAACTGACATCTTGTCAATCACTGTAAAAGGCAAAGCAATGCTGCGAGGGATTTCATGCTCGCTTGATACATTCGGAAGGATTAAGAGGAGGAAATTTTCTGCTGTTACGTATCCTGGCAAGAAATACCTATCTTAAATAAAGGTCAGACAGAGGCTCGGCTTGCAAAGTGTGGTTTGGACTGTTGTAACTCCATTACTAATAGCCATATTAGTAAACCACAGAGCCTTATGAATACTGTTGGATGTGATGGGACATGCCACTAGGCATTGTCAACTTTGGAGTAGAAGGAAGGATGGAGTTTGGTTGCATCTGGATGTGTAGTTGACAGCGCCGTTGCATGCCTGAAGGGTCCTTTCCCTTGTTTACCCTGCTTTTTTCTCACAGTCATATACGAGCCACCACCGCCAACGCCCTCCCTGCTCAACATCCTGGTGTACTCACTGCTACCCATCGCTGTCCTCTCCATGGCCATCCTCTTGGCCTTCTGGATGTACCGTCACCGCAAGCCACCCTATGGGCACGTCGACATTAATGAGGTGAGGCAGTGGCTTCCTTTCATTTGGACCTTACAAAAGGCACGGAGGCTGCATGGTGTATGTTCACATCCACTTTTGCTTCACTTTTTTCAGGTGGCCTAACTTGTCTTCTCCGTCTTTTAGAAGTTGGTGGTACATTTGGCCTCCGTGGTGGTGTTAGCATCCCCTGTGAGGCTGATGGGTTTAGAGGGGGTTATCACCATGTCTGACATTCCTAAGGGATGGAGTTACACAGCCCTGCTTGGTGGCTACCCTTCCCCTCAAACTCTCACACCCCTTGCCTGGTTTGAGCCAACTTTGCAGAGGAGTGGAGATCAGAGAGATGATAAACGTTCCTACCAGCTTTATGGGGCGGGGGTAGATGCTTTCCCTGTAGAAGCTCATTTTTTATGAGCCATCAGAGAATGCATGCAGGAGGTCATCCTTGTGGCCCAAAGCCATCGGGAACTGGTCCTTGCTGGCTCTGCTGTGCCCTGAGCCTTCTGGTTTCTTCTGAAGAGCCGAGCAGCCACCTCTCTGTTCTCTGCCCTCACATACCGTGAACCTTGCCCACCTGAAAGCAGATAGGACAGAGCTCCAACCCCATGCGTCCTGCGGGATTGCGATGTTCTCATGGGCAAATGCAGAGTTTGAACAGATATGATCTTTGTGATGCTGACAGACCTGTTTACTGCCCATTGCTAGGGTTATGTGAAACACGCCTCACGAAGCGCAAAGCAGTGGGAGGTTTTAGGTGTAGTTGGGTGTTGGGTCACAAAGATCAAAAAATTCCTGCTTTTGGCAGGAGGTAGCCTTGAGGTCATTGGTTTTATAGCCCAAAATAGCTTGTGCTTTGAAAATGTAGAAGAATTCAGGTTTTGCCAGAGGATGGCAGGCAGTAGTTCGACACACAAAATGACATTTGGAGGCGTAGATTGTTATATATGTTCTATACAAATACCCTACAAAGCAAGAGCGGGAATTTCAGGCTGCTCTTGCTGCAAAGAGTACTTCTAATTATTCTAATTACTTCTAATATTAAATAAAATGTCAATTCTTTATGCCTCTTTCCCCACATGCAATCTCTCCATTCCTCCCCTCCCTTTGTTTTACCGTCCAGCTGCAGCTGGTGACAATGTTTTTCTCTTGTGCAGGACCCTGGCCCGCCGCCCCCTTCTCCCCTGGTTGGCCTAAAGCCTCTGCAACTCTTGGAGATCAAGGCGAGGGGACGCTTTGGCTGTGTGTGGAAGGCTCAGCTGATGAACGACTACGTAGCAGTGAAAATCTTCCCTATTCAGGTGAGAAGTGTATTGCGTTAGGTTCTCACTTGCTGGGCTTCCTCACCGATGCTGAGATGCTCTACATCCCTTTTCGGGGGGGTGGTGTGGTTTAAGACCATAACAAAGATGCATTTGGACTCTTCTGCTGAGGGAAAAAGTTCAGGGGCCCTCCTTTCCTACATTTTTCTCTCTGTTGTCTCATTTCCAAACGTTTCCTTGTAGTAGTAGTTGTTGCAAGAAGGGCAAAACCAAACACATTTTGAAGCCTACAGGGTATTTTAACTTGTTCAAGTCCAGCGAGGCAGTGTGCAGCTGCGACGCCCAAAGTGCACACAAAGGACCAAAGCCCCAGCTTTGTGTGTCCTGCCTGGGGAGACTGTAAATCTGGACCCGAACCTAGCAAACAGTTTACAGCTGACAAAGGCACAGCCCCAGTGCTGCAAAAGCTAATGGCACTGCAGCGTTTCTGTCAGCTCACGTCTTCGGCTCTGGGAAACCTTTGAACGCTCCTGACTTGACTCTCTAGGAATTGCAGATGGAAAAAGAAAAGCAATCAAAAGTCAAATGAGAGAAGAATGACTGAAATATCTTTGTGCTCCTCTGCTATCTCCTTCTTCCTTAATTTTTTGCCCCCTATTTGTTGTCATAGTGTTGCTAAAGGTGATTTACACATCTTCTGTCCCAAGCCGGCTGTGACTTACTAGTAAATATTCAATAGAGCCTCGATTAGATTTTGCCATCGTAACAATTACAGCTACAATGCAGATCTGGGTGCTGTATGCACAGGCTTTATTCTTGCAAGCATCCTTAGGAAATCTTAACAAATCTTATTTCTCATTGACGCTGAGTTTGGATTCCTCCCCCCTTCCATACCCATCCAGAATGAATGGTACACATGGGCTTTAGGAATAGCTGAGGATAATTTTGGAGAAGGGAGACTGAGAACAGCAACTTCCAGTCTTTCTCCAGCATCTATCCTTTAGGAAAACAGCCTCATTTTGAAGGGATACATCACATCGGAACGCCGGAGGATGATATTAAGAGGAACGTGAGCAGCTCTGCCTGAGCTGAAGGAGCTGTTTGCTTTAAAGGGAAGTGTGATCTTTGATGGTGCGTTTCTCCATGCTTTAGGATAAGCAATCTTGGCAGAGTGAGAGGGAGATTTTCAATACTCCTGGCATGAAGCATGAAAACCTTTTGCAATTTATCGCAGCGGAGAAAAGAGGGACAAACCTAGAGACAGAGCTCTGGCTGATCACAGCTTTCCACGACAAGGTAACGTATCATTGCACATACATTTTGGGAAGGCAGAGAGGCGGCTGGTTGTGAAGCAGCAGTATTTGGTGTCTAATGTTCTCCCAGAAGCTCCCCTGTAATCTATCCAGTCGGTCCCTGGTGAGCCATGGCTCAGTGGTAGCAGAGAAGTGCTCTTGCTCCCCTCCTTCAAAGGCCCTTCCTTTAGCTTTCAAGGCTTTCCTACACAAACATAGGACTAATAAAGGTGGGATGTGGGGAGAGAGAGGCACAAAAGGCCACAGCTCATGTATGTGGGGGTCACCATCTCTTAACGTGTGTAGATGAGCACATGGGAGCCGGGTGTCACAGACCATTGCAGTCCCAGCTCGCCCCTTGCAGATGGGCTCTGTGTTTGCTTTTGAAGCTCGGGGCGTATCTCCCATTTCATGGATTGCTTTAGTTATCAAACATGACTAACACTTAAAATAAAACAAACACGCACAAATCCGGAGTTGAGCCAGCAGCGTTATCCTTCTGTTTAATCCAAGGTCTACCGAGTCAATCATTGCCACAACCAGCTGATACGATGCATCATCTTGTTGCATGGAGGGCTTTCCCCTTTCTTAGGTTAGATGAATTGCTCTGGTTTGAGATGATTTTGTCCCTTCCTTACCTCCCTCCCCTTCCCTGGCAGATTAGTAGGCTCCTTTTAGACATCCAGATACTTTCTGTGCTGTCAAGGGCTGAGGAGTCATGAACGCTTCTGGGTTTTATTTCTTCTTTTTTTTTTACTTTCACTAGTGATTTTTTTCCCCCCTGTTAAATCAAGGTTCAAATTTCTCAAGCACTCATTAAAACCGTTTTCTAAACTGATGAGTTGTCCCATCTGTCACATAGCAGGGTCTGCAATTAAGAACGTACAATGTCCTCTTTCACAGGGCTCTCTGACGGATTACCTGAAGGGCAATATTATCAGCTGGAATGAGCTCTGCCATGTTGCAGAAACAATGGCCCGTGGCTTGTCCTACCTTCATGAAGATGTCCCTTGGTGCAAAGGCGAAGGACACAAACCTGCTATAGCGCACAGGTACGGCCTCTTTCGTTGACGCCATTCAAGTGCTGTGTTCAAACGTTCGCAACCTCTTTGAAACGCTGCTGTTGAATGGAGGAGGAGATTGTGCTTTGAGGAAGTAAATGCCTTTTAACCCAACAAATCCTGTGCTGAGAGAAAGAATTTGTTTTGAACACATATGAAAAGGTGAAGGGCAAGTAAGTGTCTTGTCCGTGAAACAGTCGGTGTGGTTGGCAGTGGTTTATGGCAAATGTCTGAAGGGTAGGTGCTTCCCTCTTCCATCGACTCTTCTCTTGACATGTAATGGGAAGGGAAATCTGGTTGCTGCAGAACCGCTCTCTGAAAGGACTGTGCTTGATAAATCACGTTGCAATCTGTGTATTTCTATGGCCGTACCAAGATTTGGACCCTACTTTTCCCTGAGTGTTTTAGACTGATAACTCTGCTGCGTGTCTTCCCACAGAGCTTTTCATCATTAGGTAAGAAATGGAGAAACTGTAGAAATGCAGAAAATGGCTCCTATTTATTTTTCACTGTACTTTTATAGTGCCCAAATCATGCCAGGGTGCTTATGAGAGACACTAGAGCAGGCACACGCTTCAACCCACCGGGGTGGCAGCACCATGGGGACAGCGGGAATCCAGAAGGCAGTGGGTTAAACCATCCTTAATGCAACAATACTTGTTTTAGCCCTTAACTGCAGTCCCACATTGCTTGCCCTGGACTAAAGCATGGCTACCGAGCAGTTTGCTAGTGGCATGGCAGGAGGGGGGGAGTTTTCCAGAAGGGATTTATGCAGGCTACACGCCGTAATCCGTGGCTGTACTCCCCCACCACCCACTGCATTTCATCCAGGAGGGACTTAAACCCCACATCCAGCTGCAGCAATTTGTACCCGAGCTAGCGGGTATCTTCATGTATGGTAAGATAATCCCTGTTTTTGCAAGAGTGTCCCTGCCCCCAAACCAACCCCCTTCCCCAAACCTGAAGGTTTCTGAGAGCTGGGGGCTGTTGAAAGAGCCTACAGCTGCCTTTGTGCTACTCCTGGAGCTGACCCCTGTGTCCCTGACATTTGTCCCTGTGGAATAAAGGCAGTGGTTTATACATGAAAATTCCTGAGGGTGGGGAACAGAGAAAGGCTATAGAAAGGCTTTAAAGCAACAGATCGTGCTCATTAGTGTCCCCAGCCATTTAGCAAATGATAAAAGATGGGGAATGCACCATTTGTGTGAATTTAGCACATACCTAGGGAAGAGGGATTTCAGGACAGAGGGGATTTCCCTTGGATTACCCCATTCCTTTTAGTTTTATTTTCATTTTAAAAGAAAACACCAAATACAGTTTAAATCTGGGAGGGGGGGGTGTGTATTTTTGAATGGCTTAAGGCAATGCATGCAAAGATGCTGGAGTTGCCCCGGGGGGGGGGACAACACTCCCCAAGCCACTGCGGGGCAGGGGTTCAGCTAGCTCCTCACTGGCCCCCCGGCACTACAAGGAGGATTAACGTTATGGGATCGCTTGTTGGTGCTAAAGTGCCCCCACGTGGAAGCTGAAAATAAAATCTCCAGTGTCTGAATCGAGTTAACGTACCCATCGTTCATAGTCTGCTCGCTCTCTTATTCCCTGGTTTGAAGCATTACATGGAAAAGGATGTTTTCTTCTTTTCAGGCCACTTTCTATTATCAGTGACCGTTTGGGGATGGTCTAATGCATACGGTGTTAGTGGGAATTCTACCTGGCATGGCTTGGATCAGGTCTTTCTCCCTGTCCTGGATATGTTTGCATTGCAGCTCACACTTTGCCAGTTCAAGGTGGTTCATGGGAGGAAGGAAAGCATGGGAAAATGGGAAAATGTATGGAAATTGGAGGGGGGGGGGAAAGCAGCACAAAGGGAAATCCCTGCATCACATACCAAGATGTAGGAGTTAACTGTTGCATGCCCAAAGGGCAGTGCGGGTGAACAACAGCAGCGAATGCCCATACAATAAATCCGTTTTCCATCTCGCTTCACTTTGGGAACATATCATTCAGGCAGACTCTCTAGTAATTTCTCTGTGGTCCTTTTTGAGCCACTGTTTTGCAAAAATCTCGTGCACAATCTGTACCATCATGGAGGGCATAATCCCCTGATGCTGACCGAGCAAAGGAGTTTATCTGTGTCATTAGATGATGGCTGTTTTCTAAGCCTGTGGGGAAACTGCTGTAGCATGGAAGCAGGCAGTCTCTAAGACGACAGGTTTTAGGTAAATGGTGATTTTCTGTGGAACGGAGGGGTACAAATGTTTTGCAGGCTCTGCAAAACTGCACTGTGTCCCTAGAAACCCCGTGTGTCCCCTTGAGGTGATGGAGGCTGGTTTCTGCGGGGGTTCCCTGGCCTCGTGATGCTCTCCACAGCCAATTCCCCCATCTTAATCCTCAAGCCAGAAATGCCCACCACACTGTGTTTAGCTTAGAAAGGAAAAAATCCTTCCTTCTGATTTTTGTAAGTTCAGAATCGGAGGCCGGGTGGTACAGGATGATTTTGCTTGCGGTGCTTTGAGCTGGTGGTCTGGCGTCCAAGCCCACAGCGAGCAGCCCTTCTCTATGGTCCAGCAGTTTCTCTCTTCCCGAAGAATTTTGACAGGTCTCTCTAGTGCGGAACAATCGTATCTGCCCTCATTAATTATTTTGTGCAGGCCTGCAATGTCCTGCAATCAGCAGGGTCACCGAGTGAATTGATGATAGGGAAATTATAATGCTGAGCATACAGGACAATTGCCATCTGCTGTCTAAGGTCTGTAATTTAATTACATTGCCAAACATTCCTTTTCAGATGAAAATGCAGGAAGCCCAGGGAACAGGGCTCGACTGGTTAGGCATCTCAACCCTCCTCCACCCCATCTTGCCAGCCCCTGCAGATTTACCTGAGCAGCCCTGAAAAAATCCTGCTGCAGCATGGGACTGACACAAATGTCCCCTTAAAGCCACCGTCAAGCACAGACCCACTGTGTACTGCGAATGCTTACACCTGCCCCTCAGCTGCCCGCTCCCATGACAGAATCAGAATCATTTAGGTTGGAAAAGCCCTTAAAAATCATCAAGTCCAACTGTTACCCTAACCCCGCCATCCCACCACTAAACCATGTCCCTAAGCACCTCATCTGCCCAGCTTTTAAATACCTCCAGGGGTGGGGACTTGACCACTTCCCCGGGCAGCCCCTTCCAGTGCTTGACAACCCTTTTGGTGAAGAAATTCTTCCTGATGTCTAACCTAAACCTGCCCTGGCGCAGCTTGAGGCCAGTTCCCCTCATCCTATCGCCCATTACCTGGGAGATGAGACCAACACCCACCTCACTACAGCCTCTTTTCAGGCAGTTGTAGAGGGCGATGAGGTCTCCCCTCAGCCTCCTTTTCTCCAGGCTGAGCAACTCCAGTTCCCTCAGCCGCTCCCCGTCAGCCTTGTGCTCCAGACCCCTCACCAGCTTTGTTGCTCTCCTCTGGACATGTTCATCCCGAGAGCTCACCTGAATGGGGGCTCACCCCCTCCCCTGCTTGTTTTCCAACCCTCCGAATTCTCCAGGGAAGATTGGTCCAGCAATTAAAACCTAAGTGTAATAGATGACTATGGCAAAAGTCTGTTGACGTGTGTAGTCAGGGTGAACGGTGTCCCACCGGCGTTGGCTAATTTCCAGAAAGATCTGATTTTGTAGATAGGAGCAAACATCCTTACTAGGATAAAGAGTAAATTCACCTCCTTAACCTGTCTTGCGTGTGCTGGTGGGAGTGAGAAATGTAAAAAGTGCCAAGAAGTGGGGGTCCACAGCTGGTGCTCAGAGCAAGAAACAGTGTCTTATAGTGCCTGCTCTGCTTAAAACACCCCCTTCATATCACTTCTTGCTTTTATTTTGAGGTTTATTCACTGTAGACTTTGGCTGACTCTGTGCTGGCCAGCACAGGGCTGCTTAGGTGTGTTTTAGGGACACAGGCAGCAAGGAGCAGCCAAATCTGCCCACGTTGGCTGTGCCAGGGAAGGAAGGAGCTGATTTACTGGGGGCAGCTGAGCCTATAGACTCATGACGTGTTGCAATGTGATTTAGACACATGCCATAATAAACCCTTCCCGAACTTGCTTCTTGGCTTCTCCATAGGGACTTCAAGAGTAAAAATGTCTTGCTGAAGAACGACTTGACAGCAGTGCTAGCCGATTTTGGACTAGCTGTACGGTTTGAACCTGGAAAACCTCCAGGGGACACTCATGGACAGGTAATCATTATCTTTAACAATAACGTTTTAAAAAGTCAGGCTTGCCATAGTTCTTTGGGAGTGGGGGGTAGTTTTTATAGATGCATTTAATTCTCTTCAAGATATGTATTTTCCATAAAATCTTGTGCTCAGACGTAAATTCCAGAAGCTGCTTTGATCTGGGTGAGCAGGGAGAGTTCTCGGACCCTCCCGACTGCTGTGCAAGTGGAGTCCCCCTGGCCTCGGGGCAGGCAGCTTCTTCCTTCAAACACGGGACTTGCTGACTCTTTATTATCTTGGTATTAAATATTAATACTCCTAAAATTATTCATTTATTTTTAAGAATTCAGCCAGGCTGGCTGCTTGGATGACCTTTAGCAACGGCAGATCTTGCAAGCTGGCTGTGCGCTGCGTAAACAATTTACTGTGGTTTTATGGGTTCTTAATTTTCTGCCTTTGCATTGCAGAAAGCAGCCCCTCATTCTGCTCTCGTGCCGGGGCACAGCGAGGCCAGCATTCCCTCCGTGTGCCTCTGGGGTTTTTTGAATGCCAGTCTCCAATGCAGGCTCCCTTTTTACCTTTATCTTGGAAGGAATGAACGCTTTTCTGGGTTAACTTCCCCCAGCTTTCCTTATTTTTGCCCTCTTTTTTTGGGGTTTTTCCAGTATTTTCCATGCCTTTTCACATCCTGGCTTCCCGCTGTCCCCACTGCCTCAGGTAACAGCAAGAACAGATGAGAATTTCCTAAAGGAAAATGTTAAAGGCATTTCAATTCCTATGTTAAAATGTGGGGTTTTTCCCTTGTTCTGCTCTCCACTCTCCTACATCATGGGCTGTAATTCTGCCACGTAGATAACCACAGCCGCATGAGGAGCTCGGGGAGGCTCTGCCTGGTCTGAAAACAACCCGACAGGCACCGTAATGAGGACTGAGTCCCCTCAAAGCGAGAGGGGATCTTTTCCAAACAGATCACAGCAAGCCAGGGCAGAGCAGACTGCTCCTGTGGATGCAAGAGTCGTGTTTTAGCCAGGGCTGTCAAACCAACGCCTTTTCCTACCATTTCAGGATATATCAATTTCACTCTTTTCTTTTTATATATATATATATAAATATAATTTTTTTTTTTTTTAATGAAAGGGAATTGAACTTTCAGCGACTGTGATAACCAAGTCTGACTTGAACTCGGGGTGTTCTGTGTGTCTCCAAAGACAGCATTTTCTCAGGCAGCATGTGCCGCTGGAGCAAGATGCAGTGGGACACAGAGAAGGCAGGATTTCATCCGTACACACCGTGCCGCGCTGCATTTAAATTAGACCTGTAGCGTACGCTGAATGAATATCACACACGTAGCCGTGCACTTCGGCTTTTTCCTTCAGGTAGCTTATCCAGACTCGAGTGATCTTAATGAGGATCGGTGTCAGAAAAACCAGCCCCCTTTTGCTTGTTCTTCGAGTGTGGTGCAACTTTAGGAGAAGTAGCCTTAAGGCTAATGAAACTGGCTGTCATTCATCTCCAACCAGCAGGGGTTGATGGGCACAACTGGAATGTAACTTGAGTTGTGGTTTTTCTCTGTAGGTGGGAACGAGGAGGTATATGGCTCCTGAAGTGTTAGAGGGAGCAATCAACTTCCAGCGAGACGCCTTCCTGAGAATAGACATGTACGCGATGGGACTGGTGTTATGGGAGCTAGTCTCCAGATGTAGAGCAGTTGATGGTAAGAATAAAGATCGTCTCTTCCCTGGGGAGGGCTCTGTTTCAGCGGGGTTTAGCAGTCTGGAGAATGGGCCTGTTAAAAAAAAAATTAAAAAAAAAACAGTGGCATAGTTTTATTAAGCAGCTAACCTGTTTTTCACTCGCTTGTTTTTTAACATAAGCTGTCATAACCTTTGTAGTGTTCAAGTCTCCAAGTGCTTTTAACTGCGCCGCTCACATTGCAAATTGGCTGAGAACTCGGAGGAGTGGGTGATTCCTCCATCAGCGGTGGGTGTCCTTTAGTCCTGAGCCTGTTCTCTGCTGCTCTCC
>NW_009260479.1:3134770-3140073 GCF_000687185.1 Egretta garzetta | reverse complement strand
CGAGCCTTGGAGCTCCGGGGAAGAGCCGCGCTCAGCTCCGGCTTGGCTGTCACACTAGCTTCTGCAGGGCAGCGTGGCAGCCTGAATGGAAAGCCCTGAAGTGAAGCACCTCTGTGAAACAGCAGGAACACAGGGCCAGAAGGATCTTCTTGGGTCAGCAAGCCCATTTCCCTGCTATCACAAGTTGTTAGGTATTAATCTTTGACTTCTGCTGATCAAGCCCTCTCTCAGCAGTGAGCTGATTTGTTTGTTCCATCTATAACTTTGGAGGATCTCTTTCTCCTGAGTCATCCAAAAGAATGAACTTTCATGGTGTCTCCTTCTGCAGGTTTTTTATCCTCAAATGATGCTGCAAAATGGGGGATCTTTTCTGTCCAAATAGCACATCTGCGCTTTGGTGACACCCTCGCCATTTGCAGGACCTTGCCCCTAGTCAGGGAAGCAAACATTTCGTTGTAGCACTCCAAGGCTGCTTGCTCCACTTCTTTCTTCTTGTATAGATATGGGTGCTCTGGACTGAATATCAAGTTCATAAATTAACAGCACCTCACCTGGACTTCAGATCTTTTTGTTAGTATTACAGTAGGACTGAGGAGCTTGATTATCATTAGGATGCCTGCAAAGGTGTGTGGTAAGAGAAAGTCTTTTCTTCAAAAGTTTACTGTCTAACCAGATAAAAAGCTGGAGGAGCAGAGAGGTAGGAGCACAGTGGGGTGAAACAGTGGTACCCAGATCACTCATGTAGGAATAGCCCTTCTCTGTTGAGGCCCCTCAAGTATCCACGTGGATTTTTGCCTTTCATGTTTGTGATCTCTTTCCGACTCTTCTCAGGCAGCAGCTGGCCAAGATACTGCAGGTGCCATGCACAGCACCATTAAATCAGAGGGAAGGCTTCCTTTGGGATGATGGGGAGTTATGCTGAACCTCATCTGCACTTATAGCTCAGAAGTGATGTTGTGTAAACAGCAGATTTGGCTTGGGAGATCACCAGTGCAGCTCTTCGTAGCCTTGGTTCTTTTTGGAGGAAGAGGAAGGGAGGGTCATGAACATTACTGTGCCATCCATTGGAACAAGTGTTTCAGTTTGGTTTAGTGACTGACATTGTGTCAACAAGAATAATGATAAACTGGTTTAGTGATTTAATTTTTTAGGGTACCTAAACATCATGTTGGTGTTCATGACCAACTAAAGTGGTCAGCTCTTTTATTTTAGTCTGGAAAGGCCCTCTTGAAATATCTCCACTCTTGAAAGAGGTCACTCTCTGCTACCAAGAAACCGTAAATGATCACAGAATCATAGAATCATAGAATCGTTTAGGTTGAAAAAGACCTTTAAGATCATCAAGGCCAACCATTAGCCTAACCCTGCCATCCCACCACTAAAACCATGTCCCTAAGCACCTCATCTACCCGGCTTTTAAATAACTCCATGGATGGGGACTCGACCACCTCCCTGGGCAGCCCCTTCCAGAGCCTGACAACCCTTTCTGTGAAGAAATTTTTCCTAATGTCTAGCCTAAACCTGCCCTGGTGCAACTTCAGACCGTTTCCCCTCGTCCTCATGGTGCCACGGAGCACCCTGAGAAAGCCCATCAGTTAAGCTGGGCTGCTGTTTGTGAGAGAGGTTCTACATATTGCCAAAAGCCAAATGGCGTTTCAATAAGCAGAAGTTATTGCTACCGTCCAGCATCTGCACTGATACTCATAACAGTTGTCTCATTCCTGTGGCCCAGGGCAGTTCACAGCCATAACTAGGACAACTAAAACGTTCAGGATCATTTTGCACTTAGGAGCTGGTACTTGGGATAAGTGTATCTGGCTCCAGCGTGTCAGGGCTGACTCAAACCTATGAACAGGCCTGATCACAAAGCAAAGAATTAAAAGTGTTGTATATGCTTGTCCTTGCACTAGCAAGTTGCATAAAATGAAATTCAGCTCATGCTGAAACTTTTCTCTATGTTATTGTGTGTTGAATTGCTATGCTAAAATGTGAGGAGGATGGCCAGATTTGCTCTTTCTATTAAAATTAATCATGGACTACCCAGCAAGACTCCTCAAAGGAGAGTGGTGGGATTGGGAGGCCCAGCTGAGGGCTCGGATTCGTAACTTGACGAGGTGGAAAATGCGTGGCCAGACAAGCAGCAGGGACAGCAAAGTCCATTATGCAGGAGGAATATAAATCACATTTGTCTGCAATGACATGTGAACTTCAGGCTTTGCTGCAGTGGGTTGGGGTTGCTCTGGAGCCATGGCTCACTCATGCATGGGGAGGACGTGGCTCTTCAGAGGATGTTTCTGTACTAACCCGGTTTCTCCATGTGCACCTTAGGTCCAGTGGATGAATACATGCTGCCTTTCGAAGAAGAAATAGGTCAGCACCCATCCCTTGAGGACCTGCAAGAAGTGGTGGTTCACAAGAAGATGCGCCCTGTGTTCAAGGATCACTGGCTGAAACATCCGGTACGTCCCTCGTGGTTAACAGTGGGAAATGTTTTCCAGTGTGACAGGAACGAGGGATGTGGTTATGCATCACTCGTTAGCTTCTGAGGGAAGCAAACCAGGCCACCCTAGTGCATGGACCTGCTCTCCGGTGCTGGAGAGACTCAGCGCCGGGGAATGAAGGGTCATTTGATGGTGCTCAACACCTTCATGCTCCCCTTTCCATTTGTCCCTTGTATTTAGAGAGTAAGCCAGCTGATTAAAGTCAGCCAGTGCTGAACGTGGAGCATGTGGTGGTCCTTTAATACAGTGAAATAATGGAAAACAAAGTCCGTTTCATTAAGAAAAAGAAAATGATCCATACCATCGGAGACGCGTTCCTCACAAGCTAGATAGCATGCAAGACTTGAACAGTTTTTTGAGGAAAAATTAATTAGACTTGAAGGCAAGCAGACAATGAAGCAAAATGCAGTGTGGGTTTCCCAGAGGTAACTCATGTCAGGCTCGCGTTTTTAATAAAAGAGATGATTTTTTTTCAGACTAGGAAACTGAGCAGATGATGAGATCTCACAGGGCTTCAGTAAGATGCTAAATGCCTCTATCCTGACCAGATTGCCGTGGTTTGGGCTAGACTCAGGTGTATGAACTCATTGCCTAGCAGTCAAGGAGAGCTGTGGGTTGTAGATAAAGATGAGTGTTCCGGTTCAAAGGACGGTTCAAATAAGGGCTGCGCTCTTCCAGCAGTGTTGAGTTTAGTTATTTTGGGGATATCTACAGAAGTGATTGCAAGCAAAGCAACGGTTTCGTAGTAACCGATACGGTGCTGCCAGCTCTCATGGTTTTATCATGGGAATCATAATATTTGATGTCTTTTAAAGCTTTAACTGCTGAGTCTCGGGATGTATTTTGATATTAAAAAAAGTACTTTTGGCACTATGAAAAAAGCTGGATGTGACCAAGCCCTACAGCCTTAGAAAGCAGAAGCTTAAAAAAACCTGAAAACACATATTTAAAGTAATTTTTAAAGCTAATCTCATCATAATTCACATACCGTGGAGAAAATATTCTTAGTTTTTCTTCACAGCCTTAAGCTGTATTAAATGGACCTCCCCGTCTGCTGCAAAGACAGTCCCCGGAGCAGACTTTGTTGCTGAAGGTGCTTTCTCCCCCTTGTTGTCCGCAGGGCTTGGCGCAGCTCTGCGTGACCATCGAAGAGTGCTGGGACCACGATGCGGAGGCTCGGCTCTCGGCGGGCTGTGTCGAGGAGCGCATTGCGCAGATCCGCAAATCCGTAAACGGCACTACCTCGGACTGCCTCGTCTCCATCGTGACGTCCGTCACCAACGTGGACTTGCCGCCCAAAGAGTCTAGTATCTAAGTCCTGGTTCACTTTTGTCTTTCCAGACTCAGTGGATTTAAAAAAAAAAAAAGAAAAATTAAAAAAAAAAAAACCCACAGAAAAAAAACAAAAACACAAAAATCCAACAAACACATGAATGCAGCTGCTATTTTATCTTGACTTTTTATTATTATTGTTATTATTATTATTATTATTTTTTTGGATTGGATCAATTTTACCAGCACATTGCTCTACTGTATTAAAAAAATGGACATTTCAGCAAGCATTCAGGTGCCGACTAATGAATGCAGAAAAGGTGCAGGTACCTCAGAACCTCAACAAACTCACTTCAGTTGTTTTTATTTTATTCAGTTTTCTGGGTTTCTCTTTATCGGTCTGTCTTCTGAGCGGAGCATCTGTGACATAAAGGAAAACCACCTACCATCTTAGAAAACGCAATGCTGCAAACTGTGGAGGAAACTTAAGACTGTTATATAAAGAATACACCTTCCTCAAAAGGATTTTTTTCCCCATTTTGTTTTGGTTTTGGGTTCAGTTCCTTTTTTTTTTTTTTTTTTTTGGAAGTGAGCTTCAAAAAAAAAAAACAGCAGATGTGTCTTTTACGGATCTAACGGGTGTCATTGTAACATGGAAAAAAAAGTAACTGGGCGGAGAATGTTTAATTCTTGATGGTAGAATTGAAGGGGGGAGCGTAGAATAGGGGTGGGGAGAGTGACGTTGGACTTGGCAGCATTTGGGGAAACATCATTTGCTATGGAGCTACTTCTCAGGTAACCATTAGAGGAGGGGAAGGACATTTCTGGGCAGAGTATTAACGGCTGCAGCGTATGGAGAAAGCCGAGTTAAAAGAGCCAGTGGTTGTAAGCAAGGCGCTAGTTCTTTCTTCCTGCAGTAGCTCGGGCTTGGGTGGTAAAAGAACAAAGCAAGACTATAAATACCTTTTTTATTTTTTGACTCCAGGTAGTCGTGGGAAGGATGCTTTTAAGCATTGTAATTGGAAGAGGTGAGAAAGTGTGTTCGCAGAAGCACTCGGGTGAAATACTGGAAGATGGGAAAAATTTTGCATCGCGCTTTAAGCGCGAGTCAGTTCAGGAAATTTGGCCTTGGGGTTGATGATCTGTCAGCCCGAGCTACTGGTGCAGATGGTGAAAAGAGGAAAAGTGTGAAAACTGGCTCTAAAATTTATTTTTTTTTCCCCCTTATTAATTTGGGGTTGGGGAGGGTGGAAATACCTGAACTGGTGGCAGATGGCTCCTGTAGCATCCGAGAAGGCGATGATCTGCCCGGCTGCAGGATGCAGAGGCAGCCCAGCCACCGCAGTAGTTGTCGCAGCAGCTCTCCGGCTGGTTTCTTTGACGCTGCTTTCTCCTTACTCTGTAACGAAACTCATTTGTCTTAAAGTGGTGCATATTCTAAAATACCGTTACTCTTATTATGCCATAAACTCGCTCTAGTCAGTGAATGTTCCTAATGCTGCTGATTCAACATTGAAATATTTTTTTAAT
>NW_009260479.1:3124932-3134662 GCF_000687185.1 Egretta garzetta | reverse complement strand
GGTTTAAACTGAAAAAAAAAAAAAAATGAAAAACTTCATGACCACAGACCACCTCAAACCAGAAATACCTCAGAATTTTCTACTTGTATGAGTTTTATTATATATTTTGTTAGTTGTGTTGTCTTGTAGTAAGTATATTTTAATGTAAGTTGGCTTTTATGACAAGGGAGTTTTAAAAAAAGAAAAAAAAGAAAAAAAGTTCCAAAATCTTTTAGGAAGTGCTACCATTTTTTTTTTTGTTTTATAAAGCACCATTGTAAATAACTGTATACAGTTGTAGAATAACTGCCTATATAAGGTACCTGGGCATTATTCACTCTTATTTGTGAAGGCTGTTTTCCATTCTGTGTTAATTTTTTTGGTCTGTTTTAGTGAAAGGACAGTACATCTTTTTTTTTTTTTTTCTGTTTTTTTTTCCTTATTATTTTTATTTTTTTGACTTTAAATATAACATGAATTCTGTGTCTCGCTAAACTGACAAAGTTATGTCCATTGGATGGCCAGAACTTCTAAATTTTTCTTTGCGTTAAGCCAAAATGCAGTCCTGAAGTAATCAACCTGTAATGAAAACGTAAAAAGTCTGTATTATGTAAACGAATTGGACTTCTTGCCACTGCCAAATTGTCAGCGTGCACCCTTGCACAGATATAATTTATTAAGCAAACAAAAATTGCTAATTGGAGAAAATTATAAAGAAAATTGAAATCTTATCTCTTGAAAAATATAGCTTTAAAACCTAGAGGTCACAAATGAGGACACGGTCCTTTATCTTGAAGAGACATTAAGATAATTGCCTTAATTTGTCTATCTGAATAAAGTCTTAACCTATTCTTTCAAGTTACTGAATGTATATTGCGTATTAGGATGTACACACATGCAACTGTATTTCTGTGTGTAGGTTTGGAAGTTTCTGTTTCTTAATGTGCTTCTGTTGAGAACACCTTGACAAAACCGGACAGAACGATACCGTTTCGACCCAGCCGATGTCCCCCGTGGTGGCTGACATCTTTGGGCCTGATGCTGCAACATACCTGGGCTTAGCATTACGCGCGTAGGTAGCTCTTCTGGTGTCGTGACGTTAGGCACTCGCTTAATGTTAAGCATGGTCGTAAAGGTTTGCAGGGTCAGTGTTTTTCATGTTTAATACATTTCTGCACTGAGATTTATATAAAAATGTGACTATGTTTTAGAAGTGAAGTGATGTAAGGGTTGGGGTGGAGCGTAGAGCAGTTATGATTGAGTGAATCCTTGTTCCGAGGTGGGCTTGCTCCCGTTTCCCTGGGAATGGGAGCCAGTTCATATTGCTGCAGAAAGAAAAAAGCTGTACTGTCTTTTAACTGTTAATACCCGTTTGCTGTTCTGGATTTTTTCCTTCAGCATTATGTATTATGGCTAAAACAGGCTTATTACAGCAGTTGCTTTTTTATCCTGATTTCTTTAAGAAGCTTTAAAGTATTTATTGAAAGTGCCATATGATTTTAAATAGCCTATTAGACAGTCTCTGAAATCTTCTCTTTTGAGAAAGCATAAACAAAAATTCTCACGTGTAGCTTATCTTACTGCGGGGAACTGCACGACCGTACAAACTTTGACCAAATGTTGATTGTAAAGTATTACATCTTCCCTGGTGTAATGGTTCCTTATAGATCATTTTGTCAACAGGATTCAGAAACTGATTTTAAGACGAATTTCCAAATCGCGTGTGTGCTCAGTTACAAATTTTAAATGTATGTAGGTATGTGTGTCTTGCTGTCGCAGCAGAGAAGGAAATGCTGAACTTTTTCTTATTTACAGATCTGTACCAGTTTAGCTAAAGCTGTTCTTTTAAACTGGTATTTATTTATTTTATTAATGAAGACAAGCTCTCATTAACTTATTGGTCTTTCGACACTTGAGCTGTCAAGCAAGTAGTTTCCTCACCGCTAATCTAGCATTTGAACTCTCATTGAGAACGTGATTTTGGTTCTGTTCAGTACTGCAGAGACTTTTTCCAAGCCAGGAGCTGGGCACATCCATAGGTGTAGCTGTAATAAGCAGTTGCGGCTCTTTTCCTCTTAACACTCCCTTGAATACGATGGGTGCAGCACCTCTTTCGTTACTTCCCAAGCACTAAATTTCTCGTCCGGTTCAGACTTCGAGGAAGTAGCTCTTCAAAACCTTTGCTGCAGAATTTTGTTGTTGACCTTCCTCTCTTGTATGGCGGTTCTTAGGTGAATATTAACCTTGAACATCCAGGGAAAAAGTTCTCCTTGACCTTAGGAGCCAGGATTCCCCATCTCTCCAGTCTAACTCCATTTATGAATTTCTTGCACAGGCTGGGCTGGTTTCCTAGGTGGAGGAAGTCCGAGTTCACGTTTTGAAACTGGGAATATCACAGGAACTGAAATTGCTTTTTTGAGGCGATAGAGCTGCGACTTGTTAATGAAATTACATTAGTACAGCAAGGCTGGAAATTGTATGTGGCTCGTTGAAATATATGTGCGTGTTGTAAGAGATGGCTGTCAACCAGTCTGACCATCAGTTAAGTAGCACCAGGCTTACTCATTTTGATTAAGGATTTTAGGTAATTCTCATCATAATAAGTTTTCTCTATTTAAGACAAAAGAAAACCACTTTTTATTCTGCTTCATTCTTCAGCTGAAGTTCTCTTGCGGAATAAGCTATGCTAGATGAAGTTACACCTATGGAAATGCCAACATGTTTGTTTCAAAGGGAAGGCCCGTGAGTGCCCCCCAGTAACTCCACTGCATTTTACTTGGGTCTCCTGAGTCACTGCTGTTCCCAGTTGAAGTTGTTGGTTTCAGAGGAAGCAGCAGAAGCCTTGGGTCCACTCAAGTGCAACGTTGCTGGGGGTTATTTCCACGCTGGCCTTGCCATTAGGAATCCTGACCCCGCCCCCCCTTAATGTCACAGCACGGAAACTGGAGCACACACGTGTTATTCCTCTGGTGCTACGTTCTAGGCAGACTGTCAGAACTCGCCCTGTTTAGCAGGGGACAGACCTGGTTTCACTTAGTATGGACAAAACTCGTATTGCAGAGGAAGGTGCTGGTTGATAACGTTGTGACAGTGCTGTTGTTGCAGTCCTCTTCAAGCCACACTCCGCTTGAGAAGTTGCTAAGCAGGAAGTGTCCCGCAAACTATTATCACTTTTACATACAGAATATTGTTTGGTAACATTGTAAATAAAATAGACTATATAATAGAGGAAAATAAGGACATTTTGACTTTTTTACTTTTGGAAAAATATATATATATATTTTAGTTACATATACAAACAAAAAATTCTACATTGTGTGAGAATTCTTTTATACCACAAATTATTTTTGTAATGTCTAATATGTTTCTGCAGGGAAAGGGGAGAAAGGTCTGTGTACGCACAGCAAATAAATAAATAAATATATATATAATGTTTAAATTAAGTGTGCACTACATCACAAAGCCTAGAGGATAGAACAAGTTTAGCCTGAAACCTGTTTGAGGAGCAAGTTTGGATGTACTTGGACATGCTTTGAGGACGGCACTCAGTATACGTTTAGGTTATCTTGCATGTCACATCCCTTCTGCTAAAGACGCTTATTGCTTTTCTGTGACCATCTTCAGTTTAACCGGGAAGAGTTTTTTCATGCGTTCATGCGAGTATCCGTGTGTGAGCAGTGTGTCTTTTGGCATTGGCCATGATGCTGCAGTGAGTTGTGAAGTCAAGGTGTTAAGAATTTACCGAGACCAAATAGCCGGGCTGATGCCGCTCGCTGCCGTATCCGTTCATAGCAGCTGCATCTGCTGCATTGACAATATGATCTGTAAGGAGCTGTTGCCAGTAGAGTCCTGATAAAACCAATTCCCAGAAGTTCCTTCTCTCCGAAGTGACACAACTAATCAGGCTTCACCAGAACACGCAGATATGTGCTCTGTGTTCCCAATGTCAGATTTTACGGTCTGGGTCAGAGGCACTAAAGAAAAGGAGCGCTGTCACGTCCAAAGTTCTGCTTGGAAAAAGAGGGTTCCAAATTTATGTAACCAATCCAAGGTATTCTAGTAGTATTCAAAACAAAACAAAACAAAACGACTTGAAATGTATTCTTTTCACTTAAGCTAACTTTTCCCATTGGACTGAAAATTCACTCCGGTCTTTTTGGTTCCCTTAACCTCGACAGCACAGTGTCAGTGGGGGAAGAATTACTGGAAAAAAAGCTTTAAACCAACCAGTGCATTGCGTGACCTCAAAGCTGGTTTGACAGCGTGCCTTTGAACCTAGTGCTTAAACGACTCCGAGTAGGCTCCTGCAGTTGCTGAGTCCTACATCCGTGTTCTTGGTGAAGCCAGGGGTAGACTTGCCATCTAAGCCAGCGGGACCATGAGTGTGCGTGTGTTCCTGGAGCACTTTCTAAACACACCTGGTCCCTTACTTAGATGGGACTTCTTTTTTAAAACCCTGGTTTAGGGTGACGCTCGGTTCCCTGACTGAAGTAGTAACCTATCGAGTAAGCAGTAATCCTTTTTGTCGGGACAGTTCCACAGAAAGAGATCATACTTGTGTTACGTCCATCCAGCTGTTCTGCAATGTAATGCTATTCTGTTGTGCCTTTATTTTTCCATGTAAAAGCAACTGCTGTAAGCTTTTTTTTTTTTCCCTTTTACTAGTTTTTTTTCTGTCTGAAAAAACACTTTTCATTGCCCAGCTGTTATTTCTGGATGCAGTCTGTGATCCAGGTATTTCAAGAACCAATTACCTCAAACCTCATGTTAAACAGTGTTGCTATCTGGAATCTCCTTGATACTGCGATATTGTAACATACACAAACAGGAACCTTGCTACATATGGGTGTTTATATATATGTATCGTATACATATATACACGTATATGTATGATATATATATGTAAGTGGAAAGTGATCCCCAAGGACTGAAGGAAAAAAGCAAAACTTTTTTTGTTTTCCAACATTGAAACCAAAAGGGCTTCTCTGAAGCTCTGTAATGGCATTGTGCTGGATATATATCAAGAAAGTGTTTTCTGAAAAGTGCTTCCTTTGTTAGCCTTTTATTTCAGTATTTTAATGGGGCAGATGATGTGATTAAAACACAATTTCTGCATTTTTGGCCCATTTTGAAGCAGAGGCTTCTTAATCTTTCCAGTTGTTAAAAAAAAACACCAAGAAAAACCCTCAGTGTACAACATTCCAGTAAGGTTAGTATTGCAAAACTAAAGCATGCTCTGGGAAGACTTCCTAGCTTGTGTTTTTGTGAAAAGGAAGGCATTGGCCATATTTAGTCAGCTTTTCCACTGTTTTGAGGAACTGAAGTTTAACCAGTAACCATCCTAGTCAATTAAAATCCTAATTCAGTAGTCACTGGCATCTTCTGCATTGCCACCCCTGTTAAAAACAAAACACCCCCCCAAAAAACCCCAAACCGATCCAAACCAAAAATTCGACCATGACAGAGGAGGAGGAGGAGGAGGAGGAGGTTGGAGCATTTCATAGCTCCTGAAGGTGGACTTGGCACCAGAGCAACTTTGTGGATAGCAAAAACCACGTTGGCAAGATCTAGAACCTGTCTAGCCCTTTCCTTTTTGCAACTACCTTCTCCCAAGAACCTTCTCGTAACAGCAGACCTCCAACCACAGTGACTTCTTAATGGTACTTTGCTGAAGAGAATCCTGTTCGGGATATATTTTCTGGGGAAACATAAAAAGTTGGACCATTCTTTTCATTAACAGTTTACGGTGCGTGTTCCCCTCCCAAGTGTCTGTTTTTAAAAAATTTGTTCACGTAGCTGATGCAACGTTACAGTCTGTATTTTACTTGGACGAAACAGTAGCTTTCCAATCCAAATAGTAATGAATTTACTGTTACTAGTAATTCATTTAATGAATTAATTACTGGTAATTAATGGCTAGTAATTAATTTACTATTACGAAGGGGAGAAATGGAGATGTTTCTCTTCCCTCATTTTTTCCTCGACTGTCTAATGTTTCTATGGCTATTGATGGTTTATGATTATCTTTGGTAAATCATTTACAGAAGTACTAAAAATCTCCCAGAAGGAGGCATTTTGCAATGCTGCTGGCCTTCCAATGGAATAACTGTGATGCAAAAGTCGATCTGTCGGTGGATGAGAATTGAAGGAGGTGGTTACTGCAAACTAAGTAACATTCTTGACCTCAATTCTATGCCATAAGTCCGCACAATGCCATTGTCAATCTGCTCGAACTATCTGCTTATGAATTCTGCATGATCCTCATGATAGAGTTGAAAGCCTGATCTTTCACCTGTTAATATTTTCACATTCGTCCTTAAGTTTGACAAATTTTATACTGTAAAGTTGACTTAAGTACAGTTTGATGTCAATTCTTGTGGAAAGAGCTTTCTGCATGTAACATTAGACACATACAGTTAAACAACACAGCATAGTACAAAACTCACAAGAAAATGTTTTGGCACCAGCAGAAAGAAATCTCACCCTAACCATTTGTCATTTTAAACCATCTTATTGTAAGTTTTACCAGCTACTTCTAAATTTGTGCTTTATTTAAAGAAAGAAAATAAAAATCCTAAGACTTGTCTAGCGTAGTGAAATATGTGTATATCAGTTTTAGGATAAATAGCTAAGTCTTATTACGCTGTGTTACTTAACTTGTATATAGAGAGTATACATAAGAGTTTGCAGTAACCTGTTTCTCCAGGATTTCCAGTTCGAATGGATTTAAACTCAAAACGATGAGATTAAGTAAATGATTTAGAAGATTGCAGAATAAACTGAGTGTAAATTACAGGAAGCTCTATCAGATGGTGAAATAATTTTTAAAGAGTCTTCTGGTCCTTGGCTCAAATTCAATAAGTACTGTTTGTATACCAAGATATGTGAAATGTAAATGTTGTAGGTTATATTTCACTCTTGTAGCTATAAAAATGTAGAACAGAGATAGCTTGTACTACTGAGTTAACAAAAGTTATACTAAAGTATCCTGTTAAAGAAAAAAGTATACAGAGTTAAGCTCGTTGCTGTAACCCCTTTTGGATTGAAATGTGCTGATTTTTTATATATGTATATTATATATATATTCTGCAAAAGTATATATATATAAAATGTATATATAAAATGGCCTAATGCAGACATCCATTGTATTGCAGTTATGAAATGAAGACATTTTGGAAAGAACATTGTATCATAGTTCATGAATTTGCAGTGGATCTTTGTTCCTTTTTACTGTGGTATTTTAGAAATGAGTCTCAAGTTTGAAATTAGATCTGCCAAGTTGGAGTTTTGCTGCTTCAGCTTTGCACTGGGTGTCTGAATAAACCAGTATGAATGTAGTATTTGCCCTGTGTGAAGCAGCTACACCCCAACAGATAGGAGGAAAAAAACTAGAAAGAACTATTTCAAGTTTATCTTTTTGTATATGAAAATAAACAGTAAATTACAAATAATTGCTTCTCTTGGTGGTGCGATGTTAAAAATCATTGTTACTGTCTTTGGCATCTAGCTGGAGCATTTCCTTTTTTATAGAAGAATGTTTTCGTGTTTTAGTGGCATCTCTGCTGTCTAAAACCCCTAACAAAATCCCTGCAGATGCTTAGCTGAGGCCTCTACTACCCATCATTTGCTAACTCCTCTAAAGAGAAGAGGGACTTAGCTTGAATCACTGCATCCTTTTAAGTGTGTTGCCTCTCGTAGTGCTGTGGTAACACTGCTTATCATTCCCAGCAAAGAACTGTTCGCACAGAGCACTATGTGCATGTTAAGCTGTGTCAGTACAAAGTTCAGGAACGTAGCCGCAGCTGCCAGTGATGGGGGTTTAAGCTAAATCCCAGGACCTTGCAGTAAAGTGTCTGCCCTTCCACCAGCTCTAGCAGAGGAGCAGAGCAGAGCAGACAGCAAGGGACAGTGATTGCCTGAATGGTTCCAACCTGATTAACAAAAACTTGCCCGCTAATATGTTAAACAGTTGCAGGAAGTCCTAGGCTCAGTTCTAGGGCCGGTCTTGTTTAATATCTTTATCAATGACCTGGACGAGGGGATGGAGTGTACCCTCAGTAAGTTTGCAGATGACACCAAACTGGGTGGCAGTGTCGATCTGCTTGAGGGCTGGAGGGCTCTGCAGAGAGACCTGGACAGACTGGATCCATGGGCTGAGGCCAACGGAATGAGGTTCAATAAGGCCAAGTGCCGGGTCCTGCACTGCGGTCACAACAACCCCATGCAATCCCACAGGCTTGGGGAAGAGTGGCTGGAAAGCTGGCTGGTGGAGAAGGACCTGGGGGTGTTGGTTGACAGCCAGCTGAATATGAGCCAGCAGTGTGCCCAGGTGGCCAAGAAGGCCAATGGCATCCTGGCTTGTATCAGGAATGGTGTGGCCAGCAGAAGTAGGGAAGTGATGGTGCCCCTGTATTGGGCACTGGTGAGGGTGCACCTCAAATACAGTGTTCAGTTTTGGGCCCCCCACTACAAAAACATTGAGGTGCTGGAGTGTGTCCAGAGGAGAGCAACAAAGCTGGTGAGGGGTCTGGAGCCCAACGCTGATGGGGATCGGCTGAGGGAGTTGGGGTTGTTTAATCTGGAGAAGAGGAGGCTGAGGGGAGACCTTATCGCCCTCTACAACTGCCTGACAGGAGGCTGTAGCGAGGTGGGGATCGGTCTCTTCATCCTGTTAACAGGTGATAGGATGAGGGGAAATGGTCTGAAGTTGTGCCAGGGCAGGTTGAGGTTGGACATTAGGAAAACTTTCTTCACAGAAAGGGTTGTCAAGCACTGGAATGGGCTGCCCAGGGAGGTGGTGGAGTCCCCATCCCTGGAGGTATTTAAAAGCCAGGTAGATGAGGTGCTTAGGGACATGGTTTAGTGGTGGGATGGCAGTGCTAGGTTAACGGTTGGACTTGATGATCTCAAAGGTCTTTTCCAACCACATACAATTCTATGATCCTACTCTATGAAAGTCAAAGTTAACACTGAGGGCACCTACTACAGCCAGCATGCCCCTGTTCACGCTGTGCTCACTGCAGATGCACAGCCAGGCTCTCGGCGAGGACGGCTGGGCGTTCCTCAGGAAGGGAGGCTGTTGGCAAGCAGGCAGCATCCACAAGTGCTGCGGGGTTCCCAGTCAGGGAAATGGCTTCAGCGTGAGGTACCTGCTGTCAGGGCGAGCATCGGACCGAGGACTGAGATGCAGCCTCCATACACCATGGGGTTTGGGGTTTTTTTTTCCCTGCTTCAGCTGAGCACCGAGCAAGATTCAGTGAGGCAGGGGAGCTGAACCTGGAAAAAGTTTAAAAAAAAATTTAAAAGCTTGAGCTCCCTCTACTCGTAGCCACACAGTGAGCTCTGTAATGCCCACAACATGAGGCAAGAACATGCCCTCTGCCACAAACCGAAGCATGGCCAGACCCCTCTGGGCAAGCTGCCTGCAGTGAAGTGATGGCGTGGCCCTCATGTTTTGGTGTTTCCATTGCAAAACTGCTCCTCTTTTTCAGCAAAAACACCTCTTGCTTGGTGCTGGGTTGGAAATGCTTACAGCGGACCCACGTGAGGCCAGTATGAACACCGACAGGCTCCTGTGAGGGAAAATAAAAGCAATAACCGGGCTGGCGGTTTTCCTGACAAAAAGCCTGATGTCAAATCACCAGACGGTGACTAAACCCAACCCCGCACCTTCCTCTGGGGCTGGGGCCCAGGGCCATCACTGGCAGAGGGCTCCCCGGGCGGTCCCTGCAGGCGGTGCCGCCATGGCAGC
>NW_009260479.1:3087466-3124093 GCF_000687185.1 Egretta garzetta | reverse complement strand
GGGGGCCTATAGGAAAGATGGGGAAAATCTTTTTAGTAGGGCCAGCAGTGACAAGACAAGGGGTAATGGTTTTAAACTAAACCAGGGTAGGTTTAGACTGGATATAAGGAAGAAATTCTTTACAATGAGGGTGGTGAAACACTGGCACGGGTTGCCCAGAGAGGTGGTGGAGGCCCCATCCCTGGGAACATTCAAGGCCAGGTTGGATGGGGCTGTGAGCAGCCTGATCTGGTTGAAGGTGTCCCTGCTCCTGCAGGGGGGTTGGACTAGATGACCTCTAGGGGTCCCTTCCAACCCAAAACATTCTATGATTCTATGATTGTATGATTTGGGGATGCTGGGCTGTAACTCGCATTAAAAACGCGGCTTCCCTTGCTGCACCGGCTCACACCGAAATGTTGGTGACACGCGAGGCAAATGGTTTCCCGTGGCTACCACAATGGCTGCAAGCGTCCGCTGTTGCAGTTGCCCTGTGCGATCTGGTAACGTCTGCATAATGTATGCACACACGTACATAGATAGATATGTTTACTTTTGAACATACAGTTCAGGTCAGGCCATAATTAAATTTCAGCTATTGCTTCCCGGGGGAGGCAAGGCTGGCACGAGTGGTGGCTGTTGGTGTGGGGCAGCCCCAGCCTGCTCGTCGTGGGGGCTGGCAGGGATGCGGGGCGTGGGGAGGGGGCTGGAGGGGGGAATAAATGGTTTTCTCTGCACCCTGAAGTCTTTAAAAGTATCGAAGTGTTGGAAAGCACAGGAAGAGGAGCTCTAAAAAAGTGAGTTGCCGTTGAACAGATGGGTGGAGGATGAGGAGGTCAGGAAGACGGATGTAAATATTCCTTCATGAGAGAAAAATGTTCCCTGCAAAAAAACCCCAAAAACTCTCAAAGTGAAGCTTTCATTCATTCAGCAGCGCATAAGTGTTCCCAGTGAGGGCAGGACTTGCGCTTGTGCTCAACTTGTACATCTCAGTTTGAGAGGAGGAGTGTGATTTCCAGCTCTGAAGCGTGAAATGTGTGTGTGGATTTCCTGTGTCCGTAACTCCTTGTTGCCTGATTTGTCCCTAAACATCTGATAGCTGTGGAAGGCCAGCCCAGAGTGATTGCTACGTAGGTATGTGTAGGCATTAGAGTGGATGAGTTAGTGCTAGAGCTGAGAGCCTCATGTGAGGACACAAAGAGCACAGCTTTTTTGGTAGAAGGGTGTTCCATTGGATAGCTCTCTTAATATTTTTTTAGGTCTTAATAATGGCAGTAACCTCAAGCAGTTCCCTATATAGTATGTTTACGTCCACCGAGATGCTTTTCTTAATGTCTTGTTTCTGATCGCATTTCATCTTTGAATGGCTTTCTGTTTATTTTTCTCCTTAGAACCAGTAGAAGAGTCTCTGCTGGAAAAATATGGATTCCCTGAAGCTGGAACAGAGACCAGATGTTACACAAATCATGCACTGTCTTATGACCAGGCAAAACGGGTGCCTAGATGGGTGATTGAACATATTTCAAAACAGAAGACACTGGGTATGTAGTTATTTATTTTTCTACATTTATGGCACCCAGAATGGGCTTTGCAGTTCACAGAAGGTAGAGCCAGGGAGAAAAATCCTATGGCGATCTCTAGGTATGGGTTTTTCCACCCATTCACAATCTGGCTGGAGGCAGCAGGCCCCTGGGTGGACGTCAGTTTCGTGAAAGTATTAAGGCTGATGTTGACAGTGATTTAAAAGAGATCTGTCACTGCAGGTTGGCAAGCCTCTTCAGTATTTTTTCTCTTGTTGGGACTAGTCTGATATTGAATGTATAACATCCTGGGTTCTACAAGGCACACTTGGCCCAAGGGCTGAGTATGAAAGGGAGGAATGAAGAAGAACTAGAGCTACCTCCCATGAGAAATTTCTGTTAGGGATTTATGAAACAATCTGTAAGCACCAGATCAATATAGCTGTGTCAGCATAAACACTGTAAGTCGCGTTGCAGGAGGGAAGCTTAACTTACCTCTTTTAAACGTGAACGGAAAGAAGATGAAAAACTGAATATTAAACTTTTCTTAACCTGATTCAGAGCTGCAATGTGCACTGTTATTGCTCAAGCACATACAGATTGCTCTCGCATCCTTAGCTGGTGTAGTTAGTTCTGTGGGCTGTTTTATGTCAGTTTACGTGCTGCTCCATAAGTGTGAATGCTGGTGGAGTCAGCGCCTTTAGTGGCCAGACTCTTTCATCTTACAGATCTTAAAGAGATTTGCTCAGAATGGGGAGAAAAGATGAATGTCCGTTTCTGAGAGAAAAACGGAGCAAAGGGCATCAACAGTTGTAATCGTTCAAAGCTAGATAGGGCATACCTACTCACCGCAGCCATTATTTACTTCGGTGCAGTTCTGTTGTATTGTCTGATGTGCATTATCTAATGCTCTCTCCCCTGCTCTTTATGCAAGGCAGAGGCTCAGTGATTTTTTTGCTGTCAGTGGTGAATGAAATATAAGTGGTATACAGTCATTGTAAATTAAGTTTGTAGCATTAGTTCAGTTTTTATACAGCAAATTATTAGTAATGGAGGTAACTGTATAATTGTAAAGTGTTTTATGAATGCAGTAGCCCTCTGAATGTATCTTAATCACTGTCTTCAAATTACCTTTCAAAATTAAAAGCATGATCCTGAAAATATTTACAACCAACGCCTAAGTAGCATTGTTGACTCCACTTCTTTCTGAGAAGAAAGCAGTAATTCCTGGCTTACTTTCAAGTGGGCCTTAACAGCCAAATTGTTAAAATGTTTTCCAAATGATCAGATACAACTAACCTGCAAGTTGAAATTAAGCATCTTGAGGCATTCAGCTCTGATTTATGTCTGATAGCTACTCTAATTGAGATTTGAGGCACAACTGTGTTGTTCGTGGAAGGTCACAAAAACCTTTCATGTACTGCAGTTTTGAAACCATGTGATGTAAAAAAAAAATTTCTTGATAAGTAAGTAATGCTTAAAAAACATGGTGGAAAGAAATTAGCTTTACATGTTAATGAGATGTACAAATCTGATTACAGAAGAAATTAACCGTTTTTATCAAAGCAGTGAACAGAGAATAAATGAGGATCTGTTTTCCATTTTTCAAGTTTAATTGATAAATTACACTTTGTCTTAAATACTGAGATTAAATATGATTTTTTAAAAATAAGGATTCTGTTCTTTTGCATGCTGATAAACTTGTCAGTATTGCTTCCTGAGCACCAGTCCTGTGTTAATCATGTCACATGCTTTACCAAAAAAGAAAAGTGAAGCTCCTGCCTTCTACCTGCATGGCATAAAGATGCTCTGACCACCTCTCTGTTCTGACATCGTCTCCATGCACCTGTGCACAGGTGGTCAGCAAAGAAGAGGAAATCGCTTACAGGCACTGGTTTCCAAGAGTTGCATTATCCATATGCATGCTCCTTTTCTACCCCTTCTCTTCTTCCTTGCGGTCCTTGCGTATTCCTGAGTTCTTTGGAGAGCTGCCAAGCAGAGGGAGTGTACCACACTTTGTTCTCAGTACGGAGCACAAGGAAGTGTAGGGCGCCTGTGCGCTCAGTGATAATCGTGACATGACAAGAAAGCCGGGGTGCATGCAGTTTGTGTGTGTATGCACAGTCAGTGATAGAAGAAATTATAACAACTGGCGGTGATTGCTGTTGAAAATTGCCCCTTGTGTTGTATTGCAACAGGAAGTGCTTTATAAAGTGCCGAGTTTGAGGAAAATTCTCTCCAGTGTGTACAGGCCCTGATTCATGCTTAAATGTGAAGAGACTATATAATGGTCCTGTAGAGTGCATCTGTGAAATTATGCCTAAGGTGACACCCTGAATTTTATAAAGAAAGTTCAGTATGCTGTAGATACTTTGAATTATATTGTCATTTGGGAAAAAAAAAAATTCTGGACAACAGTGGTGGTGTTCTAAGCCAGCTTTTTTTCCAGCTCAGTTGACCCACTGCACAGGCACAGCGGAGTTGGCCCTTGCCTGTGCCTCTGCTGCTTCTTTGGAGCACCTTCCGTAACTATGGATGTTCTTGGGTCCCAGGCCATTCCCTAAGAAATATGGTGTCTCACTGGAGGTTGTCAGTGCCAGAATAATTCATGCAAGTCTCTTCTGGCCATCAGTGTTTGGGATGAAGTGGTCTTGAAGTTGCAGCCCACTCAGAGTAATTTCTTTTCCGAGGAGTTGACTGGGACTTTGCACAGTGCAAGGACACAAATATAGGAGTACGGCCAGTAAACCTGGGAAGAAGGCACAGGCTTCCCAGCAGAGACAGCAGCTTTGAGTGAGCTGCCGTCTCTGCAACAGTTAAGTTAGCTCCCCGCGCAACCCTCCCCCCGAAATGTTTTTGTCTGCTAGAAGACTTTAGGCCTGGTTATTTTTGTGCACAATTCCCAAATGTCTGGAAAGGCAGAAGGGGAATCTTGGAAAGGAACACAAAAGCTCTACCCTTATTTGTGTGCCCATGAAGAACAAATGACTTAAGACTTTCTCTTGAATGGGTTTATTATTTTAGCAGGTGTATCAAGATAGACCCATTCTACTTTCAGGCTAGACTTGGAAAAAGAAAAAATACTTGTAGTGGCTCAAACATAAAAATGGAGTTGCAACTGGTGAAGATCTGTGTAATTTCATTGTCATAAAAAGTGAATCTGTACTGGTTTATATCTTTAGTTTGCCTTTAATATTAATCTGTATTTATGATAAGGCAAAAGTATTTTGGTTTTCTTTATAAAGCAGTAAGCACGTTAGAATTTCTAGCATATAGTGGGGGAGAATATAGAACTGGAGCACAGATATTTAAGCAGAATTATTCCTTTTTATGGTTGAGGAGAAAAATACCCAATTTAGATTAATGTGTTGAATCCTTAAGCATAGGTCATTTGGCAAGATATGTCGTTCTTTTTGTCTTGTTGCTATGATGCTTTAATGATAACCTAACAATTTAGTGTGTTATTCCTCAGGCAATGCAGACCGGAGGCACTGTAAATTCAGACCCGATCCTAACATCCCTCTAATGTTTAGTGCTGTCAATGAAGACTACCTTGGCAGTGGATGGTCGCGAGGACACATGGCACCAGCAGGAGATAACAAATTTTCAACAGTAGGATTTTTTTTTCTTTCTTTTTAATTTGTGTTTATCAGTTGGAAAGGGTCAAAAGACCCTTAAAAGTAATGTGTAATGTTCCTTTTGCAGTTTGTTTTGAGACGGAACATGATCTCATTATTAATGCACAGACCTGGACTCAAGAGTTACAAGGTTTATTCCTGACTGAGCACTGTAGGATGCTCTCACAGTCTGCTTCAGACGTCTAAATCAGGTGCATCCCCTGGTGATATACCTCTCTTCATTAAATCACACCTAGATTTGCTTGTTTGGCAGAGATGATGTGAATATGTCTTGTACAGTATAGTGTTAAGCAAGTCTGCTCAGCCTCCTGGATGTCACATTGTCTACCTGTAAGATGAAGGTCCTGTAAGATGAAGATGATAACCTTTACCAAACAAACCTCGAAAGTGTCTTCCGAAGCTCAGTTAAAGGGAGACAGAGAACGATGACTTCATTCTGGCCAACATGTGCTGAGATGTTTAAGGCTAGATTGGGCAAAGCAAAGATGCTGTTAAGTACTGTTCTGTATTGGCAAGGGGATTGCCTGGATGATTTAAAAGGCTTTTTCCTTTCTGGCAGTGTGTATGAGGTAAATTAGAACCTTCTTTTGCCATAGTTCTTTCAGTCTATAAAATGTCTTCACCTGCCATTTATTTGAGCTGTAAGAAAAGCATGCCCTAATGCCTTGGCTGACTAACAAAGCAGCCTTGGATGTATTGGATCCTCTAGTGAAATGTGCCTAATGCAGCAATTTGTCAATTAAGAAGCAGTTTGAATTTGTATTTCTGCCAGGCAGAATAGTGTGCAGTGGGGCAGAGTGACAGTGCAGTGGCATGTGGTGGATGAAAGAACCAGTCGTATTATTTCTACTGGAAGTGTCTTTGTGGGTATTGATTTGTGATACTTGGGGATTTTTTGCTGGTGAGCTACCTGTGCAGAGAGATCCTGGACCTGGCTTGAAATACAGCGAGGTGATATAATCTTTCAAATACAGGACTAAATAATTTAATTTCCCTGTTTAATTAGTGCAGGTAGTGCTTGCTCATTATCCTAAGGAGTTCTGTCAGCCCCTTCACTTTGAAGTAGTATGTGAAAAATGCGGACAAGTATAGGACCTATCAAGATTCTGAGATAAGATTTTGGAAATGTTTTCTCTTATATTTCCCTGCATATGCGTAGTTTTTTAGTACCAGGTCCTTCGCATCTCGAGATAACATGGGCTTCAGAGAGGTTTATGACACTTTTTAAAGGCAAAATTAAGGAGATATGTAGATTTTTGACCATTATGGTCTCATAAATCATTTAATCACATGCATGTTATGTATTTGTTAAATATTGATGAATATTTTTAACTCAACCTTTTCTTGTAAGGGAAAGAAGCAGCTAGCCAGTAGGCAGTCAAGTAATTGAAAAGCAGGGGTGAAAGCATCCTTCCCATTTGAAAAGAAGAGTAGCTAGTTGCTTCCAAAGACATTACAAAACTGACGCTGGGTGACATAGTAATTCCTGTGCCTCTAGAATTGGACATTCTTGTACTATGTTTCTGTCAAAAAAAAAAATAATTTTTTTTTGCAAGGTTTGCACCCCAGTTATGCAACTCTTAATCCAAAATAATTTTGTAGAAGTTCTGACTTGGGTTTTGCCTGACCTTTTATATTGATAGTGTTAAGCCTAAACTAGAAATGGATTCTGATCCAAAAACTTCTAAAATGTGTTTTTAGCTTGTAAATGTTTCAGTGAAATTGTATTATTTTCTTTCTCTATGCAGAGAGCTATGGCCGAAACATTTTATCTGTCTAACATCGTGCCTCAGAATTATGAGAATAATGCTGGATTTTGGAACAGGTGAGAAATTACTTGTATGTAAACTAAGTGAAAAATATCAGGCAGCGGCATAAATCAAAAATGCTATGTTTATAAAACTTCTTCTCATCAAAATATTCTAGAATGCTTTATAGGCTATCTGTAGAGAAGATAGCAACTTCCTCTGAGATGAAAAGCACCTCAGTCCTCACAGTGCAAAACCACTACAACGACTCCTTTCGTTCTTTACTCAATCAAACCGTAGAGGCAGTTTATTTAGAATAGATAAAATTACTTCTGGTTGATGTGGGTAAAGGTGCCAGGCTTAATGTCTCTGTCCGTAAGGAAAATTCAGTAGAAGCAAGGGAAGGGTTTAGATCTTGCTTTAACATCTCTTCCTCAAAAAAGCACCTCCAGTGTGAGAGTATTCACATCTCTGTATGTGGACATTGGTTCACTTTGAATTGGAGAACTGAGTGCTCTCCACTGAGTCGTGACTACTTCAGGTCTTAGGTGTTTCTTCGAGTGCTGGCTTCCAAGTAGCAGTCAGGCAGGTTCTCTGTCACTTGTGCACGCTGCTTGGATCGGCTTTGAGGTGAAGTCAATGGTTGATAAATTTAAACTTTCTTCACATAGGATTTTTATTCTTCCCTTCCTTCGATCAGAGAAAAACATTTTAATGAAAGCAGCATTCATCCAGTGCTTCTTGCATAGGACTTACAGAATGTTAAAACTCAGAAACAGGAGAGGAAAACGATGAATTTCAAAAGGTTCACTCAAGGGAAGGTTAGCAAAATTATGTACAGTATTGTACTAAAAGTCTTATCAAAAATGCATCATCATTTGACTACACACTGCTTTCCAGTTTTACAAGAATGCATATAAAATCATATGAGGCATTCAGTAAGGTTATACTGTTTTATAGACGAATAAAATGCTATAATATTTTAAGAGATTTTTTTGGTATTGTTTTAATACCTCAAGTATTTGAGCATAAAATTTCCTTACACCAAAGCTAGGCGTTTGTACCAATGAAATGTTGGAAACCCTCTTTATTTCCCTTGAGCGGGATCTCCGCCTAATCAGGACATCATGGGGAGTGTTTGAAAATTTCCCCTGGCACTGTCAGCCCCGCAGTTTAAGCAGCTATTACCCCTGTCTCCCAACCCCAGCACCCTATCCCCACTGTTTAAACAGACAAACAAGGTATTTGTGGCACTTGTTTTGTCAGTCACTTGTTTAATGCTAAATAGTTTTAAGGATACAGTGTTTTCACGTGTGTTGTATTCCTTCCTGGCTTCAGTACTCCCTTTCTCTTTTTGTAATTCCTTGCTTCTTGAATTGTCTACTGAGGTGCAGGTAGACAATACAGCTTAGTCAGCTTAACAACCTGTTGTTTTTAAAGTGGTGTTCGCTCTCCAGCCATGTGTTTTTGCTGCTTTCCCAGTTCCAGCTCTGGTACTACCCTGATTGCAGCAAGTCAATTCCTTTTGCTAACCCAGTCAAACTGATTCGCATTTTGTTTTGCTTGGTTATATTTCTGCCAGATTAGAAAATTGGATCAACTGGTGAGATGAGTGCCAGAGCCAACACAGAGCATGGAGTAGGCCTGTTCAGCTGGGGCAGACAAGGGGAGCAGTAGGAAAGGGGAGAGCAGGACTGCATCTTTCAGCAAGCTGTTAGATAGTAAGCTATTAGATTGGTTCAGTGGTGTGCTCTACCGCACCTTGGTGTTTATTCCTCATTCTCTTCCCACCAACATGCATGCTGCTTTCTTTCCTGATGTTTAACTGTCGTTTTCTGTCTTGTTTTGAGTGCGATTTCATGGTCACTGTAATCTGATCTCTGTCCCTGCTGCCACCAAAAGGAGTTTGCTCCCTAGCTGCATTTATTCCTATTCTTCCCTTGTGCCAGGTGGTGTTTGCATTGCCATACCACGAGACAGCCTGAGGAGCTGAGCTGCTTGGAAGCAAAGCTGACAACAGCAGGAAAAAAATTAGCTTGTGGTCAATGCTTTGGCATATCACATAGCAGCTCACTATCACCAAAGAAGAAAGGGCGTATTTTTGCTAATTCTGATTTGTGGGGCTCATTCTGCTAATTCTGATTTGTGTGTGCTGATTTAACTCACTAACCCAGCGCAAAAAAAAAAAAAGAGACTTATTTTGTTCAGCATTATTGACAGATGAAGAGTGCGAAAGGTGGCCCTAGAGGGAGGTAAGAGGGACAGGGATGAGACAGAAGGGGGTGAAACCTCCACCTTTCAGAGGCACCCAGGTTAGCTGGGCTCATGTGTCTCATGTTCTGGTCTGTTTGTCCATTTGAGTGAAGTGCAACTCTGTCTTTAGTAAAGGGCCAATGGGTGCTCACTGGATGTGATTTTTATAACACTTGGGGTGTTAGATTAAAGGTGGGCTATAATCTTTTGTTTAATGTAAAATAGGCATGATCCAGAAACCTTCTTATGTGGAGAAATATTTTACACTGTGAACAGAATTGATTAGTTTCAAAAGCAAAAATAATAGTATTTCTGGAGTTACGACTTTATTTTTAAACAGTTTTATAGAAAAAATAAGTAGATGTAGTGGGAATGGCATGTAGAAACTTTCCTAGGTATTTTTAGCTATGGAAAGAGCTGTCTGTTTCAGGGCCTCGACTCTTTGGAGAGGAACATACAAATCCAGTAATGTGGTAAAACCTTTCAAAGTAAGAACATCACAACCTGCTGTTTAAAACAAGTATTTTACTATACGCAAGTGACCGTCAGCTGTATCTTTCTACTATCAAGTGAGGGAGTAAGTAGAGAACTCAGATTTTCAGGACAGGTGGTAAGGCTACGGAAACCATTTTCAAATGTGTGCAGTAACACATGCCTGTCTGTAAATAAGTGAACCTGGGACAAGTGGGAAGTATGACTTGGGCCTCTGTTTTACCTTCTTTGGCTTGTGAGTCAGTCACATGAATTTGGAAAAATGCTCCTGAACTGTCAGTAGTTCATCTTGCCCTTCACAGTGCGTTTCAAAGATTATTATGTTAAGTTTTCCCAGCTGACTGTACCCTGTCTGACAAATATGTTCCAGAATGGAAATGTATTGTCGGGAACTGACCGAGAGATTTGAGGATGTTTGGGTAGTTTCTGGACCTCTGACCTTGCCTCAGACAAATGAAGATGGAAAGAAGAGTGTTACTTATCAGGTATGTACACATGTTGGTGGGTTAACAGTGCAGTGGTGATACTTTATTTATTAATTTTTAAATTGATCTTGAAGCTTGATAAAACAATGTTGAACATCCCAGTACATGCAAAATATACGAAGTGTCCAATACTGGTTGGGACAAGTGTAGTAGAGGTGTTACACTTTTTCATATGTAGGCAAGATACCATTTTAAAATAATTTGGTTTATTGACAAAGGGAGATCTATTAAATGTCTGTTCACAATCTGCTGTAAAACTGTTTTCTGACTTCTATAATACATGACAGTATCTAAGAAGAGAGTTAGTGAGTTTTGCTGATATGTAGGCATCTATTCAATCATCTATGGATACATTTTAGAAACAGGGCAATACAAAGGTAATGTGGGTTTCTCAAAACTATATAGGTTCCAGGAATGCACCATTAATTTGAAAAGCAGTTGTTTGCTGATACCCCATATGCATCATTTAGATGAGGCCTTGCAACTGAGATTCTGAGCATACCAAAGTCAATTGACAGACTTCATTCGAGTTCAGTAGGTTTTAGGTGAATGCAGTGTATGGTCCGTGGTACTGGTACCCGCGCCCCCCCCTTCTTTTGGTCCCCCATTTTTATTACCTGCTTAAAATACTCTAAAGATTTCGGATTGGTCATGCACAGTCTCTAGAAACTGTCACTGATAGACAGACAGATAGGAAAGGCTATCAAGTTGAGAGGTGAATTTATTATTGCTTATCCTGACTTACTCTTTGTAAGCATGTGTTTAGACATCTGTGGGATCTGAGCATAGTAAGGTATTCAAGGGAGGGAGTATTACCTTCTGCCCTTACTGTAATGAGATATTATTGCTGTTTTCAGTTGCTAGATGAAAGGTAGCATAATGCAAATAGTAAGTGCTGTATTTTGCACCTCTTGAAAAACACTTTTCCTTGAAAATAAGTACTCGGATCAACTGCAGCTTCAGCTCGTGAGTGATTCAGCTGTCCAACTAGTTCTCTGAGGAGCAATGAATGAGCTTGCTGTAAACAAGCCCCTGTTTCAGAGGGATATGAGAGACACAAGAGAGGGATGGTCAGCTTTCAACACTGGCTTGTTTAGCGGTAAGATATAGGCACTATTTCCTCATTGTAAATACCCACCTGATACCCATTTGATTGAACTTGGAACTCAGTCATGATAGAATGCAATTTTTCCTGCTCACTTTTACCTTTTTACTTCTTTAAAAACTGTCCCTTAATGTCCCCTCCCAAACACATCTATAGCCTTGACCGCGATGAAATCACAGCTTTGGTTTTGGGTTTGTTGGTTTTCTGTTTGTTTTTTTGTTTTTTTTTTTCCCCAGACAGTTATATGTTCTGCGTATGAAAATGCAGTAATAATCATTTATCTTTTTCACACTCAGTGGCAGTTCCAAACTTCAGCTCTCACCACGTCTTTTTGAGGAAGGTGACAACTGTGCTCATTCTCATGTGGCTAAATAAGCCGTGGTTAAGGAATATGACCAATGGCACATGATAAGTTAGTGGCAAAGCCAGCTTTAGACTGGCAATGGTTCCTTGCCACACAAAGGGAGAGTGCTGACTTCGCTATTGCCCATTATACTTTCCAGTCCTTTCCCTTGTCTGCCAGTGCTGATGATTGTCAGATCCTTCCATGAGATGTTTAATTACCCCACGTAATAGAAAACCATCCATACTGGACTCTTATTTGCTTACTGGGCTTGTTTTCTACTGCTGTAGCAGTAGAGCAGCACAGAGAGGAGTCCAGCGTTTACTGGTGACAGCATGATATGCATCCAAAAGCGCATAGCTGGGAGCAGGAGGGAAAATGTTCCCTTTCAACAGTGTCAAGCTGAGTGTTTGGCATTCTCTCATGAAGAATGGTACCGTAAGAGTTACCAGGCCTGCCTGTAGCTTGCTGGAATTTGCGTCCTCGTACCTGTCAGGATATTACATTTATTTTTTACCCCTAAAAATATTGCAAAGAATTAAAAATCCTGAGCTGACTTGAACATTTTATAACTGAAAATAATTTTCCAGGAAGCAGTTGAATCATCTATCAGCTGCAGCTATCATCTGCTTCACTTCAATCTTGGTCATCTTTTTCTAGTTTTTCTCTAGAGAAAGTGTTTACCTAGAAGAGAAAGGTTACAGTTTATGAAAAATTATTTTGAATCTCCATTTTGGTTTTGAAATGTAAATTTTAGTCTTCTACAGGTAAAAATAAGAGCAGGCACTGCATCTTACTGCTTTTAATGAAAGTAACCTGATACCAGGATACGGTGATGGAATAATAGTGGCACAAAATGTCTATGCTGCTTTGATTATCATATCGTTCTGTTCTTGTCTGGTGCCAAGATGTCTTCATCATCTTTGGCTTTGATGACAACTCTGGTCTTCTATGAATGTTTTATCAGTTCTGGTCTTAATAGAAGTGAAGTTCAGTGTGAGATTGGAAATGGTGGAATGATGGTATTCGCGTTTTCATGTCACCATTTGGCCACATTGATAAATCCTTTACTTAGCTTCCTAGGGTGAGATTCATTATGTAAATTGATTTGGATCTAAGCGGTATTAAAGTACAGGTAATGCTATCTACCGGTGGGAAAAGTAAAATGTTGATTTTAGGGGGGGCTTGTTTTGCTTTAAATAGCAAATTATTTGATTTAGGTCCTCTTTGGGTACACTCTTACGTGTAAATAAATACAGGCTGAGAATTGTTTTGTTATTTTGAAATCACTTTGTGGCATAAATTCTTGTGCTTGCTATTGAAGTTGTCTCTGGGGAGAGAGACTTCAGAGTGGGGTGGCATGTTGTTTGGGGTTTTTTTTTTTTCCTTCTTCTTACATCAACATGTACACTTAGAAGAGGGAACACAACCTGTCAAAGCACTGGAGAAAAGTTCTTTTCAAACAGATACCTTGGATATAATTACAGTCATTGGCATTGATTTTGGCAGTCTGGGATTCTGCCCCTAAACCTAGAACATGAAGAGTTGGCAGCTGAGTGAGAAGGGAAGGTACCTCTTAGCTGGCTTTTGGAGTGAGCTCTGCTGAGTTCGAACAAGTGACTTAGAAATGAAAGGCTTTTAGTCCTCACTGGTTGGGCTTATGAAGCTGATGTGAGAAGGTGTCCTTTGTGCTGTTTAAGGAGAAATGCTGTAGTATGCACAGTAGTGCTGAAACTCACAACCTGTAATCTGGCAGTGTGACTGTTAAGGCTGAGCTCCTTTCTAATGTTTTTTCTCCTCCTCTGAGACTAGAACTGTGGAAAAAAGAAAACACGGAAGTACTACAATGAATGTGTCTGCATTGATTTGTTTCAGATCCTCTCTTCAATCTTAGTTTCCTTGGTTTTGGCTAAAGGAGTGGTGAAATGTGTATCCATGGCTTTACAGGCTGGTGTTTTTCTCATCAGACATCCAAAAAGGTTATTTTTAGATCACTATAGAGGAAAAACAGAGCATCGGTCATGGCATTGTTCCCAGTTCCTGCTTGGACTGTGGTACCATTTGCTGTTTAATTCCAGAAAGGGAATTAACCTTGAACTCCTTAGATGCCAGTGTTGTTCTATCTATTGGCTGAACTTGTTGTATACTCAGATATGTTCTGTCATTTCATCTGTCTCCAGCGGAGGCTTATATTGCAAAGAGTAGATTGATGACCGTGCTTGGTATCTGAAAAACATATTTTGAGAATATATGTAAAGTAGAATGCCAACAGGAAAAATCTGTTCTGTGTCGTTGGAGAGGCAGATGCAGGTTTTTCATCTTTGTCCAGATCAAATCAAAGTGACATTGTCTTGTTTTATACATTACTGTTTGCCAGTGACTGTCACAGAGTGATTTTTCTCTGTCAGCAGATTTGGAGTTTGAAATACAAATTTTGCAATAATTCTACTGCATCATGCTCAATGCTCCACCCTTCTTATTCCCAATGCCATCACAGCAAATACTAATTTAAGAATTGGCTATGGTTGGCGAATGAAAGTACAGTTTAGATAACATTCTGTTTGAAGAAGACATTTTTCTGTACTTTTTAGTGATATCCTAGGTTCATCCTGGAACCACGTCTGCTGTTTAATTTTCAAAACTGAATGACTAGGCTGGGCCAGGCACGCACAATAACTGCACCAGAAGATACACTTACTTGTCATCTAGTTCTGTGGCAAACAAGTCCCTGGGAAACAAATTGCACCTCTCAAATATAAGACGGTGCTTTATGGTTTTCCCCAGTCAACTTCAGAAGTAGTAGAGGTTTTCTCCCAGCCAAGATACTATAGGGGAAGGAAGCCTTGTTAAAGGAGAGTATAAACCTGGGGATTATTGTTATTTGTTGGCTGCTCCAAATGGTCTCAAGGCTACACAGGCAACTAATGGATCCAGGTCCATTATGCATGTCCCATAAAACTCATGTTCAAAGGGCTAGATCTTAGATCGGCTGGTGTAAACCACTAGAGCTCTGTCAGCCCTAAATTTAGACATGATGTACAAATGAAAATAATAGGCACTGGTTTAAGATTGGAGAAGAGACACCAAAGGTGCAGGATAGATTTATGGGGTTGCTTTTATTTAGCACTGGTACGCATCACGACAGTCCTTTTATTATAGGAAGAGTGGTGATAGGGTCTGTGGTGGATTCCATGTTAAATAAGCTAAATGGATTCTGTGGAAGTAGTAGTCTGTCATCATGTAAATACAGTATCATAATGTGTATACACACCCTCTGTATTAAAAAAAAAAGGGGGGGTTGGGTTGGGGTGTCTGTCTTTCAATGCCATAACTGTATTTACACACAGCTTATTATTTTACTATCTCTTTTTTTTTGTTCTTTTTTTTTTAGGATTGTCAAATGATTTGGCAATCAGACCAGCCATAACAAATTAAATTTTCCTGAAGTACATACATTTTCATTTTGGAGTGCTTGGCTGTTGCAGATTGCTACTGTGATTTTTATCTGTAGTATTTTTGATTTTCTGTATTGCTACGTCTGCCATCACACCCCTTAGTTCTTCTCAATGCCACCTGACAGAGTTCTCTCAAATATTCATGAAAAAACACTATCAACAGAACCAGTGCTGCCTAACACAAATCTGGAAGGAACTGTTTCTATTCAGAATTTAGTATCAGGTTATAATAAAGCTCTGTATTGTCAAACCTGGGGTCATATCAATTTTCAGTAAAACATCTGATGGACCTGGTCAGTATTATGCCTCAAGTTACAGGTAAAACAAAATAAATACCTATTCAGAGAAAGCTACAGTCTTATTTTGGGTGACAGGGACGATATCCTTGAATTCTGTCCATCAAGAAATGTGACAGAAGTCTTAATGTTGTTATTGCCAGGCGTAGATGGAAGTATTGTTACATAGAGAATTGTGTGTACGCTTGTTTTCAGTCAGTTCTGGTTTGCAGTATGGCTTTGTTCTAAACTCTGGTTATTATACAAAGAGAGACAGGAAAGAAACAGTTATTGGTGTGTAGAGGGAATTTCTGGAGCTATCATTTTAATGCATTTGATGATGGTACCCTCTGATGCAAGGACTCTTCAGTATGTGCTGGCAGTTAAGTCGTGATTGAATGTGATTTCTGTTTTCCAGGTTTTAAGAGAATCTTAGATAATTGCCACTCCAGAATTGGCTCTTGCTGATGAAAGGCTAGTCCCTTCTGCTAATTCTTTTCACAGTTGATTTTCATTCTCTGGTCACTAGGTGGCAAAACACTACTTTTAAATTCAGGAATCCTTTCTTTCAAAAATTATTCCTGCCCTTTCAGAAGAAGGTGATTTTCTTACTGCTCTGGGAAGCTGTAACAAGTCCAGTATAAAATGAAAATGTGATAACATTTGTGTATGTTTTAAAATTTCTAGTAACACTTCTGTTTTCTTCTAAGATAATCTCAAGTGTTCTTGTTACACTTCACATATTCCTTTTCTCCTGTTTATGTAAGAATGGAGTTTTATTTCTCATAAGCTCCAAACTGTCATTTTTAGATACTGCTTTCCCCATATTTAACTGACTGCTGCCGTGAAGGTGACATTAGTTAATGCCATATGCTTAAACTTACCCTAGATCCCATTAGCAAATATCTTCATTATTTATTGTGATACTAAGCGCTCCACAAATATTATAAAATTTGTCCTTCTTCCAATTTTAAAAACTATGACCAAGAACAGTTTAATGATTTGGCCAGCATTGTGAGGAAAGCCAAGCTGAAGACAAATACCCATCCAGTGACTTAGCTATGAGACCAAATTTATCAAAGTTCACTGAGTTCTCTCTGTTTTAAGAAATCATATTGCTTCTGCCCTTATCCTTATCTGTCCCTGTGAGCTCTTCAAGTTTGTATAACTGCTTACCAACACGTTCGTTGTTTTAGCAATATGTAAACATCTCTAAATGTCAGGAATTGCACACATTTTAATGGCCTGTCCTCATGACAGCTGTCCACGTTTAATTGGGCATTGAGGAGTATAACAAATTTATACACACTTGTGGAATGTCAATAACAATGTCAATAATAATAAAAAGCAGTAAACACTATGCTGAAAATGACATTATCATAATATTACATTATTAGATGACACCGGTTCAGTTGTAGGGCTTCAGCCAGCACCAGGTCACTAAAGAAAACAAGAGCAATGCAAACGTGATAGGAATAAGCAGCTGCAAAAAGTTAGGGCGTTGAACATATTCATGTTGAACCGATACAGACAGCAAGAAATAGTATCTGAAACTCCACGTTGTTTTCCAAATGTTGATGGGACAGGAATATTTTTTAATGCTATAAAAAGAAGGCTTTTAGCTTGAGTGCTTTTTTTTTTCTGTTATAAGGCTGTTGAAAATTGAAAGATTAAGCAAAATTTTATAGGAATAGCAAAACGGAAATTTTCAAAGGATGACACCAAAATTTACCTTGTGGCCTGTTGTCAACATGGTGTGAAAGCACGTGGGACAGCAGTGATTTTCAACAGGCCATTGCTGTATTTTCTTGCTTGTATTAGCGCATGAGACTTTTTTTTTTTTTTTTTTTTTTCTTTTTTTGAATCACAGATACTGTTAAAAACTGTTGCTTTTTTCCAGCTGGGACAGATAGCTGTTTCAGGCATTGATTGCTGAAAGATCATCTGCTGCCTGTGGATAAACTAGCACAAATCAAAGTCAACATCTGTGCACGGATAATCTTAACCCATTTTCTGTTCTGTTACAATAGGAGCATATGCTATCTGCCTGTGTTAGGCATGCATTGAGATAAATGGGACGGTGCAGATCAGAGTAGTGATGCAGACTGCTGTAGTTAGGTAGGAAAATCCTCTAGGTGGCAACAGGAAATGAATTATTGAGTTTGTTTTTCCTACCTCTGCAGCTTCTGTATCTACTCCCATAAAAAAGCAGATTGTGGTATGTTGCAGTGCATAATGATGGAAATACTATGGCGTGCTCCAGAACTTCTTTTCCTTTTTTAAAAGGAATCACTGGGTCACACTGGCTACATAAATTACTGGTGATGCGCCTTGTGCACGGTTCACATAAGCATTAAACTGCATATTTACTCTGTCAGAGAAATCGGGCACCCTCCTTTGATGGTATTCCCCTGCAGCAGAATGAGCTGGGTTTAGAACTTTTATGCCACATTTTGTGTAAGGAAAGGGCGCTCGTGGGCTCTGGCCATTTGGCAGGCTGAAGTTTGTTTTAATCACTAACAATATTAGAACTCAGTGAAGTAATTACAGAAGTAGTTTACTGCTATTCAGAGGACTAGTGTAAAGCCTGAGCACTACTTAAATTTTATTGAAATCCTCAAAAGAGGCCTTACGTGGAACTGAAGTACATAAATTATAAGATGTATGGCCATTGCCTGTATAGAGTTGAGTTGTATTTAGAACTACATTTCTGAAAAGGCCAGCCCTTCCTTAATTTTGAACTAGTCCTCCTTTTCCTTCTTTCCTTCCCTCCTTGATAGGGGCATATACTATGCGTAAGTATGTGTTATTTTGCATATAATATATATATATTTGCATAATATTACATAAGCACAGTATCTGTTTTCCTTAACACCCACTTCAGGCATTCAGCATTTCCATTTCATACCTAACTATTCTGTGTGGAGCTCTATTCATTCCCCAGCCTTTCTATCCACCCACACAGCCCTCAGACTCAATCCCCTGTTCCCTCTGCTAACTCACTCAATGCGCATTCACCTGTTTGGTGTACATATGCCATATACCCCCTAATTGGAGATACTTGTAGCAGCTCCATCTGCGTGTTCACCCTTCCTCTAGTCTTTTATACAACAGACAGAGGATGCTGGTATGTGTATATGTGTGGGTGGTGTTGAGAAGGGGAGGGAGTTGAGCTAAGGAGGACCTAGTATGTATATATGTATTTATAGCGGGGGGGAAAAGTACGTGAAGGGGCCTGGAAAAGGCAGTGCAGGCTGTACTGCATGGGAATGCTGCCGATCAGATTGTTGGCCAAGGGAGAATCTGGGGAACAGGATTTAATCTCACTCCTGCCTTCTCTCAGGAGGCTACAGCAGCTTCAGGGTGCGGTGCAGCTGTGCACAGCCCCTTCCTTCTCTCCCGCCCTGCCCTAGGAGTCTGCAGGAGGTGGGATTGTAAGCTCCCTGCTCCAGGTGGGGAGAGGAGCTCCAGCCTTCTGCCTTCAACAGTGTCAGTCACTGCCTGCGCTTGGGTGGACATGGAAATGTGAACCCCCTCCTCTCCCCCTCGGGGCGTTTCATGCTTCTTAGCTTCCTCCCCCTCGCCACCAGTACGTTGCACGTACTCCCCAGTTTAAGTGCCACCTGTCTCAATTAGGTTAAACTCCCAACACCATTCATTTTGTATTTCAGTTTTAACCCGCCAGATAGAACAGTGTGTTGATGTGTAGTTTTTAGTATATTTAAAAATTACCTGTGCATCTGTCAGTTTTGATTATTTATGCAGTTGATCCTGAGGAGCTGTAACTCTGGTTTCACCCACACTGAATGCTAAATGCAAAGTGCTTTGACACTCAGGAGCTCTAATTTCCCTATCAAGACATCTGTCGTCGTTGAAAGGGAAAGTAGATTTGGCATAAGGCATTTATGTATTGCTTACCAGTTTCGGTGACTCTTAGATCTAGGCAGAGCTTTATTTAGGAGAAGGTTGGTGACATAAGCAAGATCATTTTTCTTAAAAAAACCACAACAAAAAAAGCTTAAACTACAGGAAAGTTGTTAAATACCCTAGTATAGGGAAGGGGAGGAGAATATTCTGTAGCAGAGTAAAGAAATCTAAGAGCAAATGTTTGCCAGAGACAGTAGTAATGTTTCTACTACATTATTGTACAAAACGTGAAAAGAACTTTCCTTATCAGAGATTTCCCTTTCTCTGGTTTTGGTCTAACCAGTAAGACTTAAAGACTGGTCGCTTATACTGGCAACGGAGCTAGAAGACATACTTAAAGCACTGAAACCATTCATAATTGAAATCAGTTAACTGTTGGAATAGATTGACATGAACCTTGGTTCAGTAGCCAGAGGCACAGTTTAGTTTTAAAAATGTATTTATTTTTTTTCAAAAGTGCTGAATTCCCTCAGAATAAAGCATACATAGAAAGTGTTTCTTTTGTGATTGAGTTATACTGAGACTATGAATGGGTAAAGCAGGTCTGAACCGATATACTGGATTAGTTTGTAAAATACTTTCAATTAATGTGATCAGTTGTGGCAGTGAAATAAATACCCGCTTTCTCTGAAACTGTATTTTAACTATCCAACAAAAGCTGTCAAAAAATCAAAACAAGCAGTCTTTGCTTTTGCAGGTATTGCAAATACTGGAAATAGTACCAAATTACTGGATTTTATGTATAAAACAAGATGCCTTTGTAATTTTTGTAGGGCGTCTGCCTCTTTTTCTTCTGTTGCCATTAGAATAAAAGTACATATTTTAGAAGGGTAGTTATACAGAAGGGTTATGCAAAACTCAGATTTTCCCTGTGTGAGCCTGGTAAACTTTGTTGGCATGGCAGGTTTAGTTCAGCAATACTGGAGAAAATAAAGCCTAAAGGAGTGCATGCATGAGCATCACTTTTTGAATACTGGAGAGATTACATTTATCATCAATAGGTTTATTCCCTTGGACTTATTCCTGACACAGGGCGGGGTGTCTCCTATATATGTATGTGTGTGAGCTTTCCACAGATTTCGTGCCAATTCAGAGTCCTGATCCTCCCCTCCTGGTGTTTCAGTTAAGTTCCTGGATCCTGGTCTGAGTGACACAGCAGGAAACCCAACATGTACGAGCTCTTAAGTTGAATCATAATGAATTTATGGAAGAAATAGGTGCATTTTCTTTGGATAGACTTCTCTTCCAAGATACTGAGTCGCTGAATGTACTTCTTGATACCCAGATCCCCTCAAAAAAATGCTTACTTAGGTAACATAGCTTTTAAATACAGCCTGTGTATGGCTAATAGAGATACAAAAATAACTGACAGAGGTAAGTTAGAGTTGATTTGAAATGCATATTAAAAAACACATGATTTGGAACTGTCAGATCAAGTATGTGGTGTAGAGCCACTGTTACTGAAAACAGCTTTCCAGGCATTAACAATGTGATGCAGTATGAGAAAGGAGCTCTACCATCCCTTCAAGTCAACTACACTTACAGATCTGCACTGGGATTAGGGAGCTGGGGTCTTGGCTGACTCCCTGTTTCCAAATGTGTTTTTCAAATTTGGTTCCAGTTCAGTTTCAGCCATAACTGAAGTTGCACCTGCTTGGGAGATTTAAGTTGACTTTGTTCTTCTACCAGAGTACCTTGTCACAGATTTTTACAAATTTTTAGGCAATTACTGACTAGTCTTTGACCTTTTCTCTACATCGTTTTTCTTAAGTCTAATATAAGTCAGTACCGTTGTAGGAGAAAGGCAGAGAACCTTCTGGGAAAGTCTCCTACCAACAGTGGCCAAACAACCCTGCAGTGAAGTGTTCTTTGCCCTGCTTTTCTTGTGTGAGAGAGAGATTCAGGCATCAAATAACCAGCTGATTCCTGAGCAGCTGTATAAGGAGCTGCAATGAAATGGTGCTGTGGTGGGTTGACCTTGGCTGGACACCAGGTGCCCCCCAAGCTGCTCTGTCACTCCCCTCCTCAGCAGGACAGGGAGGGGAGAAAATAAGATGGAAAAAACCCATGGGTCAAGATAAAGGTGGTTTAATAAAGCAAAAGCAAAGGCTGCGTGCAGAAGCAAAGGAAAACAAACTATTTACTCTCTACTTCCCATCAGTAAGTGATGTCCAGCCACTTCCCAGGAAGCAGGGCTTCAGTACGGGTAGCGGTTGCTCTGGAATACAAACATCGTAATAACGAATGCCCCCTCCTCCTCCCTTTCTCTTAGCTTTTATTGCTGAGCAGACGTCATGTGGTATGGAATGTCCCTTTGGTCAGTTGGGGTCAGCTGTCCTGGCTCTGTCCCTTCCCAAGATCTTGCCCACCCCCAGCGTACTGAATGTTGGAGAGACAGCCTTAATGCTGTGGAGCACTGCTCAGCAGCAGCCAAAACACTGGTGTGTTATCAGCACCTTTCTAGCTACCAAATACAACGGGCAGCATGGTGAGGGCTGCAGTGGGGAAAATTAACTCTATCCCAGCCAGATCCAATACAGGTGCTTTCCACCTCAGCTTCTAGTCTAGTAACCTTGCACATCATCTTGATGTGTAGTTACGTGCTGTGGCTCCTTTTTAGAGGTAGTAGGATTAGCATCACACCTTTTTTTTTTTTTTTTTTTTTTTTTTTTTTTCCCCCTCAACTGATAAAATCTGTATCTTTTAACATAACTTTCCTTTTGACAGGTAATCGGAAAGGATGATGTAGCTGTGCCATCCCACCTATACAAGGTGATCCTTGCCAGACGGAGCAGAACGTCTACGGAGCCCTTGGTACTGGGGGCTTTTGTGGTGCCGAACGATCCCATAGGCTTCAGTCACCAGCTGCCTGAGTTCCAAGTAAATATCGAAGATCTGGAAAAAATGTCAGGTTTAGTTTTCTTCCCCCAGGTGGACAAAACCAAAGATGTTAAAAATATCTGTGAGGTAGATACCTGTAAACTGATAGGCTTTAAGGAATTTACATTGTACATCACTGCTCGAAAAGTGCAGAGTGCCCGTACGTTGCACCGGTTGGAGAAAGCCATGTCAGAGTTAAGGGAGGCAGGAATTGAGCCTGATGAATATCTTCTAAAGCTTCACAAGAAGAAGGAAGAAGAACTACTGCAGGAAAAACAAGTAGCAGCTAGAGAGGGGAAATCTGGCTGAGTAGGTGTTCGGGAAGTTGTTTGGGGTTTTGTACTTTGAAAGGGGAGCTGAAGGCAAACACAAAGACTATGAATTAACCTTTTTTGAATTGTGAAAACAATAAAGAAACATTTGGAAGCTGATGGGTTTGGAATAACATTCATTCTTGTGTAACATGATGCACACACATGGTTTTGCTGCAGTACTTAGATGTGGGAAATGAAAATGACCCCTTTCTGGCATGAATAGATTACTGGACCTCCAGAAAAGGCTTTGTGCTATTTTCCAAGTGAGACGTCAGAGTTGGGGTTTGTGTGGAATCCTTTCTAGGAATATTATAAAAATAGACAGTAGACACCTTGGGAGTATAACTGGAACATGCTTAAATGTAATTCTGCCTGCAAATGGCTTTCAGTGTGATGCTGTAGAAGCAATGGTACTTCCTGGGATTTTTAAAGATTAAGTTGATTTAGAAATATTTCATTTAACAGTCTTTTATTAGAGACCTGTAAGACATAATCTGAATCCCTTCCAGTCTTAGTTGTGTTAACCAAACCAGATTGTCTTTTACCTCTCCTGACCTTGTGTGCTTTGGATCCTTTGGCATGGCAGTGGCTGTCAGCTGTTGTCATTTGCAGCGGACTTCTTCCATTCATGTATAATTCTGCTTTTTTTAAAAAAAAAAACCAGTAGAAGCAGAGTTTATACAAGTTGCTACCAGTGTAGAGTGGGTCTTCATAAATGAATGTAAGCTTAATATTTCACTTTGACCACTAAGTTTGGATAAACGTCTTTTCCTGCATACTGTTTGATTTGAGAGGTGAGCGTTGCTTTCTTTTTGTTTGTGGTAGTCACTCACTGGCTTTTATCCCAGCATCAGTGTTTGGTCTATAAACTTTGCAGCAAAACTCCTACATGAAAGCAGAAGGTTGACTGAAAATGCATTTCCAGTTCTGTTTTAGCAGCAGCTGAAGTTGCTCGGATTTGCATCTGCTTAGGAGATTTAATGAAATTATTTTTTCTCGTTAGTTTTGTACTTTATTTGTGTATACATCTTGAATGTCAGGCGTTAATGTGACTTGTATTCTGTAAGATTTTTCATCCGGAAAGAAAAACTGGAAATATCTAGATTTTTTTTTTAACGTGCATAAATTTGGAGTTGTGCCATAAAACCACCTTCAGTAGTTTTAACGTGAGATTTAATAGTTCCTGAGAAGGGTCATGCAGTGCCAGGCTGAATTGGGCTGTTTTCATAAAGGATGAATCGGGAACATTATTTGGATGTTGTGAATCATCGCCTGGATGATCTAAAACCTGCATATTTTCCTTTATCGCAGTTCAGTTGCAGTATCCAAAAGCAGATCACTTTATAAAGCGGTTATGGTTCCCATGACACTTTTGTGTTTGCCAAGAACATGTTTACAAAATCCAGACATTTAAAACCAGAGAAGTGTGACTAGGTAAGGACATCATAAAAGCTTACTGCCCACATAAATTAGAGAGAAATTGGGTGAAATCCCGACAAAGCGTTTGCTCATTTCAATTTTACCCCAGAATTTTGGTTGTTAATCCTATCAAATGTAACAAAAACAGTAAATCGCAAAACAACAAGCCACCTCTCCCTTTGCAGAACGTGGGAGATGTCAGTGTGTGTTGCCTGGAATGACAAAGTGCCAGATACTTCATGTGCCTCTTGATGGTCTTGCGTGTGCTTCAGTGGAGTCCAAGCAGCCTTCTGGCACTGCGATGGTGTCACCCGTTGGAAAAGGTACTCGGTCATTCCTCTTGGCATTGTCTTTCATTGTCTTTCTCTTTTTTTTCCTCCATTGTTTGAATTATTTGCGGTTTTTAATTCAGCTTTCCACCTTCCTTTTCCTCTTGATCCTTTCAGCTGAGAGGTTACAGATCTCTCCTGCAGTGCTCACACACACCTTTTACGGACGGCTGAAACAGATGGTGTGCTACAGATATGTGTCCGTCTAGCAAAAACCCCGTGGTGGGACAGCACCAGTTGTATGCAAGGAACTCCAGGTATCTTCCCTTTCTGCTGACAGCTTGCCATTACAGCAACAGCAGAAGCGCTGGGCGTCACTGTCCCATGGGGGCTTGCTGTGGGGACCAGCTGCTCCCTAACTTGGTACCTCCTCAGGCCTTATCTGCCCACTTGAATTCCTGTAAGCCCCAATGGCCATCATTTTTGCACCTCATGGCTTACTGCATAAGCTAGACTCCCTATATAATTTTCAGCTCTATTTGAGCATGATCGGTGTTCCTCAGCTCCCCTTGGAGGGTGGCGGCGCGTGGTGAACGGTGAAACCACTTCCAGCGCTGGGCTGTGCCGAAGAGTACCTTCACCTGCTCGTCTTCGGCTGGTTTCCTCATCTGCAGTAACTGTGGAGTCTGGCATATAGCAAAACAAATGTGCTTTCTCTACAATAGGAAATCTAAAACAAGTAATAGCAAGGGGGTGAGGCTTTACACACTTGTTTGAGCCACATCCGTAATTGCCTCAAGATCCCTCATGAGAACTGTGCTCATGTCCGTGTCCATCTGTCATTCCTGTTGCATGCTTAATCACTTCCCTGCGTGCATCTGTAGTAGCAATACAAACTGCTGCTATCCTTTGTTCCTCCAGTGTTTTAATGTTTGTTTTTAAAGCTAAATAACCGAATCGCGAGGGAAGTTGATGACTAGGCTGTCCACAGCAGTGATTTCCTGATGTTCCCTTGACTGTCTACTCTCGACTGTTACTTCTACTCTTGAATTGGGATGTGAGTGATGGTAAACAGGAGGCAGACGGGGATACAGGGGGAGAGCTGCTGCTGGGCTCCAGGGCTCTCAGCAGCTGCCTTCACCCCGCTTTGGGCTGGGTGCTGCTTTGGGCTGCAGCCCACCACCTCCGCTTGGTGCACTTTTGGTATTTGGCCTTTTGAGGGCAGACTGTTTCCACAGCGTCAGCCTTGGTGGCCAAAATCAATGTGGGATATGAATCAAATGTCTCTGGCCTGTAATAACTATCTTTCTGCTTGTGATACTAAGATACCCATTTAAAATGAGTTGTTGTTTGGAGTGTTATATTGACAGTGGTGCAGAATGAAGCTCATGATTTTTCCTAGATAAGGGTTTTGACACTAATGTTTGAAAGTGCCTTTAAATTAATCACCCAAGTTGTGTATCTTCTCCAAAGACAATTTTGACTCTGGCTTCTTCATGAATCTCATTCTAGGTGAGGATTTAACCCTGTACTGACATCTTACAATGCTGTTGTTTCCATCTGTAAACACAGCTTGTTGAGGGGGATGGGGAGGGTTTAAAGTTCTGCTTTTTTTTTCTTTTTGGTGTGGTTGGTTCACTTCAGAGCATCTTCTTGCAATTTTCTGTTTGTCCTGTAGTAGTAGTAAAGATGGGTCACATTAGTTAGTTGTGCTAATCTGTGGAGAAACAGTCCTGTCCTGCAAAAGTACCACGTGTTAGATATGTCAGGCAACAACTGGAAAGGGAGAAGTTACACACTCAAAAATTTGAGGATTTCTTTCATCAAAGGGCTTCAAAGGTGCTGCAACAGCCAACTTTGAGTGTCCTTTCCATCACGGGAATCACCTCCCTGACACAGACACTCAGGTGCCCTGTAAAATAACTGGAGGTAAGTAGGTAACAAAAAAACAGGATTTGCAGAAGCTGCTGATCTGGCCAGCAGTGATTGCTGGAGATGGGCATTGGGTTTCTCTGAGAGTTTCAGTCATGAGTCTTTATTTGGAATTGGCTGGACAAGCTAAACCTCTGTCATAGAAAACCACTAAACAGAGATCCTTCTGCCAGTACACCACCCAGTTTGGTGACATGTCCAAGCCTGCTTCCACAGCCTGCTTTGATTTGGTTCATGGACTTGAAGCTATGGATCTTTCTAGAGGAAACTTCCATTTTGCACAAACCCTACCAAATTGGCCAGGTAGGGCTGTGCTGTCCTCAGAGCTGCTCACCAGAGAAGCAACCACGTCAGCCTTGGAGGATTTGAAGAAGGTCTCTTACCTACCAGGCACCCTCATCATCTGTGCTGGTGGGTGGAATGGGCTGTTGAAATCGGGTAGCCTTGCTTCGGCTGGTTTTGGTGGGAGGTCCCCATGGTGAAGGATCTCCAAGGGTGTGTCCCAGGTAGGGCCAGGCAGGTGGGTAACCACAGCTGCTTAAAGATGGGATGGCAGAGGAGCAGGGACCTCTTTTGGTGGCAAATTTCGGAGAATTGGGGACCTCTGGTACTGTAATGCCTAGGTCTCTGTTTAACCCATGCCAGCTCGTGTGAAGAAAACCCCAAACCCTCCTGTGCCCATCCTGGTCCCGTGACTTTGTTGTCTGGCAGTGAAGCTGTGGATGAATTATATGTAAACCCTAGTACTCTTGCTAGTAACCTGGCTCTGTGGGGATGTGAGGAGCAATTTTGCTGTTATTTTGAATTGTCTTCTCCTACATTCACATGAGAAAAGCTTTTCTCACCATGCAGCAAAGAAAATGTAGGAAATGTTCCTTTTTTTTTTTTTTTTTTTAAATTCAGGTCCATCTAATCAGCTCCACCTACACAGTAGTGGTGTAGCCAGTTCTCACATGCTTCCTAATAGCCATCTGCCCGTGCAATTAATGGCTTGTCTGCTTTTGCCATAGCTTGGAGGAAAAGACCGAACAAGAGCCTTGAGTATTTACTTAAAACATCTGAAGAGTCTGTGTGGACGGATCCACTTAGCGCTGGCTACAAACAACCCCCGCTTACCCACGTTGTGAAATATTACAGAGCAACTGGCCTTTTCCGTCGTGCCCTTCAAACAGGGCAGGTTTCCCACCTGCCGTGTGAAAAATTAACAGCTGTGACAACATAATATTCCCAAAATACTCACTTCCAAGAGCTGAACGCGAGGTTTTTGATGTTGGTTTGAGAGGTACAATGGCTGGCATCCCAGCTTCCCTGCCGGCTCCTTCAGCGGGAGGGGAAAGATGCAGAAAACAGGTCTGGAACGAAGTGCTTCCAGCTCTGCTTAAGAAACAGTGTGGAGGTATTTGGCAGATCACAGAAGTAAATTTGGATTGTGTCAAGAATAAATACTTCCCAAGACAACAAATAAAGACCTGTGCAAGCTTTCCCTAGCAGCTTTCGGCAGCCGATGGGGCAGAACTCGGTGTTGAGGGAGGACGGAGCCAGGGAGGGAATCGGAGCATCTGCCCAGCTGCCAGTGCTCAACAGCCTCAAGTCCTGTTCCCATCTTTGTGTGGATGCGTCCACCTGGAGGAAGACCAGCCTGACTCCCTGCCAACCTCACTTTACTCCCATGTATTACAAAAAATACACATTCCTCTCCCTATAGCTGTTTTATGACCCAGCTGATGCTCCTTGGTGCTGCAGTGCCTCCAAAAGCACGATGGCCATGCCCGAGCCCTTGGGAAGCCACAACAGGACATAAAGCATGGTGAAATGAAACCACAGCTGGATCAGACAGCCTGGCTGAGCTTGGATTTGATTACCAGAGTGTTGCAAGATGCAAGGTAAAGTATAACTAAAGGATGCGCTGGTAGAGCTCACGCTCCTGAGGGAAATGGGAAGGACAAAGAGTATAGTCAGGACCCTGAATTTTAGAAAAGCCAACTTCCAGCTCCTCAAGGAGATAGTCAGTAGGGGTAATGGTTTTAAACTAAATCGGGGTAGGTTTAGGCTAGATATAAGGAAAAAATTCTTTACAATGAGGGTGGTAAACCACTGGAACAGGTTGCCCAGAGAGGTAGTGGAGGCCCCATCCCTGGAAACATTCAAGGCCAGGTTGGATGGGGCTCTGAGCAACCTGATCTAGTTGGCGGTGTCCCTGCTGACTGCAGGGGGGTTGGACTCGATGACCTCTAGTGGTCCCCTCCAACCCAAAACATTCTATGATTCTATGATGCAAAAAGCACAGCAAGAAAGCTGACCTAACCGATGGCAGTACTAGGGGGAAGAATGCCAAATCATGTCCCTCAGCCACCAGTGGGTCCCTTGGGTTGAACCTGAGCTGCTTCAGTGGCAGCTGAAAGACCTTCTGCAGAACATCAGCCCTGTGAGGTGGATGGGTGGGTTTATCACCCTATACCTGTGCACATATATACATATGCTGGCCCCAAAAGCAGATGGGCAAGAAATGTAAGGCTTGCTGCAAGCGCTACATCTATGATACACGCAGTCTGTTTCCTTTCATCACCTGTGGCTTCATTTTTCAGTGTCCTTCAGCTCTACACCTCCACAGGCCGAGTTTCACCAGCTGCAAGGAGACACCGCTCCTTTTCCATTCCTGCAGAGGGGGGAAAGAGAGAGAACATAACTACTATCCTGCTTATGTATTTGGGACATAATGTTGCATGTAACTGAGCTCACCTGAAGCTGTGATGTGGAGCAGCTGGAGCTCCAGGAAAAAGTGCTGGGATTCACCTAAGTTGGTTTAGCTGCATCTTGAAGACACCTGTATTGGTCTTCCTATTGCTGTACTATTACTAACTGTATTGTTATATTAGTATATCAGACGGACTGCCCTTTTCAGTTGGGGGAAATCTAATCAAAGGGACCAGCAGTGCTGATTTAGAGCTTGGGATCCTCATGGCAAGAGATGTGCTGGCAACAGGGCTGCTTTTCCCCACTGCCACCCCTTGCCCAGGGGGAGTTTGGAGCCCTGCAAATACCTGCCAGGGTTAAAGAACAAATAGAGTGATTGCTTAGTGTGTCTTAGCCTGGGTGACAACTTCTTAACCTTTTCTTTTCATCTTTGTCACAGGCATCCTGGTAATGTCAAGCAAGTGTAACAGGGAAAAGCTGTGCAGGGAGAAGCTGTGCAGGAGTAGGCAAAGGTTGCAGCACAATTTCCCCATCCTCACTTGTCCCAGCTCCAGGCTTCAGGTGTTTTAATGTGTGTGGAGATTCCTGTGAGTGGAAATGCAAAATATATGTTCCTGTGGAGTTAGGATTGACCTGTGTGGGAGAGGAGTTTTGGCTCCAGGGTTATATTTTCATTACCTGAGATTTGTGCTGTAGCAAGTAGGAGATTTCAGGAAAGAAAGCCATCAGGCTAAGTCCCATCAGTAGCAGAGTGGCACCCTCGCCATCTCTGGGCTTGCCTGTCCTGAGCCTTTGCCAGGAGTTAGGTGTCCGAGGCAGGCCCTGTCCTCCTTGCAAAAGCCACGTGTATGAAAAGCAGAGACATGTATTGGAGACGCTGGTGGCCGATATTCAAATGCCCCTGCACCAGATTTGCACCGGGGATTTGAACTCCAGGATCCCACTCACAAGGGGACACATTCACCATGGGGGTGTAGGAAGAAGTGAGAGATGAACTCTCCTGTTAAACCCTTTCTATTGTCCCTAAATTTCTAAGAAGCTGTGGCTGTCATTGGGCTAGCGAGGGAGGATGCAGTCCTCACTGCAGAGCTTATCGGTGGTGCAAGGTGCAAGTCTCTGCCCCATGGGGGCTGTAAGTGCTGTGAAGAAGTGGGTGAGACTGTGCAGGAGCAGGTTTGGGGGCTCCCACAGAGCAGCACCCCCAGGACTGCAAGCTTGAACGGGAGCCCCAGGGAGGTCTGGGATTTCCCATGGCTGTAGGAGTCCTGAATCAAAACCGGAGACTCACGGAATGTGTGTTAAGACTTCAGGGACTCAAACATTAAGCCAGGTGGTATTTTTTTTAATGCAAGATATGCTAAGCACGTAAAATACCAAGTCCAGCCATTCACACACTCTTGCATGCCAAACTCTCCCCTGAGCATGACCTTCCTCACCCCCGTGGTCCTCCTCACCCCCACTTCCCTCCTCATCCCCGCATACTCTTTCAAAGCAGCAACTTTGCTTTGTTCTTGCCCCTTTGTACTCCTCCTCCGTTGGAAGCTGCCATCACCAAAGTGAGCATGTCGCTCTTACTAATAGCAAAGTAATCAATTTGAGTCACTGTATACATTAGTAATGGCCATGTAATACTAGTGCAAATTAGGTTTGGGCAGGCTGGGAAGCCCAAGACATCTCGTCTTCCTGAGCAGCTTGGATTTACTGTCCTCTGGGGAAGGCCACAGTGAAACGCCTCCCTACCCCCCTCACAAATCCTCCCTTGATTGGATACAGTGTGGTCGTCTGATTAAAATTGTGCAGTGGTTCAGAAAATTATTTTCAGCCAGTGCTTCACAGTAAATTACTTTTTTTTTTTTTCCCCCCAAGACAACAAATTTTTACCTCAAGTACAGCTGGACACTGAAACGAGAAGCTCAAGAAAAGCAAGATGCCAGCAAGGCAAAGAGGGAGAAGGGTCGGGGGAGCACCCAGCAGGGGTGATACCCTACAATGAGCCATCCCCAGCACACAGACGTGCATCTCCCATGAGCCTAAAGCCTGGCACCCCCTCCCACGGTGATGCTGCCCCCTTAACACCCAGATCCCTTTTCCTACTGAGTCAGGCCCCTGGCAAGGTTTGCCGGTGCCATGGGTAGGCGAGGAACATCTCCTGTGGGCAAACAGCTCGGTACCCACTGCCGTACCCCTGCTTGGGATGTCAGCTTCCTGATGTGCCTCCTCTGTCACCAAACTGCTTCAGGAGGTGGGAGGGGAGACGAGGGCATGTGTCCCTCCTGCCACCCACCCCTCCACCCCAGTGGCCACTGATGCCTCTAGGGCAGGGAAAGCCCTGGAGCTACATGCCCACCAGTATCAGCCATGCAGTATTTTCTAGTTCTGGGTGCTGAATGGTCTAGTTCTGGGTGCTGAATGATCGATGAAGGAAATGCACAGTTTTTCCTCAATGCATGGAACGAGGTCTCCTGTTTTCCACAGGAGCATCCCAGTGACACTTGGAAACCCATCTGTCCCTAACAGTATCAGCCATGCAGTATTTTCTAGTTCTGGGTGTTAAGACCACTTCATGCTGAATGGTCGATGAAGGAAATGCACAGTTTTTCCTCAACCCATGGAACGGGGTCTCCTGTTTTCCACAGGAGCATCCCAATGACACTTGGAGACCCATCTGTCCCTAACGCCTGATCCTACACTAGCTCACTCATCCAAAACTGCTGATGCTCTTCTGCATGGGGAGAGCTGCTGACTCCCCCCTGTCCCACAGCGAGGGCTTGGCAGGGAAGGATGCATCTTCCATTTCTTGGGTTGCCCAAAGGGGGTGCACCACCCTGCCAGAGTTTCTAAAACAACATCTGAAGCGTCTGCCTGCAGAAGGTGTCTCTGGTTGTAACTCCAGTGATGGCAATACTGTCCAAATTTCAGCGTTCAAGCCTCCAGGAGGAGTGAGATTTAAGCACGCAGCTATCAGCCCTTCCTGGTGGCTTTTCATGGACCTTGTGCCCACCTAATTGGTGCCCCTCCTGCGCACCAGGTGCTGGTCTGGGTCTGCAGGCGTTGGGCACCCAGCAGTGGGCACATCAGGACTGAGCCTTGCTCTAAGCTGCTCCCGCGCCGTGGCAGGGGGCTGTGTCCATGTAAGGAGCTAGGATAAGGCATAATAATAATAATAACATAAAAAATAATCCATGTAAATGCTGCAGCAAACGTGTGCCTGAGAAGGAGTGGTTGGTGGTGGGGAAAAGGGAGGTGGGATTTTTTTAATTGGAGCTGCATGATTTATTGACTGTGCCCTCACATGACAGCGCGTCTATGTGGCGTTTGAAGTGTCTTTCAACACGTGGTATGGCATTGCTCATGGGTGATCATACACCGGGCTGAAGGTCTGGATTTACCATAGAATCATAGAATGTTTTGGGTTGGAAGGGACCCCTAGAGGTCACCCAGCCCAACCCCCCTGCAGGAGCAGGGACACCTTTAACCAGATCAGGTTGCTCACAGCCCCATCCAACCTGGCCTGGAATGTTTCCAGGGATGGGGCCTCCATTACCTCTCTGGGCAACCCCTGCCAGGGTTTCAACCCTTTTTTTCATCCTTTTTTTTTTTGTTTTCCTGGAGGGACTGTGACAGCCTGGGGGAGTGGACAACCACAGGCAGTAAAGCAGCTTTATGTACATTATATTTAAGATGTATGTTTGCGTTCAAATAAATGTAAAACTGATTTCCTCCCTTTTAAGAAAAAGAAATTAAAAGCTAAGTAGGGGCCTATCAATGGCAATGAACCACCTGACTCTTGAACAACCCTGGACGTAGAAGAAATTTCGTACATGGTGCAAGCAAGTGGAGAATCTTTGTCGCAACCGATGCCAACTTCCCACCTTGGCTGCAACACAGGCTCTCTCCACTTCGTGTTTGCTCCATGAGAAGTGGGTAGTGTGGGGGAGGGAAGGGCTGTTTATTAAATTAAGAAAATATGTTTCACAGCATTTGGCACTGAGCTGGAAAGGAGCAGCTCGGTTGCCCACTCCCTCTCCCGGTCCCCGCAGGATCGTTCCTTGCCAGGGATGATTAGTGCCTTCGGCTGTCCACTTTGAAATGTCACATTTCCTGCTGCAATTAGAAGGAGCTTTTATCCGCGGGACGTATGTGTGTGCACCTGAGGGGGTGTTTTCATTCCCTCCAGGTGAATGTTTTAGTAAGCAACGTCCAACACATAACACGAACACTTGAAAAGAAACATTTTACTATTACTAAAGACTCTTATTGCAGCTTTCACAACCTTTCAGAGATCCCTGGGAACTCGAAAGAAGGGGTGGGCTTATAAAAGGAAGCGTGATCTTGTTTTTAAGCTGGGGTACAGGAGAGAGGTGGTTTCAGTCTGCTCAGTTCCCCAAAGTAGCTGCTCTTGCCCTTGCAGGGCTTGCCAACACTAGCCCGCTGTGCCCCAGCAGCAGGGGTTGCTCAGCCCCTCCTGAGACCACCTCCAGGCAGCTGGCAGCAAAGGTCCACCAACTTTTTGGTGGAGATAGGGCAAGAGATGCCAAAGGGCATGTGCTGCAGGTGAAATAGTCCATGGTAACACACCAGCTCTGTGCTCTGTTCTGGGAGTGCTGAGCATCCTTTTGCTGGAGGGGCTTCAGGGGGGCTGGAGAACCTCCTTCTGGGGACCTCAAGGCAGCAGAAAGCATGCTAGGAAAATGCATGGTCCAAGGATAGGGCTTGGGTATGGGGCTGGCAGCATCAGAGCTGTGCAATGTTTGGCACAGTTTCTATCACAGACCTGACCCATGCCATCCAGCATGCTTCTGTACGATGCCTGGGTAGGGTGATGACACAAGCCCAGGACATTTCTCCTTCAGAAATCTGGTTTTGAGGGGGGGTGGGGAGAGACACATTGCTGCAAGCCACTCTGTATTGTTTGTAATAACCAGGCCTCATACTATTTAACCTACTACTACAGGCATATCTAAACATGCCTTGACGGTCATGAAAGAACAGTCCTGCTTGAGTTTTCATCCTAAATGTGAAGTCCCTCTTGAATACTGTGTTCAGTTTTGGGCCCCTCACTACAAGAAAGATGTTGCATTGCTGGAACATGTCCAGAGGAGACCAAAAGCTGGTGAGGGGTCTGGAACACAAGTCATACGAGGAGCGGCTGGGGGAGCTGGGGGTGTTTAGTCTGGAGAGGAGGAGGCTGAGGGGAGACCTGATCGCCCTCTACAACTACCTGAAAAGAGGCTGTAGTGAGGTGGGGGTCGGCCTCTTCTCCCTGGTAACAGATGATAGGACGAGGGGGAATGGTTTGAAGCTGCGCCAGGGCAGGTTTAGGCTAGACATTAGGAAAAACTTCTTCACCAAAAGGGTTGTCAGGCTCTGGAATGGGCTGCCCAGGGAGGTGGTAGAGTCCTCATCCCCAGAGGTATTTAAAAGAAGGATAGATGAGGTGCTTAGGGCCATGGTTTAGTGGTGGGATGTCAGGGTTAGGTTAAAGGTTGGACTCGATGATCTTAAAGGTCTTTTCCAAGCAACGCGATTCTATGATTCTATGCTTCTATGGTGATTTGACAATGTATCTGCAAACATAGGATGAAATGTTCCATTCTATTAGCTATTGAGTAGGCCTGCTCTTGGTAATGGGGCAGAGTAGAGCTCCAAATGAGCCAACACGGCAGCACAGAGGCCTTGACTGATGTGTAATTTCACAGGATGATGTGTTTGCTTCCTGCATCTTGTGTATGTGTGAGCAGACAAGGTTCCTACCCAAACGACTTAAAGAGTTTCAGGTGTGAGCCTACAAACCCTTATTCACACAAGTAGTCACAGTTACTTCAAAGGGTGGCCTTCATAAAAAGGAAATCTGTCTCTTTAGAGTTGAGAAGGTAGAAAATGAAAACATTGAGCCAGTCACGGTCCACCACCTATATAATTTAGGGTATACATTTAACAATGTAAGCACTAGTATATTGGGCTTGGTGGCCAAGACTTCAAAACTTGAGCCCTAATATTAGATCTCTTCATCTATATTTAGGATGCAAAAAGCTGTGGGGCATCAAGATGCAGAAGGAGATACCTAACTTTAGGTATCTGAAGGGGTTGTTGTCCTTCAGGACATTGGGCTGGAAGTTCAGTATTCTGTGGCAGGGAGGTCTGAGCAAGTGCTCTTGTTTTTACAGTTGCTGTACTCCAGGCTGATGTTGTTCTTTGGGCATTTGCACATTTAAGCACTTTTTGCAGGGCAAAGCAGATCTGTACTCATGGTCGATTGTGCTGGCTCCTTGGCCCACCTTATCTTCATGTTTTTTGTCTCCGTCTCTGGCCAATGGTGCTCATCTCTCCCAAGCTGGTTTTCAGCTGCTGGCGCCATTCTGGTTTTGGCCCATGGTACTGCTGGCTTTAGCAGGCACTAGAAAGCAGGGGTGTAGGAATGGAGCAGGATCAACATGTGGAGCCCCAGCTTGGGATGTTGTCTTGATGTTTGAGTCCCCAGAGCTCTCATAGTCAAACACCTAATATCAGAATGACGTCTTGCAAATAAAACACCTTTGTCTTCTTCTGTTGTGTCATGCGTTGCATGGTTGCCTAAACAGCCTGTTTCTGGGGAATAAACTGGCAATTACTTTGCTCATCTGTGGCCTTCCCATAGCATCAGCTGCATCATGAAGGTAAGGAACCACGTACAGCGAAAATGTATTTTATGTTTGGGTTAGATGCTGTTGGTCAAGTGGGGGAGAGGTGCAGTTCCTGTAGGAGTGTCCGTGCTGCTGCAGCTTTGTGGCCTGAGGACAGTGCTGCATCCCCTGCTTGGTGATCCCCATCTCAGTAAAAGGCAAAATTTAAAGCCTCCCAAGAAGTCTTAAAAGCCACCTGGTACACTGAAATAAATATCTCGCTTCATGTGACTTTCCGGAGGTACTCTGGGAGATCACTCTCCTACCTCAGGCACAAAATGATTAGAAGCTATTTTACGTGGACTGTGTTAGTTTGTCATCAGTCTTAGTAATAATGGAGACTGAAGTGGTTCTGCTATTGACCTGATATTTATTTTAAAATGTGCTTACGACCTAATTTTAAGTACTGACATATGAAAATCCTGCCCTTGGTTTCCAAAAGAAAGTCAAAGAAAAAGAGGATAAGGAAGAACATAATGAGAAAAGAAATTCATGAGGAGGACTCATGAGAAAGGGTGCAGATATCATGGGTCCACCAGCAATTGTAACTCTCTTGCTTTACAGCCACTTCACTTCAGAGCACGGGAAGGAAGCTCAAAACTTAAAAGAAAAAACTTTGTGTACAGATTAGCGTCTTTCCTAAATCCTTGTTATTCCACATGACCTGACGTGTCCATGTGTCCTACTATGTTTCCTCGCACCATGGGGGTGTGTGTTGCCATTTCACATTTGGGGTGACTTTGCACAGGTCTCAAACAAGGCACCGGGCAATGGCCCAGGATGCTTGTGGCTTGCGGGTAATCCCCCTCCCACTTTTCCCTCTACCTTACTGGTTTTCAGGTACTTTTTCCTCTTTCGCTCTCATTTCACTTGTTCTTCCCTCATTCCTCAGTGTTCTGGCACGGCCTTTGCCGTGCAGCTCACAGGGTTTTGTCCAATTCAGACAGGGCTGATCTGCAGGGAAAAAAGGAATTTTGGAGTGGAACAGAACAGGATTTTGAATATACAAAAGAAAAAGCATGAAGCCCAACATGCTAATAAGGGGCAGGCTTTAATTACCTAGCCATTATTGGATTACTCCAGAGTAGAGGAAATATGACTAATGCCATGTCTGTGCTTCTGGCATACGACTGCTGTCAAATTCAATAAGGACTTATTAAACATTACAGAGGTGTGACTAAAGAAAATGAAGAGCAGAATGTGGAAAATAACAATCATGGCCCTATTGTGTGCGCTA
>NW_009260479.1:3052137-3087443 GCF_000687185.1 Egretta garzetta | reverse complement strand
TTGTCATGAAAGAAAATCAAAGTTAGGCTTCAGGGAAAGCCATCCTAACTACAAAGTGATGGGTGATCCTCTGGCCTGGGTGACCCCAGGCTGCTGCTGAGTCTTCTCCCATGGCCTTCCTGGGTGCTGATCCCTGCTTCAGGAATGGCTTATTCCCTTTACAGGAGACAGTCCTGTAGAAACTCGGGAATGGTCCTGAGAGGAGAGACCAGAGCGCAGGTCTCTCCTCCTCTGCATGGCCAGAACTACAGGATGATGGTCTCATTTTCCATCTCTCTGGTCTAGGTGTGGAGCCTCTTAGGCATCCCAGCTCCAACTGCAGCGCTGCACACGGAGACAGTCTGACTCTTGGCATACCCGCAACCTGTAGGAGGGCTGGAATTGAGGAGCTGTTGGTTGGAGCCTTTTCTTACTACTTAGAAGTTCAGTCTCCCATCTGTCAACCTCCCAGGGCACCCAGTGCCCGAAACATACCCATCCTGCACAGGCTGTGTGGTGGCTCACTCACTGGTGGTGTTTTGGAGAGCAGGAACTCTACTTTAATGACACAAGAGAGTCCAAAGCTGTTGAAGATGTCTGATGGGAGATCCAAGCTCCAGGAGAGGGAGGAATTCAAGTACACATCTCTGTCTGGTGCCTCCTACCAGCTCATGACTCCTGCCGGCTCATCCCCAGCCTTCTGGCTTCACCCTTCAGAGGTACGTCTCCTCTCGCTGAAGGGAGGTCCCCTATTTAGGCACTCTGGATTATCCTAGCATAGTAAGACGTAGTATTTTTGCTGTCCCTGTGCACATGTTAATCACCTAAGCAGGTCCTCTGAACTGTGTTTGCAGCCTCCTGAGTCAAGCTTTTCCAAGATGCATTTTATTTAGGAATCAGCCCTGAAGACTGCTCTGGAGAGTCAGGTCCCGCTATGAAACATGCAATTATCTCTTTGGAAGAGGTATAATTGTAGAGCCAGCTTTGCTGCTGATGTAGAAGCTGCCCATAAGGCGGTGACCCCATCAGGCCCATGCCAGCCCATGCCAGCGGCCGTCGGCTGTGTCTTCCCATGTTTTCCCTCCCATTACTGGCTCTGTCTTTAAAACAAAGACATAATCGACAAGCATTGGCCAGATTTTGTGCATTACACAATTAGAATAGCAAACACAGAGGATTTACATCACTTCTCCTTTCAATACCTGACATCGGTATCTTCCTCCCAAATGAGTTTTTAACAGCTGCGTTGTTTCAAAATGTGGCACAGGACCATTAACAGCTTTCCAGAACAGCTGTATTACTTTTAAGTAGAGCATTACAGGGCTGAGTACCATTTCTTTCAGGGATGCAATTAGGTAGGTGATGGAGCGTGATGCCTGGTCAGGTAATTGATCAAGTGCTGGTCAGCTACTGCCCCGTATTAATAGAACGATCGATGGTGATGATACAAGTTTACTAAAAGAAATGGAAACGAAGGAACAGCAGGGTCTGAACCCAGTGCTCGTTGGGTTTAACAGGCATTGCCGTGTGCTAATGAAGCCCTGAGAGAGAGAAGAGCAAAGCTTGAGCTTAGCTTTCTGGTTACCCGCTTACCCCACCACTGCTGCAGAGCTGCTCACTCAAACCTGCTTGGTGCATGGACCACCTGGGAGAGAGCGGGGTTGTGTACCACAGCGTGGGGATGTCCTGGTGGGCTATCGAGCCTGGATCCTCTGCAAGCTCTTCCAGGGAAGGAAGAAACCCTGACCTCTGCTGAGCAAGCCACACTGAACTCAATTTATAGAATCATAGAATGTTTTGGGTTGGAAGGGACCCCTAGAGGTCATCTAGTCCAATCCCCCTGCAGTGAGCAGGGACCCCTTTAACCAGATCAGGTTGCTCATAGCCCCGTCCAACCTGGCCTTGAATGTTTCCAGGGATGGGGCCTCCACTACCTCTCTGGGCAACCCGTGCCAGTGTTTCACCACCCTCATTGTAAAGAATTTCTTCCTTAGATCCAGCCTAAACCTACCCTGGTTTAGTTTAAAGCCATTACCCCTTGTCCTGTCACAGCTGGCCCTACTAAAAAGATTTCCCCCATCTTTCCTATAGGCCCCCTTTAAGTATTGAAAGGCCGTAATCAGGTCTCCCCGCAGCCTTCTCTTCTCCAGGGTGAACAACCCCAACTCTCTCAGCCTGTCCTCATAGGAGAGGGGCTCCAGCCCTCGGATCATTTTTGTAGCCCTTATAATCAATGGAGAGGGGTATGTGCGTCTAATGCTTTACTCACCCATTTTAGGGTGGGGTGGAGTAGCATTTTATGCTCCACTGTCTCTGGTGACAAGATTTCCCTGTAAGCAAACTGTGATGTACAGGGAGGTGCTGCTCATCAGATGCACTTTGTGGACTTCCTAGGCAGGACTGCAAGTTTGCAGCACACCTGTAACATGGTTTATAATTTTGAAGACAGGTGAACAGATAGGCACAACTCTCTCAAGGTCACATGCAGAGCCAATGGAACCCAGAAGTCCTGACCCCACTGTGCGGGCTTAGCCATTTAATTTTTTTCCTTCTTTTCCTGTTGTAATGCTATTATTGCCTGCTTATTAAACTGCACATTATTAATGATCCATGAACATCTTCTAGTGAAATAAAATGAATTGGGAATTTCAGTCTCTTGAAACTTTAACCAAAAAACCTAAAAGCAAAACCTTAAAGACACAAATTTCAACATAACCGAAGCTCTCAATGCCATAATTCAGCTGCTGTCTAATCTGTAGGTGCTCTAAGGGTCTAAGTTTCTTTTGGTCTACATTTATCCCCTCCTTCTGAGTTTATATTGAACAAGATACATTGCTCTAGCCTATAAAAAATATCTATATAGCAAAATATTGTATTTTAGATGGTTTCATGCACAGCAACACAACTGATCTGGAACTGTCCTCATCAGCATATGGATGCCTGAGATGTGAAGAATCCCATCAAGTCCCTCTTTTGCTGTATTGTCAGTGCTGATCAGTGAGAGTTCACATCAAAGGAGCCTGGTGGTGGGCTGTAAAGCTGTCGTAGAAGATCCAAGAATCAGAAAAAAACCCCAAATTTCTTTCAGCTAAAGCCAGATAACGCATTACACCCTTCTGTAAGGATTAAGTGCATTGGTCAAATCCTTAACATCACAGTGTCCACGGTAGGACTCTTATTTTAGATATTAAGCTTTTCTGCCAACCATACACCATAAGTACATCAGAGAAAGGGAGAACAAGAGCACAAACCTCAGCTCTGGGAAGTGTTTTCTTGTATGGCAGCACCAGTGTTCCTGTGATATTGCATGGATTTATTGCTGAATTTTATGGGTGGAAAAGAGGTGAATCAGGCACACGTAACATGAGGAAAAAGAGAGCTACATCAAACCATAGCTGGAATTTGTGGCTGAGTCACGGGAACAGTTTCTAGATCAGCAAGACACATTTCAGAGGTATGAGAGACACTCATCCAAATACTGCGCTTCCCTCTAAAAGAGTCTTGCTTGCAAGCATTATAAATGAAATTATTTCTGATCAGAAAAAAAATGGGAAGACACCTTCCCATCTTATTTATTTTGTACAGTTTGTGAGAAATTTGAGCCTAACTCTTGCTTGTAGTTGTCCTGTGCTTGTTGTGGGGAACCAACACAACTTTACAACCCTTTCTGGTTTCTGGGCCTGAGTTTCATTTATGACCAATTTAAGGCTTTTTAATGGCAAAGCTAAATGACAAAGTCCCTCATATGGTGTCTGCTTAAGAGATCTTAAGGTTTCAGGATCTGATGTGTTCAAGCAAACGGTGAAGCAGAGTAATCTCAACATTCATGTTATAAATCAAGAGCTGTTAATGGAATAAGATAATACATTACCAGAGATTTGCAAAGCTTGAAATAGTCAAAGCTCCAGCCACAGACACTTTGCTGCAGTCTTTTCCCACAAAGCTGTCGAGGGGAAGAGGTTGGGATGGAGAGGTTTTCTCCAGCCCTGTGAGAGTCTCACAAGGCTCCAGTCCAAACCAAAGCAGATATCCTCGATTTTGGTGGAGAGGACATGTCTGGAGGAGAAAGGGAACATCTTTACCTGCTGTTACCCACGGCTTTGGCCATGGCCTCTGGGAAATTCTGGGAATGCTTTTGAAGCAATGTGCCCACAACAGAGAGAAGGACAAAGACTGGCTGGGCTTTTCCAGCTTGGGTCTGCATGTGCTGCTGATGGCTGGCTCAGCGCTCTAGCATGGAGGCAGCCTGGTACTCTTTTGCTTTCTCCTGCTTTTCCTATCTTCTTTCCAACATTTTTCATGATTATCTATATGCTTTTGAATGCAGTTCTGTTGTTTCACAAGCAAGGGCACTCTCACGGCTTGCTACGAGGTTTTTAGCAATTGGGACTTTTCTTGGCAGCCCTCTCAATGGTGCACTGGAAAATTAACGGTTCAAATCCCTCATAATGAAATGTGAGATGAAAGGGTCAGTGCCCTGTGTCTTTCCATCTTGCAAATACCCAGCGACTTCCAGCTTTGTGGAGAGAGACAAAATAAGCTATTTGCTGGGCTGGTTGCCCTTCAGACATCAGTTGACAGTCTTCCTCCTGACTTGAGGAGAAGCCTGAGAAGGGGAAGAGAGATTTCTGAAGTGAAAAGTGCCCTGTGATGAGATACTGGAGCCAAAGACACGCAAACTGCTCCTGGACGCCCAGCCTGTGGATAAGAAACTCTAGCTGACACTTATGAGTGAGTGGGGAAAAAATGCCTTAAACCCATGTGACACTTATATAACTTCAGGCCCAGGATGTTTTTCCTACAAAGGAAGGACAAGTATTGCCAGGGGCAGCTTCCATGATAAGAGCACGCCAATAACCTCTGAAAATGGAGAGTTACTAAAACCCCAAGCTTTCAGGAGAAGCCAGGACATTCCACATCAGGCTTGTGCCTCTCTTGACTGTAGCAGGGCAGGGAGCTTGGGCAGCTGCTGGTGGCTCCCCAAACTGGAATAAACCAAAGACCTGAGATGAACAAGGGTTTTGGTTGGCACAAGAGACAGGCAAGCAGGATTTCTTGGTGGGGGGAGATGCTGAAGAGTGGGGGTGCACAAAAAGAAGGGGAGGAAGATGGTGTGTGGAGACTGGGGACCGACACCCCACCTTTGGAGCAATGGAGACCTCACTTGGCTTGGTGAGGTAGGCCAAAGGAGCTTCCTAAAACCAGCAGATCCTCCTTGTTCCTTGCAAGCCTTTCACACCCCTCCGAGAAGCAGGGAGGGAGAGCACAGGAGGACTGGAACAGATGACCTCCTGAGGTCCCTTCCCACCTGAGTTTTCCCCTGAACCTATAGGGATGGTATAAAGAAGTAGGTGCTTTGGAGCAATCGTTAATACTGCACCTTTGTAGATACAGAATGTATGACAAGGACAAGGAAGGGAGCTGGGGAGGGTGATCACCGTGGGCCACCTTTGAATGTAGACCTGTATGCAAGATTTTTGCCAGGTGATGTTGATATTTGATGGCCCATTAGCTGATGCTGGTGCAGTAAGTCTGGTATGCTGCACTCAGGAGGTATCTGCCAGCCTAAGCCCAACCTTGTCCGCCCAAATTTAGGCACTTTGGGATGGGTGCTGACAACGGAGGGAGTTCAGACCAACCACCTACTTTAGACACTTGCTCCCTTCCAAGATTTGGAAGAGCAGTAGATGCCTCTGTAAGGGTGGCTTGGCACTTCTTACCCTGGTGTAGGCAGGTTCCTGTTCTGGAGTTCGTTTCCCGTCAGAGCTTTGCCTTCCCTGTCTATCAAAGCAGAAATATTAGCACCATGTTTGGCTTCTGCATTCCTTATCAAACCATGCGCTGCAGCCCCTCCTGCTTCCCTAGGAATGGTGGGCGCAGTGCTTTTGCTAGCAACCTTAACAGGAACCGGTCTTCAAACTCGCCTGCCTGACTGCTGGGGTGATTGCTAAGTCAGTATTTATGTGCACTAGAGAGGTGTCTGGAGGCAAAACATGTCGCTGCAGAAGCTAACAGACAGGATGAAAAGGGATGGGCCTTTACGTTTTCAGAAAAGTGATCGTGCCCCTGTACTCGGTGCTGGTGAGGCTGCACCTTGAATGCTGTGTTCAGTTTTGGGCCCCTCACTACAAGAAAGATGTTGCGTTGCTGGAACATGTCCAGAGGAGACCAACAAAGCTGGTGAGGGGTCTGGAACACAAGTCGTATGAGGAGCGGCTGGGGGAGCTGGGGGTGTTTAGTCTGGAGAAGAGGAGGCTGAGGGGAGACCTGATTGCCAGGGCAGGTTTAGGCTAGACATTAGGAAAAACTTCTTCACCGAAAGGGTTGTCAGGCTCTGGAATGGGCTGCCCAGGGAGGTGGCCGAGTCCTCATCCCTGGAGGTATTTAAAAGAAGGATAGATGAGGTGCTTAGGGACAGGGTTTAGTGGTGGGATGGCAGGGTTAGGTTAAAGGTTGGACTCAATGATCTTAAAGGTCTTTTCCAACCAAAGCAATTCTGTGATTCTATTCTATGATTCTATGAAAAATAAATGTCCCCCTTACGAATACTTCTCCAAGGTCCCATCTACTGACATTTAACACTGGTGGCTCCCAGCTTGCTCCAGGCCAAAAAGACACCCCAGCGCAAAGAGACTATGCAGGACTTGGGTGAGTCTGATACCACTCGCAGGTCTTACTTCAAAGATAGGTTTCAATCTCAGCATTAGGGTCCTACCTACACGCCTTTTGCTGCCTTGCGGTTGCTTTCCTGCCCTATCTCTGGGCGTGCTGTCCTTTCCTGCAAAGCGAGAGGAAGCGGCAGGGAAGTGCAGACCATGAGCATCTCCTGTGCAGCGACAGCTCTCTCCTCTGTGAGCGACACCCAGAAAAGCCGGCGCTGCCTGACCCTGGCATCTGCATTTGAATCACTCTCCTGTTCCTCCTCTAAATCCCCACCTGAGGTCAAGCTTTGAAATAAAGGTCAGTGCTATTTGAAGGCTGTTCGGAGAGAGACTGAATCACTTAATGATGAGTCATGTGAAAATTAAATTGATGCAAATGTTAATTTGACAACCCGAAAGTCTGGAGAGAGTTCCAGCCAGACCACAGGCTTTGTGCTACCGCAGCTGTGCTTCCGCTGGCCTGGAGGAGGCTTTGCAGCAGGTAAACACCGGGTGGGAGAGAGCCGCTACGCCAAAATTATCTGCTCTTCCCAGGGTCTGACTCATCGCAGGTATCTCGCGGGAGGGGAATCTCTGCAAAGAGCCTGTATCATCACCGTGTCGCCGTCTGGCAGGGCTCCTGATTAGTGGCCCTGATTCTGGGCTGTTGAATTTTTTTTTATTGTTATCAGCATCAAAGGTGCTGGTCGCAGCGCTGCTGGCTGACTTGCAGAGCGGCTGAGCGCTTCCAGCTCTCCTAATAAATCATTAACGATCACTGGAAACCAGAGCGATCACAGAAGTGTACAAGGAAATAAGCAATTACCGTCTGCCCTAGAGGAGCAGATCCTGTCGAAAACGAGGAAGTGTCTGGGGATAACAATGTAACTGGAATAATTAAATGCTCTTTTATGTTTGTTAAATTCAGGTTTATATTCATAACTTTACGCTCTCCACCCCCACCCCCCCCCCAAAGTAGGATGTAATTAACTTTGAGACATCATTACTGGCATTGACCGACCCTTGCATCGTCTGCGTGAGCACAGTCATGGTGTTTTGCACCTGCTTTGCACAGATGTGAATGACTAGAGCAAATGTAAGGAAAAGGAGAAACAAGACCTGTGTTTGCCACATACAGGCAAAGGTCTTAAGGTTCTGTGCAGCCAAGCTCACACCAGTGTGGAAATGCCAGAACTGAGGGTGCCTCTGTCGTCCTTGCAGCCGAACAGCAAATGGATGCTGAGCCCTGCACAAACTTTTAAGAGGAATCTAGCTAAAGATAGGTCTCTTACCAAAATATAGCCATGTCAGAGCGCTACAGCAAGTGACATTTGAAATGCCCTTTATTTTCAGATTATGATTAATGCAGCAGGAGGATGACTGGCTTTGTCAAAAGTAGAGTCCACTTGGAAAGCCTGAATTCCTTCTGCCTTTAGAAGTGACCACTAACCCTTGGGAGCCGTGTTTGCCCCTTGTCAAAAGGCAAGTTCTGGCCTGCTACCTTTGGCATGGGTTTTTCATCCTCTTTTATTTTTTTAGTTGTCTCACAGATCAGGAAGCAGTCAAAAACCACTTTCAAATAAGATTTATTATATGACTTGTCTACCTAATTAGGCAATTCTATACTTTTCTTAATGATGTATATTACTTTATTTCAACACTGGTTCACTTTGAATACCATTTCTGGGCACTGAAATCGGCCTCTAATTAGTAAACAAGAGCTTGGAAGAACTTTAATGGGTAACGTTTGTAATTAAATATTAAATGAAACACAACCCCAGCTTCCTTAAAGATAATAGAACCGTATCTTCTTTATATATGTAAATTTTGTCTTTATATATATAAATAACATAGAAGGCTTCATCAAAGCTCTACAGAGTTCTTACCTCCTCATTTTCTACCTTTTCTGACTGATCTGGACTATAGCTTACAGTGCTGTTATTTCATTTGGGTACTGATAAATTGGTGCACATTAAACACAAACAGTTCTAAATTTTGGCCCGGGAGATGAACAATATTTCTGGAGCCTCTCCTGCCTGTTTTCCTTGTGGAAGCTGATTTATTTGCTCTGGAGCAGGCTGTGCTCGCAGTGTTTTCTGGCTGGAGTAGAAGTCCTGGGATTCCCATGGGGGAAACTGAACTCGACATAGTCTCAAGCCAAGAAATGTTCAAGACAAATAATTTGGACAAAGCTGGAAGGAATTACTAAGATAGAACTGAAATCTTTGATAATCAGCCAAGGGTAGGGGAAGTGTAAAATACCGAGGGACGAGTTCTGCTCTTTTATTCGGCATCATCTCTCTGCAAATAGCACCAGTAACATTCCTGCAGGGCAGGCATGCTGGAGACAACTAAAATTTAAAATATTTAATTTGCTTAAGCAGGAAAACAGAAAGGAACAAAGTTTCTCAGCATAAGGAACAAAGTTTCTCAACATAAACAGAGATTTCATGTCTGTCAGGCTGATTCTGTCCCTGAGAAACCTATGGGATTAAATATCAAAACCAGAGAAGTAAAATTTTCCAGGCTCAACCAGTCTATTGATTTCCTTTCAGCAACATGTAGCTCATTTGCCACATTGCCAGCTATGAGGGATTTACTGTACGTTGCAAAATACCTTGGTGTTTGACTTGGTGCTCCCAGTACCAGCGACAAGACAGAGCAGGGTTTAGCTTTCATGATGAGGTCTCACCCCAGATAAAGCCCAGCTGCTGTGGCTGAGGAGACAGAACAAGAAAGTCCAGCTCTCCTGAAACCTAAATTCTTATCAGCTAGGGAGCAAAGAACTAAAAATTAATTAGAAAAGAAAAAAAAAAAAGAAATGCACGCGGTCTCAGCCATGAGATCTTGGTTCTTCGGGGTCCTCCTGGGTGAGGTTTGGAGGGGTGGGATGGGGAGGCTGGTGGTGGTGGTGGGGTGGGGAGCATCATCTTGGGAAGAGCATCAGGGGAATTCAGGAGTGCTAGATGCAGCATGTATCACCCCAAGTTTATCTGGCAGTGGGCGTACCTTCCCCCTGGGACTCCCCTTTATTTACACAGATGAAGGCTCATCTGGCTTGTGCAGGCTGAGGATGAGGATGAGGGAAAAAGTCAACAGCAGCGGGCAGCACCGCCGTCCTCGCAACACCCACCCGGCCCATGAGTGGGGGGCCCACCCCTGCCCCCCAGGCACGCAGCACAGCCTGGGTCACGTAGCAACGCGCAAAGCATCCGGCATCCAGCCCCGCGGTCGCTTGTTTGTTTGTTATTGTCGCTGCCGCTTTCTTCTTTTTAACTGAAGGGTGGGTTTATTTTTTTATTTATTTCATTTTATTGGATCTCGCTGAGCCTTTGTAAGAGAAAGGAAATGTGTGTGGGAGGAGCAAGGGGGAGGTTATGGCATGGCTGTTGTTAGAGACGGGGCTAATGGCCTCAGAGATTTGATAAATAATTCTGTTTAATTTAATCATTGGGAGCTTCTAATCGAATTGTGTCACCTGTGGTTCTGCTGCTTTCTTCCAAGGCCAGGGAGAGGGAAGAGAAAAGCCCGACAGAAAACCCCCAACCTTTGATACATCCAGCTGTGGATGGAGGCTTTCCAAGGCTGAGCGAGCTGGGGGAAGCTGAGGGGAAGCATCTTCTCTCTAACAACCCTTTCCCCTGGGGCGCCGAGGGGATGGATGCTGCAGCCAAGGCGCTGTTTGAAGAAGCCTGGGCAGCTGGCGAGGTTATCACAGGGACCAAGTCAGCCAAATACCCAGGAGGGGATGGAGAGTGGCAGCTTTGCCTTGCTCAGTGGCAAAGCAGAGAGCACACGGTCCCCCAAAAAGCTCACCCCGAAGTCAAACACCAGCTTTTGCACTTCCTTCCATCGGCTCGTGAGTAAAATAAGCCTGGGGGTGAACAGGAGAGAATATGCCTTGATGCTGCTGACATCCATGTGCCATAACATGGCCAGGGCAATAATAGCCCATCCTAGAGTGAGGAGGGCCACAGAATATCTGATTTTAATAATTACTGCTCTTTTAAAGGGAAAAGCAGAGTTTCCAACCAAAACACGGATTTTTTCAAGCTTTTCTTCTTTACATAGGTTAAAACTGGGATCTGTGTCCCAGAAGTTGCATCTGTCTTGCTGCAGTATTTTGAAAATACCTCAGGGCTTCAGGCTTGGAAAGCCAAGCTTGGAGAAGGCTGCTAATGACCTGGAAGATGACAGATATTTGTCCTCACTGAACTGGCAGTAAATCTGACAGGGATAACTGCATCTTGATTTTAGTACAAATTCTTTAGGTTTCCAGCTCCACAACCGCAGGGTTCGATTCCTGCCGTGCCGACCGTGCTGGCCACGCATCTTTTTTTGCTCTCAGTCATCCCTGCCTGGCTCTGCTCAGGTGAGAAGGGGTGAGAGAGGCACGGAGCAGTCCCAGAAGCAGATGCTGCTGCACAGCAGGCTCTGTCTCTCCTGCTCATGCCACTCAGCGTACTTCTCTCTCTGTCACTACCGAGACATGGCTCAGATGTAGCTGGGAGCAAAGCAGGCTGCAAGCGGTATAAGCTAAACCAGAAAAAGGCATCCTTATTTTGGGTTAAAAAAAAAAAAAAAAGAAGAAAGAAAAGTCTGCAGAGGGATTTAAGTCCAGAGGGATCATACAGCTAAAAAATGTCCCTGTTTGAGCCAGAGCTTCAAAATCTGGTAAAATTGGACAGAGAGAAAGGAGTGATGTGGGAAATGCGGAGGGGCCATGTAGGAGAGGGGACAGATTTGCAGAGACAGGACCACACAGTGGAGCGACAAGGAAAGCCAGTGGAGGGCTGAGAGCGTGCGTGGCAAAGCAAATTCAGCGTGGCTGGGGGAACAACGCCTGATGAGCGCCTTTGATCAGTGGGCTCAGAATCAGCCCCATGGCCCAAGGCAGCACACAGGGAAATACTGAGAGGGACAGGGGGGGGGGGGACATGGGCACGAGAGGGGGCCCAAAGGTGCAGCAGCAGAGACCTATGGCCGCAGATGCTTGCTGTGAAGCACCTGCAGAAGCTGAGCTGGAAATACCTGTCCCATCCATGGAGATAAGATGGAGCAGAGATAATTCTGGTGGGCCATCTGAGTTGCCCCCAGAGCACACCGTCATGGAACTACTGTTCAGGTCACCATAACTAATGCTCTCGCGTTAGGGGAGGGCTGTCACTGGCAGAGAGAGGGTGCCCGAAGCCAAGACTGAGGCACAGTTGTGCATGTGCATGGGTGAAGCATGCACCGAATCGTCCAAGGGCTTACGATGAGTCCCATCCCCTCAGACTCATTTTAAGGGATATTTTTTTCTCTCTTCAGACCAAAGAGCAGGGCAGCCCTTAAAAACAACCCTACCCCACGCAGCTCCACAGCCGGCTGTCTTCTGCAATCAGATCAGGACAGGCAAAAGCCCGCATCCGAACTGCGATGCATGGGCTTTTTCAGATGCCATGTGAGAGCAGGCACTTGCCTTCGGGAACCCATCGCAGGGTGAGGCGCGGGGTGACTTTTATTTTAGCAAGAACAGGGACAAGAAGAGACCACGGCGATCATCTGATTCACCTTTCAGCACAGCGAAGGGGAGTCATGAGAACGTGCCCAGCCATTCGTGCAGGCATTCCAGGCTGTTGGGGTGAGGTGATGGGCGCCAGCAACAACATTTATAATTATGTGCCCCCTCCCCAAGTGTGTGTCTACCCATAGCCCAAGGAAACAAGAGCTGAAAGCGGATTTCAGAAGAATAATACTATAACAACAATTATCACACTAGAGCTGTATTACCTACCTGGATGTGCTTGGGGGGCTGCGTGCCATCATTTGGGGGGATTGAGCACATGCTCATGCAATATTGACCCCGCCGCTTCCCTGCCATTGATTTTTTAAAGGAAACATTTGATTAAAATCCCATTTAGTCTGGCTAAGCAGGAGCCTGTATTATTCAACTGATAAAGAGAAGATAAAGCTTCAGAAGCATCACACATCTTACGGGACTAAGTGCTGAAGTTGGCACTAGGACATAAATCCTCCTGGAAATCTGGCTTACTGGGATTAAACACTACAGTATTCAGCCTGACTTTTATTTGCCCGACATCTCATGGTCCCTCCAGCCTTGAGCCGGGCATGAGGGACCTGCATGCAGAAGCTGGAGAGGTTTGGTGCCTTAGTGTGGAACCAAGAAAGCTGGTGGGCAGGGAGCTCCCTAGGCTGGCTCAGAGGAAGCAGGGAAAAAAGCGCTGTGTCTTCTCCAAGAATCATGGGTCTTCCAGTGGGTGTTCCGGCACACTCAGAATTTGTAAACTATAATTAAGGAACTGCTGGAAAACAATTTTAAATAACCACGTTTTCAATGTAGCTCTCCGAAGTTGGAATTAGCGGTAATTCTTGCATGGATTTAACCATTTATAAAAATGATGTGCCCTCTGCGTAAGGAAGCTCTGGATCAGATTCTTCAGGTGTTTGGACCTACGATCTCCAGGCTGGACTCTCATAAGCACAGACCATTTATTTTGGTGCCTGCACAGAATCTCTTTAAAAACTGCAGTCCTAGTCACACCTTCTGAAGTTCCCCAAGAATAATCTGCTTATAAATATCCCCTGAAGTCAAATATGCCAACCATACGTAGCCTTCAATTTGAAGCTAAATTTACTTTCCTTTCTTGTATGTCAGACTATTTGAGTTACTGAAACAATCACAGGGCTGGATGATTAGTGCAGCACATATGCCCATATTTTAGTTGCAGTTAAGCTGGTTCCATAAAGCAACTCACTCTTCCTGAAGCAAAGTCCCCAGTTTATTTAATGAAACCAAGCACTTCATTTCCAAAAAAATGAGACTGTGCAAATACGATCATTATAATCCAGTTCCAGAAGAACTAAGACAAAGATCAATCCAGAAATTCATTAAATGCCTTATCTGCCAAGATGACCTTTAAGGTTTGCTAGTAATCTACATTTTCAAATTTTTAGGCCTTTTTTTACAGTCTCTCAGAGTGAACTAAGCAGCACTGATCATACTTGTTGCTTAGGAAATGGGGAATTTTCTGACCATTTTATGTCTACGTATTTTATTGTGCATGAAGTTAACAGTTATGGGATGCAGATTACAAAAGAAATAAGGTGCACTGGAAATGCAAGTATTGTGAGCTCTTCTTCCACAAAGGAGTAAGAGTTATTTCAAACAAAGCATCAGGGATTGCATCTACCATCCAAGCCCCTCAAAAAAGTGTGTACCACACTTTCTCCCCCTTACACCCAAAGAGAGAGAATTTTCCTAGCCAGAGAACCAACCTGCCCCAAATCTGGCATCATCCTTGGGGTTGGTCCTGAATGGAGTCTGGCTCCATATCCTCTTTCCCCAAAAAGCTAAACCATTTGGAAGATTCATTGGGATTTGCTGAGAAGGACTGTGCTCAAGTCTTTACTGCATTCTGTTGGCTTCCAGGAGAGTTAGTTATCCGGATTCTAGGTTAAATACTGGAGCCCAGTGTAGGGGAGCAAACCAAGGATGGGATTTGCAGAAGTGAGGCTGTTGCACAGGGCAACCCCCACCAGGAGAGAGAAAATCATCATGCTCTAGACTACTTTGTCTGGGTAAAAGCTCTGAAACCTGCTGATACTAGAGCTCAAAATGCTGGCTTACAGCATGAATCCTCACTACAAGGAAGACGTTGTGTTGCTGGAACACGTCCAGAGGAGAGCCACAATGCTGGTGAGAGGTCTGGAACACAAGTCTTACGAGGAGCGGCTGAGGGAACTGGGGTTATTTAGTCTGGAGAAGAGGAGGCTGAGGGGAGACCTGATCGCCCTCTACAACTGCCTGACAGGAGGGGGCAGCTGGGGAGGGTCAGCCTCTTCTCCCTGGTAACGGATGATAGGATGAGGGGGAATGGTTTGAAGTTGCGCCAGGGCAGGTTTAGGCTAGACATTAGGAAAAATTTCTTCACCGAAAGGGTTGTCAAGCTCTGGAATGGGCTGCCCAGGGAGGTGGTCGAGTCCCCATCCCTGGAGGTATTTAAAAGAAGGATAGATGAGGTGCTTAGGGACATGGTTTAGTGGTGGGATGGCAGGGTTGGGTTAAAGGTTGGACTTGATGATCTTAAAGGTCTTTTCCAACCAAAGCGATTCTATGATTCTATGGTAGCTCCTGTGATGTGGGACACCTGGTCCAAAGTAGGAGTTGCTGCTGGATCTCATGCCTGCTGGGGACTGTGGAAGTTCAGTTCTTCAGGGCAGACCAACTCTACCCCACAGCAGGTCCCAGCCCTGTATTTTTGGGTGTAAGAAATTTGGATTTTACCACCACAGCTATCATGTCATGGGACGGTGCATTAAGCACGACCCAATGCTCCTCAGATCCTTGATAACCAACTCAGCTCATGATTCCCATGTGCCTCCCCAGGCCAACACTTTGCTGCCACCAGAGCAGGAGAAACAATTATTATTTGCTTATCGGGGATGGGAAATGGTAGGGCACGGGGTGGCTTTGACCATGATTACACAGGAAGGCTGGGGTAGAGCAGGAAACCCGTCCGACCTACCCCTCTTACCCATCCCGATGTGTTTTTCCTGCGACTGAGACTTTTGCTGTTGGAGGGAATGGGTCTGACTGACAGCACCAAGGGGTGAGAGTTTGCCTTCCCCTACGACACAGGTACACCCCTCTTATGAAAGGACCACCTGCTAAGTCCTCAGCCTCTCTGCTATGGCTATTAATAATCACTTCCCGTGATTTTCATAGCTTTCTGATGTGGACACTTGACCTCTTGTAATTGCGTTCAGCTTTGCCGCTCGGGTTACACAGGATATCCAGCAGCCGTGGCCCCGGGGACGGGCTGAACCTCTCCTCCTCGCCCCTGTGCCGGTATCCCCACTTTCATCTCCATCGGCATCCAACACGCCGTGTTTCTCGTCGCCGCGCTGGCAGCGCTCCATTATCCGTATTCAAATTTAAACACCGGGTTGCACCTGTTAGTTTAGCTGTTGATTGGGAGGAACTGAAGCGGAAAAGTGACCCCGCGTGTCCGGCTAAGCAATCCCTCTCCGCTAATGGAAAAGAGCTGGCTGCACTAAAGCCGCCAGCGTGTTCCTCCAGGCTATTTGTATCGCCGGTGTTTCTGCCTTATTGACTGCCTCCTTGGAAAATAATTCTCTTGCTTAATTGATTGTAACATTTCTTTCTTCTTTTTTTTTTTTCCTCTGCCAGTCCATCAGCCTCAGGACTTCATTTCTCACTTTTATTTGGTTGCTGCTGTGCAGCAGGAGCTGATTTTAGGATGGTAGGCAGCACGCACTTGTTCATCCAGACCACGCATTAGGGAGTTTGATATTGTCCCAGCACAATGCCTTTCTTCAGTGAAAACCAAGTGGGTTTTATGCAGCTCTGGCTTTCCAGGCCAGCTCCATTCACATCTGTCCTCTGCTTTGCACAAAGTGCATTTTCCAAAGTGGTTTCCTCTGTGTCTATGGGTGGGCCCCAGAAATGGGGGTTTCAAAATGAAAAGATGTGAAAGACATCTTGGCTGGGGACCTTCACTCAAGCAGCACAAACTGCAAGAGTCCCTCAAAATGCCATATCAACACAGCAAGCCCGGTCCTCCCTGCTGGGAACAGCTATCAACCAGGAGAACCATCAACTTGGGCCCTTAGAATCATAGAATCATAGAATCGCTTCGGTTGGAAAAGACCTTTAAGATCATCGAGTCCAACCTTTAACCTAACCCTGACATCCCACCACTAAACCATGTCCCTAAGCACCTCATCTATCCTTCTTTTAAATACCTCCAGGGACGGGGACTCTACCACTTCCCTGGGCAGCCCCTTCCAGAGACTGACAACCCTTTCCGTGAAAAAGTTTTTCCTGATGTCTAGCCTAAACCTGCCCTGGCGCAACTTCAAACCATTCCCCCTCATCCTATCATCCGTTACCAGGGAGAAGAGGCCGACCCCCACCTCGCTGCCCCCTCCTGTCAGGCAGTTGTAGAGGGCGATAAGGGCTCCCCTCAGCCTCCTCTTCTCCAGGCTGAACACCCCCAGCTCCCTCAGCCACTCCCCATCAGCTTTGGGCTCCAGACACCTCACCAGCTTTGTTGCTCTCCTCTGGACACGTTTGAGTAATGCAACATCTTTCTTGTAGTGAGGGGCCCTTGTAGTGTGGCAGCCCAGGACACACTCTGGGGGGAGGGGAAGCAGCGACAATACATTTACCTTTCCTTCTGCTGTTAAAAACTTCGCAAGTCATATCTTAATTTGGCCCTTGGATCATCCTGTTGTAGCCCATATCTGGATACCTCACAACAGGCCATAAGGGGCTTTCAGAGGTCCCTCAAGCAAGCCTCTTCCTATCTCGCATCAGCCAGCACCTTCTCAGGGTAGCTCAGCTCAGATAAGAGATGTTCTTATTTTCTTCACGTTTGCAGTGTGACATACGGACATACGTCCTCCTCCCAGTCCTGCTGAGGAAAGGTGACATCACATGTATTAGGCAATGAGGAGAGTGGAGACGGAGAGCAAAACAGCTTGACAGCTGCTTCTCAGGTAGACCATTGATGACTATCTGCTGGCAAATTTAAAATAAATCAGGGAAGAGTTCTCATTTACAACATTCCCTCATTTTTCCACTGGCTAGCAGGCAGGCTTTTGCATCCAACAAAATAACAAACATTTCCATGAGCTGTTTATTTGACAGAGCATTGGAGGAAGGTGAATGATTAGGTCTTGGGGGTGTTAATGGGGTCATTTCATGCTGTGGTTTTGGTGGACTGATAGAATGGATTATGTGGCTATAATTACCATTTTTTTGCTGCTGGGTGGTCACCATTTCCCATTGTAAGTCTGCTTGTCAGGGCACCAAGATATTTTTCCGTGGGTGTTTCTTATTGTTATTTAAAGGTAAAGAAATAATTTCAAAAGCACAAATTAAGCTTGGTTGCCAACAGGAAGGAGATAAAGTTGACTGAAGGAAAAAAAAAAAAAGCCACTGGGAATCTGACAGTCCTTCCCACGTGCAACCACACTCCTGCGAGATGGGGGGATGCGTGGGCTGCCGCTGGCCCCCACTTTGGGGTCTGACGTGGAGAGCCGGGAATCAATCACTTTGATGTCTTATCTTATCCCTGAAGATAGATAGCAGTGGCTTGTTTGGTGACAGCCACAGCAATACTTTAACAGACCCTTTTGAAGTACTAGAGCAGCACTTCAGTAGCTGTCGTGAGAGCGGAAAAGCTGACACCAACGCTGCTTTGGGAAATGGCCACCAGGGACGCGGGGAGGATGACAGGTTTGTGCTGAATGGCATCTTTCCTTGTCACCCATGGGTGTCACAGCTGTGGCTGTCGGTGGGTGGCTTTGTGCATACATCTCCCATCCATGTGTGCCTCAGCCCTGGGCGCGTTTATGGCTCTGACAGATTTTGCTCTAGCAGAGATGCACTTGCTGAGCGTGAAGACGGCAGCAAAAGTCAGGGAGGTGTTCAAACACGTTCCTCTGTTTCATGGAGCTTAGATATTTCACTGTCATTTTGGGTATCCAAACCGAGCTGCTGACTCCATCCCTGGTGAGTCTCTGTGGAGAGTAATCTTCTACCCCTCCAGCCTCTCCCCACCCAGGTTATTTCTTGTTCTGAGTTGTTCTTCCTACCCTCCGCAAGACACAATCTTTCCTATGCTCCCACAGAGCTAAAAAGACAAAAGTTTGCTCCAAGTTCACATTACCCAAATTTGCAGCAACCTTTTCCCTATCCTTGGCAAGCACGGTCCTACTGGGCATGTACCTGTTCTCAGCATTTCCCCATTCCTTTGCTCTAGCTGGCACACCTTAGCCTTGATTTTTCCACTGGTTTGCCTTGCCTTTTGCATCAGGCACAGCATTCTAGAAGCTAGAACTCCTAGAAGCTATGCTAAGGCACATGGAGGCCAGGGAGGTAATTCGGGATAGCCAGAATGGCTTCACCAAGGGCAAGTCCTGCCTGACGAACCTAGTGGCTTTCTGTGATGGTGTGACAGCATCAGTGGACAAGGGAAAACCAACAGACGTCATATATCTGGACTTCTGCAAAGCCTTTGACACGGTCCCCCACAACATCCTTCTCTCTAAATTGGAGAGCTATGGATTTGATGGGTGGACTGTTCGGTGGATAAGGAACTGGCTGGATGGTCGCATCCAGAGGGTAGTGGTCAATGGCTCAATGTCCAGATGGAGACCGGTGATGAGTGGTGTCCCTCAGGGGTCCGTACTGGGACCGGTGCTGTTTAATGTTTTCATCAATGACTTAGACAGTGAGATCGAGTGCACCCTCAGCAAGTTTGCGGATGACACCAAGCTGAGTGGTGCGGTTGACACACCAGAAGGACAGGACCACCGCCCTCCCCGCTCAGCGCCCGCCGTACCTGAGGACGTTGTCTGTGATGATGTCCATCAGCTCCAGCTTGGGCCTCACGAAGAAGATGATGTTCTTGACGTCAGCCTGGGGCAGGCGGCCCGGCTTCAGTGTGAACATCTTCTCCACCTCATGTTCCTACGCGGAGGCAAGGGCGTTAGCTGGCCGCAGGGAGCTCTGGGGACAAGGCCAACCCTACCCTGGGCTGCATCAGGAGAAGCGTGGCCAGCAGGTCGAGGGAGGTGATTCTGCCCCTCTACTCTGCTCTGGTGAGACCTCACCTAGAGTACTGCGTCCAGCTCTGGAGCCCTCAGCACAAGAAGGACATGGAACTGTTGGAGCGGGTCCAGGGGAGGGCTACAAAAATGATCTGAGGGCTGGAGCACCTCTCCTATGAGGACAGGCTGAGGGAGTTGGCCTTGTTCAGCCTGGAGAAGAGAAGGCTGCGGGGAGACCTGATTGTGGCCTTTCAGTACCTAAAGGGGGCCTATAGGAAAGACGGGGAAAATCTTTTTAGTAGGGCCAGCTGTGACAGGACAAGGGGTAATGGCTTTAAACTAAACCAGGGTAGGTTTAGACTGGATCTAAGGAAGAAATTCTTTACAATGAGGGTGGTGAAACACTGGCACGGGTTGCCCAGAGAGGTGGTGGAGGCCCCATCCCTGGAAGCATTCAAGGCCAGGTTGGACGGGGCTCTGAGCAACCTGATCTAGTTAGCGGTGTCCCTGCTCACTGCAGGGGGGTTGGACTGGGTGACCTCTAGGGGTCCCTTCCAACCCAAAACATTCTGTGATTATATGATTCTGATTGTATTTTCAAGACTTCCATGGCTTACCGCTTGTTGCCTCTAATTCCCAGCTGTAACCTGCCCCACATCAACCTCTGCTTCTCACTCATATGATTTTCAAACCACCACCTTTGTGTATTCCTGTGGACACCTAAAAACTACCTGAAAAGTGTCCTCATTGCCCTCCTTTGAACTTGCCTTTGCTGCAGGAGAGTCCTCGGTTGTGATTAAGTCGCTGATGGATGAGTATCACGGCCATCATGCTGACAGGCATCACTTCATCATTTCCCAGTAACCTATTTCAGCTGTTGATAAATGCTGTCTTTTCTTTAGGTTGGAAACTCCCAGGAGGGCTTTTGTATTTGGCACTTTTACAGTACCCAGCACAAAGATATCCTGGTCCACAGCTTGGACTCTCTCAAGTGCTGTAGGAACTCCGGTGATGAATAAAAGAATAGTAATTTACAGTTGACCACTTCTATCTAATTCAGCCCTGAGGATAAAAATCATAGAATCATAGAATGTTTCCTTCAAAACTCTCTGGTTTATACATCAGATGAATGAAAGCTGAGGACTCTTGTTCTTCATCACCGAAGATTGTTCTTCATCAGCTCAGCTAGTTTGTTTGCAGACCCACTGTGCAATTTTCTTTTTTTTTTTTTCTTTTGGCAAAGAGTTGAAGCCTTGAGTTTTTACCTGAAAACCTTTCCCTGCCCGCACCCCAAAACCCCTCTGTGGTGTATCACAGTTTTCCCTCTCCCTGTGTTATCACACAGAATAAAAGCAGATCCTGGAACCAGTATTTCGAGATGTGGCTGAGCCCAATTCACAAGGTATCAACTCCTGCCATCCACCCCCAGAAAACTTAATCAGTTGAAACTTAAAGAATATAGTGATGGAAAGCAGACCCTCTTTGGTTTAAAAAAAGAAGCCTTTGGTCAAAATGCCAGAACTCAGCTGCTGAATGAATTTCACAGAAGGTACCTGATCAGTCTGCCGCACGAGCAATATTAGAGCTGCTCTCGGCAGAACTGTTCCAATGGTGATTCCTAGCACCGACACAAACACTTTGCCCCAGGTCTTCCCAGCCCTCTGACCCATTTCAACGTCCTCCGTCCTCACTCTGAGTGTTATTAGCACTCTTTCCATGTCACCCACTGTGCTCTCCTCCCAGTGTCTCCTTTAGCTCCCATGAATTTTAGAGGAGAGACTCAGAAACCACAGTGGTTCTTGCAGACCTTGGTGTATCGCCATGAGCATTTATCCAACGTGGACCTCCTTTACAAGCATCTTCTCTGGTGGTCACCAGTAACAACTGTACAAGTGGCATGCTGGATTAAAGGTCTGCTTCCAGTACCCCTGCTTGCAGTATGAAGTCTGAAATATAAAGGCAATACCTGAGCGGTACCTCCACAAGGTTTTCTGCATTGGACCATGTACACTTGGTTGTTCTCTTCATCAGTTCAGGTCATTATAAAGCGCCACATTTTCCTGACCTTACATGAGAGAGCTCATTGCATTTTATTCCTTATTTTTTCTTTTTATCCTGTGGATTCAGAAGTGATATCATTTGATACAAAGGAGCCCAGTTCTGCGTCAATTTATATAGTCAAATATTAAAATATAATGCTGTGAGACAAAGTCCCCCAGATCCCAATTTTCATCTGGCAATAGTATTTGCTAGCAAGCCATTGCTGAAAATGGTGGTTCTCAGTTATTTTACATCATGGAGAAAAAGTGACTTGGTGGCAGGATCCCCTCAGATGCCTGGACAAAACTGATTTTATTTTTTTCTAAATTACTGTTTAGAAATCCAAAGATGTTCCCCACTATTTGCTGGCATGTGAAAAGGCACACTAAATGGCACTTGGGGGTTAATTTTCATGACCCTGACTCTACCTCTCAACAAGATAGATTACATTTTCAATTCTATTCCTTGGTGTATAAGAGAGAATCATTTTGTAGAAAATGAGAATTGATCCAAATCTTCACCCTAAAGTCAAACTGCAGCTTTATTGACCAGAAAATTTAAAAAAAAAAAAAAAAAGGATGCATTTCTTTAGAATAGTGTTCCCCATGATATCCTCCATGCCAAACTAGCATGAAATAGGAGCAGGGCTGCCACCTCAGCGGGAAAACTGAAGTCTGGAGAAGGGTAGGCCATGCCTGGGAGACCCAGCTTGCTGTTGTGGGCTCATTTACAGCTTGCGTGCAACCCAATTTGGCTTGCTGCCTCCCTGCCCTCTGTGCCTCCTTGACCCTGACGCTGCAGCCATTCGGGACCATGTATAGACCAATGCAGATAAAAGGCCAAGGGGATTTTCCAAGGTGTGAACAGGAGTTAGGCACCTCCCTCCTGTTGAAAGTCCCTGAGAGCCGGTGTCTGTGCTGCCCTTCGGGAGTCACGGGGCAAAGGGAAGCGCTGGTGTTTGGGTGATGGACACCCCCTGAGACAGTTGTCCAGGGGCATGGGCAATGGGGTACAGCTTGTACCCCACCTGCAAGGCAAGAAGGCTTTGGGACTTCATCCTGCTGTCCTGGCCGGGCAGAGGCAGAGATTTTACTTCTGGCCATGCCCTGGGCTGGTTGTCACTTTGGGAAAGGTCATTTGATGGCTCTGCTCCTACATCTCCTCACCCACCTTTGGCTTTGCCCTGCATATCTGCCCTGCCAGCCCTGCAGGGACACATGGGCAATCCGCCCTGCTGAAGCAGCCAGGCCTGGTGTCTCAGGCTGGGTATAAAGTCTGATGCCATTTTATCTTCCCCTTCCCTTGAGAGATTCGACATAGTTAAAAACAACAAAAGTGTTCCTAGCCTTTACCCTGGGATAAAAATGCTTGAAAATGTGAGCCTGCAGGGCAAAACAAACCCAAATGCCTCCCTTTCATAAGACACATAAGAAAATCCCCAAGTTTTACTTATTGTAGGGCTGAAGACTTTTACAGCCCACTCCCCCCATGGCTCTGAATATTTGGGCTGGCACCACCAGTTCCCAGCCAGGCATGCCAGCGTTTTGCTCTCAGCAACTCATGTGCTGGCGTGCAGCCAGGCTAGAGAATGCTATTTTACCATCCTGCTTCATGGGAGAGGAAAATAAACCCCCCAACAGATCCCCAACGCAACGACGAAGCCTTGCTGCAGGAGGCAGAGGGCAGTGTTTGCACACACATAGCAATTATGAGCCCAAGCGGGTCAGGTTGGTGCCTGACGTTCTCCCTGCTGCCCCATTTGGGGTGACAGCAATGGCCCACTGGGTTGAGGTGAGACGTGAGACAGATTTATGCCTGGGCGTGTTTAGGCTCGGATGTGTTTAGAGATCCTGGTGGGAGCGGTTGCGGTGCACACCTCTTCTGAAAAACTGCCATGAGCCCCCATGTGAGCCCCTTGAAACAGGGGGAGCACAGGGAACCCCAATGGTGTTTTTTTTTTTGTGCCAAGCAAGGTCAGAAGCCGGCTTGCAAAATGTTATAGGCTTCACAGCAGGCAGCTGCTCACAGGTTCAGCTTTTTGGTCCTAGCCCTGGGGCAACCATGGGTCTGGAGAGAGGGAGAAGTTGCCCACCACCCTATCCTGCTTGTTGCATGTGGTATCACTTTCTTAATATTAGCTGCCTGGGGGCAGCTGGTTTGACAGCCCTCCCTGACAGGCAGGAGAGGGGCGATGTGCCCATGTGCACCTCCTCCCGGGTACATGCCTAGGAGGCTAATTCCATCTCCTCCCTGCCTCCCCCTAACACCACCTGCAAACAGACCTCCCGCCCTGCGACGCGCCTCGCGGATTAGCAAGGGAGACGACGGGAGGGTATCGCTTCTGGGAAACCACACTGGCTAATAGCATGACACAGGGCGCTCGCAGCCTTGGAGCTGACCCGCTGGCAGGAGTCTGTAGGTCTGAAATCAATACCCCCTCCGCTTCCCGGGCCCCCCTGCTCCTGCTCGTCCCCTCCAGGGGTGAGCTTTCCCAGGGTCATAGCCCAGCTGGGAAAAGATCTGCCTCATCTGGATGCACCCCCATGGCAAAACAGTCTTTAAAGGTAAACACGTTAAAAAATGGAATGAAAACTTTTTCCAAGCCAAACTCAGTTTGCGTTTACAAACCGGGCTGCTTTAGAAACCTAATAAATGTCACACTTTCCTGCTGGTACCTTCAGGTGAAAAATACCGCAGCTCTGAAGCCCCATTCCTACATAAACAGCTAGCGGGTGCCTGTGCAGCCCACTGTAGTTTGCATTCATTTGGGCAGGGAGTACCTAACATTTCCCTTAGCACCTCTTTGATGTCACCTGCAACCACATCCCGGTAAAGATGGCCAAGGGAGATTCTTCCGCCACGCGATACAAACCATCCCGCGATGAAATTCATCCTTTAGCTTCATTGTACCAGTGGAGCTGAGTCAAGGATTAATTTATCCCACATAGTTTATGAGGTCCTCTTGAGTTTATGGCTGAAGAGAAATATACTCTGTGCCAGCGGTACACCCAAACAGCTATTCCGAAGTCCCGGCTCTGACCTGAGCAGGCTCTAGGAGGAGGCTGCTGCAGCAGGTGGTATTTAAAGAGATGTATAACACAGCCATGTCTAGCTAGTTGTTAACTGTATGCCTGAGAAATGCCAAGTCAGCTCTGAGATAGCATTTCATACCCATCAGAGGCTCGGCACTGCTCTCATTGAAGCGTGGGAATTACTGTTCCCCGTTTTGAGCCAAGAAGCTATTGAATGCTGAGGGATCCCCAGGCTGTTTCCAGTAGGGATGGGAACTGGCTATAATCAGGTATTTATTTGATGCAGTCTCTGATGCACACGTTTGGTCCCTCAGTGCTGCAGGAACCAAACAAGAGCCCGTGTCTCCTCCCCCAGGCTCTCTCCTCCCGTCAGCACCTCAACCTTTCTCTATTATTTTTTCAAAGGGACATCCTGTAAATGCCTTCTCGCTCTGCTTAGCAACTTAGCAACCTGCTTGCTCCTTTTCTGCCAGCCACATCTAACCACCCCCCCCCTCCCTCCCCCAGCACTCTGCCAGCACTGGTGCACCAGTCTCTGCTCTGGTATCCAGTCCCAAGGCCAGGCTCTTACGTGGTTTAATTCTGCTCAGACGCACATGTTCTTTTGATCAGTCTTGCAACTCCAGCTATTTTCCCTGCAAAAAGCTTATTTACCACCTCCATCTATCCTGAATAAAGAATGACCATCCCATCTACATGGCACGTAGTTGGAACCAGGTCCCAAAACTATTAAACCCCCCGGGGCCTCCCCAGTGGAAGGGCAATGTGTTCTTAGATTCACCCCAAATGGGAGTGAGTTCATTAACGATTTAAACAGTTATAGAAAAGCAATTCTTTTTATAGCATGTTTCTGTTGGGACATTTTGACAGCACAGGTTTTAGTGGCCCCCACCCACGCCTACCCCCCCCCCCCCGCCCCCCCCCAGCACTCTGCCAGCCCGGGTCCCTCAGTCTCTGCTCTGGTATCCAGTCCCAAGGCCAGGCTCTTACGTGGTTTAATTCTGCTCAGACGCACATGTTCTTTTGATCAGTCTTGCAACTCCAGCTATTTTCCCTGCAAAAAGCTTATTTACCACCTCCATCTATCCTGAATAAAGAATGACCATCCCATCTACATGGCATGTAGTTGGAACCAGGTCCCAAAACTGTTAAACCCCCCGGGGCCTCCCCGGTGGAAGGGCAATGTGTTCTTAGATTCACCCCAAATGGGAGTGAGTTCATTAACGATTTAAACAGTTATAGAAAAGCAATTCTTTTTATAGCATGTTTCTGTTGGGACATTTTGACAGCACAGGTTTTAGTCCTCTCCAAGGCTCCTCAGAGCTCCTGTGCCACTCCACGTCCATCCCAGCTGGCCAGAGGGCCTCTCTGCACAAGCCCATTGCTCCCTCCTGCAGGCTGATGGCTGCCTGGAGCAATGTCCTTTGCACTGGAGAGGAACCTCATTGCCCTCACACCTGCCCCAGCCTTTGCTATCATAACTTCATTCTCAGCTTTGGAGGCTTCCACTGTGAAATCCTGTCCAAAACCTTGTCCCCTGCACACAACTTTAAATGATCTGTAGGGGTAACTCAGAAGGCAGACCTGAACCCAGCGACCCCCTGCACAGAAATTACCTTTTTCAGGGAGCACTGGACAATCTCTCCCCCACAGTTTATCCATCTCAGGATTTCTAGTTTTCCTTCTTTCAGGGTTGTGGAAGCAAAAACAGTTGAGGGTTTTAAACAGTTCACAATTTAAATTAGCCCCCTATAGAAAATATACTGAAATCTTCCACCTATAGAATTATTTTAGCAAAACTTTTAGCTTTTAAAATCCCTGGAGACCCTGGAGACCTCGGGTGGGAATTCAGGGAGTGATGATGTCTAGGAAAGCCTTGTGAGGGTTTTGCTGCAGGTTGGTGAAGGGATCAGTGGTACCTTCATGGGGCAAAAGCAGCACCTGGGAAAGCACCACACCAGTGGGAGGCTTGGGATTGGCCTGGGAAGAAGGGAGGTGGGAATGGAGATTGGAGATCTTGGAAGCTTTGGGGGACTTGAGAGCAGACGGGGGCTGATTGGTTCTTCTTCACTGGTATTATAGGTCCCCCCTGAAGAGCAGTAGGAGAGGAGAGGACAGAAGGTGATGGTGGTGAACTGGGCTGCCCCTGCTGCCTTACACCCCTTTCCCATCCCTTGATGCTAGCAGAGCACCATCCAGGCAGGAGGCTAGCAAAGAACAAGACCATTCATCCCAGACTTCTCTGATATGCCCAAACAAAGCAGTTTACCTCCCTAGGGAAGTGCTTACTTAAAGTAGGTCAACATTTTTGGTCAGTCATGCTCTCCATTTTAGGTGTTCTGCAAAACTTCAGCAAAGCTTCAGATAGGGCATTCTGGGGGACTAAGGACCTAAGCTTTGTAACGTGATAATCCTTGCGTAGTGTTGGTGGTGCTGGGGCTGCCATGGTTGCTTACAGCATCTCACCATATTTGCAACAACCGGACATACCTGTTGGGAGGGGACCATGAATGCTCAAATCACCTAAGGGAAGCGCTTTGAGAAATGCATCGGTTTAGGGGGTAAGATATTTTGTGCTCCTATCTGTAGGTGAAAAAAAAGGGACAAGACCTCCACTAGAATGACTTCACCCAATATGATATCCAGAGCTGGAGGGAAGCCCAAGGGAGTAATAGGGCTCTTTGCTGCTGAGTGCACGGGAGCTTTGCAAGAGCCTCGGCAGCACTTTGGGCATCAGCCTGGCAAGAGAGTTGGTCAGGCAACGCGTGGGTTTCAGAGAAGAGCTGGTTCCCCTTTGGTTCAAGGAGGATAATGTCCTCAAAGACCCCAAATCTACTTTTTAAAAATATATATTTTTTTTTCTCCCAAGAGGTTTCTGCTCCACTGTCAGGGCTCCGGTGTAAGCTCCGCGTGGCTCTCCTTCATGGGACACTGGACAGAGAGAGGTCTGTGCAGCACTGCGAAGCGGCACGCAGACCCCGGTGAGCACTGCCGATGTGACAGCTGGGTTGGAGCTGCAGTCGCCTGGTGGCAGCGCCTCAGGGTAGGACCAGACTAAACTTCCTACGTGGCCGGAGACACCTCTGCCTACGTGCTCCAGGACTTGGGCAACGTGCTGCCCTCAGGCACTGAAGAGCAAACGCAGCAAGTGGGGTTAGGGCATGTTACTGCTCTAGGGGTTCAAGTTTACGCTGCATTTCTTTTCTCACATCAGAAGTCTCTTTAATACACACTCAGAACTTGTATACAAAGAAGATATGCTTCTTAAAAAAAAAAGCTTCTGGTAGGAATCCACTTGTTCCCAAAAGTCACCAAGGGGGACTACTCTTTAGGAGGTGTCCCACTCTCCCTGAGCACTCCTCACCTAGCAGAAGTGCTGTGTAAGTTATCACCAAAGAGCCTACTGCTTCTAGCTTTGTGGGAAGTCAGGTCTGGGAATAATATAGCTCCAGACTTATTTTTGCACAAGTTTTTAACATCTGGCTTGGTGCTCAAACCAGGGCACATCTACTTCGAACCATTCTGTCTCCATAGATGGTGTTGGTGTGCCCTGGCGTGTCTGACCCATGCCTCCAGGGATGCCCCATGCCAACATGTGCGTTGTATATATTGGCATATGCTCAGTAAAGACAATAGATTTAATCCTCAGTGACATTGTGTAAACAAAACAGATTTTAACATCTGGTCTTCTGTCTTTAAAACACAATGGCACTTCATAAATAATATAGCATTATAGCTCCCAGAAGGCATTTACAAGTACTTTATTAGGTGTCACGTCAGTGCTCCATTTTGCAGCAACTGCCCAGAACTAGACATCCTATAATTCAGTTACACCGTAAGTAGCCGCTAATGAGGCATATTATTATAAAGAGCCCATGCTGTACAGATACACTGCAGTAAATCTGGAGTAATTCCAGCGAAATCAGTGCTAGAGCACAGATTTGTCCCCATGAAATGAAAAGAAAAGGCTCACTCAACTAAAGGAAAAAAAGTTTTGAAGAATGATGGTGAGGCTTTGAGGAGAGGCTTGTGGAAACCTCCTAATTCTTATTTTCTGCCCTTCCCTCTTCTCTTTTCCACGCCATTCTCATCTGTCACTCATGTATTGAGTATCCTGACAAGTCTGCCTGACGATTAATGCTCCTATTTTGTGGGTTTGCATAGTGCCTCCTGAGTACTTAACGGGTCTTAGAGAGTTCAGTTCACTAAGCTCTCAGATTGTCTGGCAGTCCCCGATGGCTTAATAATATAAAATCAAAAACCGGACTGCAACTGATTCCTCTTTCCTGTCTATTATCAGAGACTGCTATGTGGGCTCTGGAAGACAGAAACATAATTAGATGTGTGCTGGCTGGGATTTCCCTTTAGCAAGTACAATTCTGACCTCCAGCTCCAGATATAAGCAGAGGTTTTGGGGAGATGGATTTTCGGGAGATAATAATGCTTCCTTTGCTATGGGATGGAGATGTTCATAAACCAGCTTTCTGTGCATAGAAGGATTTCTTGCCTCTTTCCTGAGATTGCTTACACAAAAATGCTCTTGTAGCAAAGGTGGAATTGCTATAAGCTCTCGTAGTATATAAATTGGGATGCAACATGGCTGCATGATGTAATTGAAAAATGACCTCATCCTCCTTAAAATCAGTCTTATTCATCCAGTTTCCAGCTGATAGATTTATTCGTAGTCCAGAATGACATTATCTGCCATAGTAGACTAAGAGGCTTTTTTCTGATCTCTGCTAATTAATAGAAAGTGTGTTTCCAGAGACAAACCCGGGTGCGTACGCAAGGATAGGTCACTCTGTGGGCATGTGCATGTATACGTGTGTGTGTGCTTGCTGACAGCACGCCAATCCTGCTAGTAAGTCACAATCAAATTTACTGTTTCCTTTCGATCTGAACAACGTCATTACCTCCCGCTAATGCGGTTAGGAGGGAACAGGAGATGCTCTGGGATGTTGGCTGGTGGTAGCGAAGCCAGCACCAGAGCACGTGTGTGAACTGCGGCAAGAGGCAGCAATTGCTTCTTGCAAGGCAGAGGGATGCTGTACCCCGATCATAAAATTGGACCAATTTTTGAATTGGATCACTGAAGCATAAAATGTCCTACGCTGAGACTGCTTTGAGCAGCGGTAGTCAGCAGCAGGACACCCATCTAAATTGACCTTTGTGTTGCATTTTCGGCAGTTTAAAATTCAACTCTGATTCAGCAAAATCCATGTGAAACTTGAACTGGGCTTCCCTGGGGCTGCCCATGGGCTTGTGATGGGCAGATGCTTCCATGCACCCCCCAGAGACAGCAGTGGTAGGCACTGTGCAAGTCAGCACCCAGCCGGGCTTGCAACGCTTCTGCTCTTCCGTGCTGGAACACCAGCTGACAGCAAAGCTGGACAAAAGGGTTGTGGTGGAAGATCTGTGTACCTCTGGAGGCACTCAGAGAATAGCACAGAGCAAATCCTTTAATATTAGGCAGTAAAATATTAAATGAACTGGACGCCAGCTACGCCCCTCCGAGGAGAGCACCCCAGTCATGAAACTATAGAGCCATGCTTCTCCCTTCTTTCCAGCCCAGTCCAATTACCATTAAATTATTTCAAGGTCTTCCACAAATGAACCTGCCTCCTCAGCTGTGGACCTACAGGACAAGAGGAGGGAGTGGTTTAATTTTGGAGGGGGCAAAGCCTGATCTTGCAAGTGTGCTCGGAGCATGTCTGTAGCCCCAAATCCACCAGGTGCTCCTAATTGTGAAATACGATAAGCCTGGGGAATGAGATAGGTGCTGAGATACTTGGTCCTCCAAAGACTGGGGCATGTTGAGGAGTGCTCTCAGCAGACCTTTAACTACCTGGAAATGTTAATGTAAAAAGACATTAACAGCTCCGAACCTCAAAGGCCTCCCGAGCCCTGCATCTGCAGAAGAAGAGTTTTTCATCTTGGAGCCCCAAGCAGTGTTCAGGCGATGGGACCCCTGGGTGAAGGTAGGGCTGTGCACTTCCACCTGCAAAACAGGTGTGATGAGGTGAAAAATGCTATGGGCATGAAGTCCTTGCCTGTTGTGTCAGTAGGAGCAACCAAGTAACGTAGACAAGCAGAAATAGAAAAGAAAAAGTGTTTGTGCTGTGTGCCAGTGACAAAAGGAATAAGCAAGCAGATATCTGGTGTCCCAGTTCCCTACTCTACGTATAAAATCAGACTCCTTTCCCTTTGGTGCAAAATTGTACTCAGTTTCCACGTATTCTACAGAAGAGTTTGCTACACTTGTGTGTTAAAAGCACCACCGTGTTTTCACACAGGTCTTTGTTATGCAGCTGATCCTTCTGCATAAAATGTCTTTTTTTCTCTGATACCTTGTACAAGGTCTATTTGCTACACATCTCCTCCTGCTTGGCATAATGAATCACTGTTCACACAATGCTGAATGAAGCCACTAATTAAATATGTAATTTTTATCAGGCTCTGGGCAGGCTATACTTACAAAACTGTGCAGTAAATGACTTGTTTGTACGATTCTTTAACGTATCTCCTGCCCCTATCCTACTGGTTCGAGTGCAAACAAGTCTACGCTCACAAGGTATGATGGCCAATTCTTGCTGGATTCATGCTTTTGTACACAGATCCAAATTCATAAGTCAGGAAGCCTGGAAAAGTAATTACTTGACTGCTTGTGACTCATTTGGTTACCCCAAAGTAGCTCTGAGGCTTGAAAGGGCTCTCTGTGCTCATGCTGAGCTGTTTGCTGACTTCGCAAGGAGTTCGTTAGACAGAATCACAGAATCCCAGAATGGCAAGGGTTGGAAGGGACCTCCAGCGATCATCCAGTCCAACCCCCTGCTAAAGCAGGCTCACCCAGAGCAGGGTGCACAGGACATCATCTGGGTGGGCTTTGAATATCTCCAGAGAAGGAGATTCCACAGCCCCCCTGGGCAGCCTGTTCCAGGGCTCTGTCACCCTCAAAGTAAAGAAGTTCTTCCTCATGTTCAACTGGAACCTCTTCTGCTTCAGTTTGTGCCCATTGCCCCTTGTCCTGTCACTGAACACCTCTGAGAAGAGTCTGGCTCCATCCTCATGATGTCCGCCCTTGAGATATTTGTACGTGTTGATGAGATCCCCTCTCAGTCTTCTCTTCTTCAGGCTAAACAAGCCCAACTCTCTCAGCCTTTCCTCATAGGGGAGGTGCTCCAATCCCCTCATCATCTTTGTTGCCCTCCTCTGAACTCTCTTTAGGAGTTCTTCATCTTTCTTGAACTGGGGAGCCCAGTAAACAGTGCACACCTGCTCCTGTACTCACACGGGCAGAAAAAATTTGGGGTGAAAACATGCCTAAGCGCACAGTCTTATGCAGGTCTTCATCATACAGGTGAGGTGCTCAAGGTCCCATCTTTCCCTTTAAGCAGGAGCAAGTTGGCAGCTTTGTGGCAAAGCTCTGGTTCATAACAAATCATGGTCCCCTGCTGGCCCTACTCACATGTGTGAAACAGCCTGGGTTGGATTCGGCCACCTTCCCCAAATGCTCTGCCCTGCACAGAGCTGAGCAGTAGCTGGGGGCACCCAAAGTTTTACCTCCCTATAAAGCAAATCGGTTATCGTGATACCTCAAGGGGGCCTGCTCAGCAGGTGAAAAATGGGTGGAAGTAGGCAAAGGAAAAAACATCACTCTGCACTCACTCTTTCTATGACTGAACAGATTAAAAGCAAACATGCAAGAAGACACAGCATCCCAAATCCCAGCATAAGATTTTTATGGTTTTTTTTACAAAAAAACTTACAGCCTTACAAAGATAAGAAAGATGATGTTTGTGGAAAGAAGCTCACCTTCTGTTTCTCAGACAAATGCTCTTTTATAGTCCGGATGTGTGCTATTTTCTTATGGCTTTTAAATTGGTTCCTTGATTTGTTTCTTTATCTGCTCCCTGAGACTTCCCTGATTAGTTGAGATTTTTGCACTCACTAGTTGATTAAATAATGAATACATTTGTTTGATTTGCAGTTGCTTACTTAATTAAAATTTCTTTTCAGTGCCCCAATTTTCATTATGATTTCAATTTTGCATTTAATCACTGTGTTGTTCTTTGCTGCCACCTCTCTTAATAGAGGTCTACTCTCCTGTCAGACTTATTGCAAAACTTGGCTCTGAGCTGCACATGGGCTCACAGGAGAGAGAAGCCTCCATTTGTGCAGCTGATTTACACAAGAACTAGAAACTTGGCAAGGGGAGGATGGGAGGAGGCTGGATTTGCAGGAATATCCAAAGAGCATAGATGCGTTTTAGGCTAGAAAGTTAAGGTAAACTTATTGCTAACATTATCTGGTCAAGGAGCATCACATACACCTGTAGAGGAAGATCAGATTTTACATTTAACAGCCTGTAGGCCAAAAATAAAGGCAGGTTTTTCATCCCACAGTGCAGAAAGGATGATCACCAGTACCAGTAGGTGGTTTGTAGCAGTGGGACAATATTTCCTTCAGCAGAAGTTGTGTGATGAGATATCTGTTAATACCTGAATGCTGCTTCATTTTAGGAAGCTGCAATTTCTTCTCTTTTCTATTGTCCCTTCTCTTCTCACTTTTTCCCCTCATCTGATCCTGCTCTTTCATCTATATTTGCTTTGCTGCAGCAGAGCCCACATTTCTATGCCCTGGACTTCTTTCTCAGACCGAACCTTTTTCTATTCACTGGTGGGATCACGCAGGAAATGCTTAATGTTGTCCCATCACCAGATTTTAATGCCAGTATCCCAATCTGATTAATAAGAGTGAGGGAAATCCCACTTTTGAGGCTGCTGCAGGCTGCAGACGTGGGCACATGCCCCTGTGTCGGTTTACAGTCGAAGGGGACCCTGAGTCAGAAGTGTAGCGCTGGTGTTTCAACAGAAAAAGGCATCTGTCATCCAATGTGCAGTAAGCTCAGTGGGTTTTTTTTATTGCCAGGGAAGGCAGAAATGCTGCATGACAAACCCATCCCCAGGCACACGATAATACTCTTATGATGGGGTTCTCGGAGAATAAATTATTTGTGATATATTTTGTCATCTGCCTAAGTATTACAGTAAGAGTCATCAAAATATCCAGCTGGAAAAATTGATCACCGGATCAGAGGTGAAGAGGGGGCAACGCAGAGGGGTTTGAGGAGACAGGCACTGAGGACAACTGATACTTTGGGAAGCTGGGAGGAGGGAATGACCAGGGTTAATGGCTTAAATCCTTATCCATCCAGGAAATCCCTTTAACTCCACTGCAGTGAATGTATGTCAGCTTAGAAATCACAAGAACATCTGGTTTATATATTTGCAGAAGTAAGTTTTTCTAAGGACTCAAATTTTGCTGTTCTTCCATGTCTGCAGCTTTTAATTCAGGCAGAAATACAAAAGCATCCTTCAAAGCTGTCCACAAATAACAATGACTCTTCTGGAGCTACGAATGATTTTTGCTAACACCCAAAGCAGTAGGAACAGATCTTGCAATCTTGACAACTGTGTGTGATAAGTCTATGACAAACGTGCCTTTTCAAAGAAATTAGAAATCAGCTATTCATAAAAAAACCAAGCTGAAAGAAACCTTGAAAATTCATCTTTCCCAAGCATAGGGCTTCTGGGAGCCAGAATCACATCAAAAGCCTCCCTTTCCCTAAAAGCTGGCTTGTTTTTAGAGTAAGAGACAATAAATGAGTGAAAGAATCTCACCCATCACCTGTTGAGAAGGGACTAAAGTGTACTGACTCTGAAGCAACCTTGTGGCGATGTTTTCAGAAGGTATGTACTGTAATATGGACCTTTAAAATAAAAATGTGACATTAAGTGCATTAATCCAATGCAAACAGTTACGCTTCCTCATTCTGGACATTTCAGTAGCTCTCTTGCTCAAGGAGCAGCAGCCAAAAGCCGTCCTACTCTGGTTTGTGATTTGGATCTATCCTAGCCACCAGTTGCAATGACTATAAGAGCAGGTTACACCCGATTAAACATCTTACACCACCAAACCCATCGATTTCTGAACTATTTACCTTTTTTTTTTTATAGACGATGGTGTTTGGGAGGTGGAAGAATCCACGATATCGGAAGCACGGTTTACCTTGTCCTCTAAAGCAGGTCAGATGAATCACATCCTCAAAGTGCCTATTCCTCCGCACTGACTGTAATGAGCTGTGCCAGCGGAGTCGCAGGAGCCTGCACGGCAGATGCCTGAAGTTGGAAGGATATTAATCTCACATATCTTCTGCCTCTATATTTTTTCTACTATCTGTATTTACGGACCAGGCAATATACACATAGGCTTTATTGCTAGGAGGAAGATATACGTGCTCAGGGTGGAAGATAGGAGCAATGACCAGTCACACAAACTGAACAAGAGGTTATCTCTTGCCTCGGTCAGGCTTTCCAGGTGGGATTTCCTTTAATATTATTTCTCGCGGAGTTAGGTGCTAAAAGGTCCATTTGCAGTCTGTGGTGAGAGGCAGGTGCCTCGCAAAGGGCATTTCATCCCCTCTTAAATTAGATATCTCAGATAAGTGGGATCAAGCAGACTCTAGAGGAATTTATCCCTGTCCACTGACTATTTGTTAGGTTCAGTCAGTAATCTAGTTTGAAATTTTAGCCTTTGCTGAACGGTAACAATGGCAGCAAACTTACTATGAAAGAGCGCTTGGCATCTAAGGTTTTGAGTTAAGCTGCTGGTAGGCACTTTAAAACTGCCTCCATAAATCTGAGAGCTAAAATGTAATGAAAGAAAACCCGTGTGATGCAGGATTTGATTGTTTAATTCTCTCACCATTTGGCAACCTTCGCATTGTAATGTGTAGCAGCTCATCCTGTGGACTTGCGGAATTCTTGTGGAAGAACCATCCCTAAAAAGATCATAGAATCATAGAATCACTTTGGTTGGAAAAGACCTTTGGGGTCATTTAACCTAACACTGCCATCCCACCACTAAACCATGTCCCTAAGCACCTCATCTATCCTTCTTTTAAATACCTCCAGGGATGAGGACTCGGCCACCTCCCTGGGCAGCCCATTCCAGAGCCTGACAACCCTTTCCA
>NW_009260479.1:3028492-3050988 GCF_000687185.1 Egretta garzetta | reverse complement strand
AGACTTGTGGATGTCCAGGTGGCATAGCAGGTCAAAGACTGCTTCCTCCTGGATTATGGGGGGTTTATTCCACTCACCGTCCCCATCTTCCAGCCCGGGAGGCTGGGTACCCTGGGGATAACTCGGGCCATTAAAGACCAAGGCAAAGAAGGCGTTGAGTATCTCTGCCTTTTCCTCATCTTTAGTGGCAATATTCCCCTTTGCATCCACTAGAGGATGGAGGTTCTCCCTGGCTCTCTTTTTGCTGTTAATGTATTTATAAAAACTTTTCTTATTATCCGTTACAGCAGTGCCAATAAAAGACCTGTTCCACTATAAAGCATACGCCTATGGAGCAGTTGAGCATCTCTTGATGCCGACGTCCCTGGGGAAGACTTTTTTGACTTTGTATTTATCACAATCTGAAGCACTGGCAGCCTTAACGTCTCAAATTTAATTACCTCTTCTTCATGCAGTCCATAATTCAGATGGTTTTGTTGTAAATCAACCACAACATAATAACCTAAGTCACTTTTAAGCACTCACTAGACAAGTGTACGTTCTGTGTTTCAATAAGTATTGATAGCAGTTTCAAGTTATAGAACAAAGATTCAATTATATCTAGGACTAGCAAGGTCTCAAGTATTTCTGATCAGTGCATTCATTATAGAGCGAGTGCTGGAGAAGTTTGTAAATAAATCATTTAAATGAAAAGGGGATGCTGTCATCCTCTAGTCTGATGAGTGAAAACAAAATGCAAAAAACCGTAATCCCCGTTGGAGGTGTCTCGCTTGGAAGACAGCTGGGGATTTTGGCACAGCAGCACCCCCGTCCCGTATGGAAGGAGCGTGGTCCCAACCTTGCTGAATATCTGGATGCACAACCCATCCCTCAAGTGTTTGAGTCAAGCTGGAATCGGTGGAAATATTTGTGGAATAAAGGCGACTGACAGGACAAGGGGCAATGGGCACAAACTGAAGCAGAAGAGGTTCCAGTTGAACATGAGTAAGAACTTCTTTACTTTGAGAGTGACAGACCCCTGGCACAGGCTGCCCAGGGGGGTTGTGGAGTCTCCTTCTCTGGAGATATTCAAAGCCTGCCTGGATGATGTCCTGTGCCCCCTGCTCTGGGTGAGCCTGCTTTAGCAGGGGGTTGGACTGGATGATCTCTGGAGGTCCCTTCCAACCCTTGCCATTCTGGGATTCTGTGATTCTGTGACATAATTTGGACTTTTGGTAATAACAGCTACCCCAAAACCTGCTCGATAAAGCCTGGGCCATTCCTTGCACTGCATTGGCAGCGCAGGATCTGGCTGCACCACAGTGAAGACCAGCTCTGGGAGGAAGCTGATGGCTTTTCCTGATGGATTCTGAGGAGGCAGACTACAAACTGAAGCATGAAAGGTAGAGACATCGTTACAGAGTTCCACAGGCTGAGACATGGAGAAATATGAAGGGAAAGCCCAAATGCTGTGAAGGAAAGGAAAAACAGCTCTTGGCAAGAACAGACATCTAGAAGGTGCTTGAAAATTATGTGCGACTGAGCATTGCCATCCTTTATACAGACATTTTGGCTTATGTTTACTCACAATGGTTAACAATAAAGGAAATGAGACTAGAACTCTAATGAGCTTTCGTTCCCTGAGGCACATCTTGCCTTTTTTTCAGGTAGCAGCACCCTTTCCAGTGCCAATGATTTTCTTCTGTGTACCAAGGCATGGTTTTTTTGTTTTTTTTTTTTTTTACCATTTACCCTCCACTTATGCACAACAGATGGTGTGATGTGCAGTTTTGGGAGCCAGTCTAGGGTGCATGAACTGATATGCATTAGGCTCACAAATTCAATTGTGTCTTACCTGTCTGCTCAAGGAATCCATCTACTAGAAGAAGTGAAGAGCCAGAGAAAGGCAGCAGCTTATGTTTGTTTATTGTGGTTTTCTTTGCAAAAAAAAAAAAAAAAATAGTTTTGCCTTTCTGCCAGAACTTTAAATCACATTTCAACAGAATATGTCAAGGGCTTAAGGTCATCCTTTTATGAAAGCACAGGCAGAGGGTCTGGGAAGCTTCAAGCTGAAATAAGGGTTTCTGGTCTAGATAAATTCAGGGAATGTGGCAAGATGCTTTGCTCTTATGGATTTAGGCCCAAAGCCTGCAAGCTCTGAAGTACTTAAGTCTACTCACATGAGTAGATCAGCTGGAGCCTGTGCATCCGTTTCCGGGAGACAGGCTAGGTGTGTGGATAAATAAGAATAAATCAGGTAAAAAATCAATGTTTTCCAACCTCTTCAGAGGCCTGTGCCTGCTCATTCAGTTACAGTACCGACAATTCCATTGGTGCCCATCTTCCCCCCATTTTACCTCTGATGGAGGATGCATGGCTGAGGCTCAGGGCAATCTGCGTTGACCCACACATGACCCACAGCTGAATTAGAGACTGACTAAAGCAGCATCATGGGGCTCAGCATAACAGAATCACTGAAAAGGGCAAATATGGTAAAATAGAATACTAATCACAGGAACATTGCTAGTGCACATCCCGTGGCTTGCCAGGTTTAATTTTTTTTTGCCATGGATTATACAGGGCTGTATTGACAACAAGACCACGCTGTTTGTGCTCTTGAGGATTCTTTTTTCTCACTGACTTTCTTCTTGCTGAATTAGAAGAGCGGGTAGAGAGAGTGTTAAGATGTGGTGGATCCCTAAAGAACAGAGTGGAATAACTTGAGCCATCACCCATGCTTGGTACAGGACTGAGCCAGACTGTTTTGCCAAAGCAAGGAGCCAGACGAGGACAGTCTGACCTCCTCTTGTGCCAGCCCAGTATTGCACTATTTTTTGTGCTGGGAGAAGAGGAGTTACATTGCTGCAGTATATCCCTGCAATAGTACTGCCAACAAGTTGTGGGAGATCAGACCTAGAGCATCTGTTGACCAGCTCACAAATTAGCTCGCAGGACAAATTTCCCCTGCAAGCAAAAGTTTTAAAAGCACCTCTGGCACAGGGGCCTGGGTGGAGGAAGGCACATAAAGTGATGTAGATATAATAAATACTTAAGATCGCTGTCTGTTTTCAATGATCAATGAGATCTGGCAAAGGAAAACAGGTCAGTGATGTTGTTTTATTTATTCATCTATTTAAGCTATAACACTCATTGGTTTTTGGCCCCATTCACCCCTTCCTAGCTGTCCAGCCTTATGGCCTGTGATGAGACTTGAGAGAGCTCTAACTCAGATACTCATATGCTCCCTCCTTCCTCTTCGCTTCAGCTGGATCCTCAGAATACATCATCTAGACTGGCACTGGCAGCTCTTGCTTTGGGTTTAATGCTAGCAAGCACTGATTTGAAAGCAGGCATGAAAACCGTTCACCTGCTGGTGAATGAAGGAAGAACGTTAAATGGGAGTGCAATGGAAACATAAAAGGTAAAAATCCCTAAACCAAAGCCTTGCAATCTCAAGTTGCGCTATTTTTAAGATGACTTTTCTACTTTGACCTAATGTGGAGGTAGTGATCAAAGTCCAGAATGTTCTTTGCTGCAGTGTAAAAGAGCAAAAAAAGTAAGCTTGGTCCTCCTGCTGCCTCTCTCCTCTACCTTGCAATAGGTTTCTCAACAATGTCCTGCCCAGAGACTCATTCCTCTATGGAGTACAGGGCTGTAAGCCAAAGGACAGTGAAGGAAAAGTTCTGGTAAGAATGTTTTTAGGGAAAAAAGGACAAGAGATGTTAAAATATCATTACTTTAGATGGAATTTGCAAATTAAGATGCCTGGTTGACTTTCATTGACAGCTAAGCAAAAAAGTAGGTTTCTCCTTCTCCCAATTTCCCCTAGCCCAGAGAAGCACAAACACTATTCCAAAGGCACCATTTTTTCCAGTTTTCAAAACCTGTATGTTTTGGTATTTTGTAAAAAAAAGAAATGTCAGCTAAATTAAAATTGGCCAGAAGCCAGAGGGGAATTACCAGTTCATCCATTCAGATGGTTCTGGGCCAGAGCAACCAGCATAGGGGATGTGGACCAAGCCCTGGCTTTGGAGGACATTAAATGGCCCTGAAGATACAGAAATATGACCTCATTTGGAGCAGGCTGCTGTGGCAATGGTTCCACAGGTGGTTAATGGGGTTCCTGGTGACTCAGACCCATGGTGATGTCAAGCTCCACTACCTGTACAGCCCAGTTATCAGAAATGTAGTTCAAGTGCAGAGTTTAGCCCAGGATTTCCTGGGAAAGGGCTGAGTACAAGGTTTAATGTATTAGTCACTGCAGTGTAAAGAACTGAGACTGTGTGAACAGAAATTTATCATAAGCTAGAGAAGCACAACAGTGATGGCCAGCTGATTTCTTTTTCCTTGACCTTCTGAGGGAGCCTCATGCTCTACTGTAGAGACCGGACCACATACATTAATTCTCTTTTGATCAACCCCTGTGTTGGTGTCATTCTGCATACTGCGTTTCTTAAACTGCCTTTTCAATTCTGTGCCGAAAAAGGATGGAAAGACTTGGTACACCCTGAAACTTTGAACAGGAGTGAACTTGCATTTGGATGATTCCTCTCTCAGTGCTACTGTAGGATGCAGCGTTCCCCCAAATCCTGATCCTTTTATCTAATCGCAGTGAAGAAGGCGACGCTACCAAAAGTTCACCAGAGGAAATGCATTACTGAAATAATAAATATGCTGACCTTTTCTGCCTTCCCTGATCTGATGTGACAGCAGAGGTCTAAGATGGAAAGCCTTTTTCATTTTCCCTCATCCTTCGCTATTTTGATGTTCTTATTCTCTTCTCCGCTTTGTGAGCATGATGTTCTTTACTTGCTTTACCCCCCACAAAACCCACTTTGGAATTAGGAGCTGGCATTTGGGCTGGGGAGGGAAAACTTGGCCTTTGAGCAGATGTGGCTCCATGGTGCAGGGTGATGGGGACCAGGAGTTGAATGTCGGTGCAATCCTTTGTACCCACTTTGCATGGAGTGGTGCAGCACGGCTGGAGAGACCCTGGCTCACAGGGAGGGGGGTGAGCAAAGAAAACCAGGACCAATGCCAGTTTTGAGAAGCTGGCCTCTCTACAGCATCTATGTTGCCTTATTGCACATCTTAACCCCATTTTCTTGTCACATGGCCTTGTGGGAACAGGCCTGTAATTCAAGCCATATTTGTTTTAATTGCCTCTGGCTCTCCTCGCTATTTGGCATATGTACAAAAGGAGGATATAAGAGCTTTTATGGCAGTAAAATTCTATAATGAATCACTTGTATCCAAAACAGACCACGTACTAATGGGGGGGATGAGAAAGTTGCTTTGGACATGGGTTGTTTTGTGCCATTAACTAATCATTAAACATCCCAGAAATGAGTGGAAAACTCTTTTGCTTCGCAAAGTCTCTCCTTTCCTGTGGTGCAGCAATCTTACCTATAGCTACTGAACTGTGGTCTGCACAACGGAGATTAGACAGTGCATTTACCATTTGTAAAGTTTAATTGTAGGATTTCCGTGACAACAAAACTAACCATACCCTTTCCTTGATCCTGACGTGAGGTTTGAGCACTGACTTCTCCCAGTTATAACAAACTCCAGAGCTGATTTCATACCCTGCGTCCAGCCTTTTGGCATCACCTACCTGGCACAAAAGATCATGATCTGACCAAACTACCCATTTTCTGAACTTTCATGGGAAAGGACTGGAGGATGGCAAATTGCAGGGAGAATGAGCTCCCATGCCAACTGCTCCAGCCATCTCGGCATGGGGATGTTTTGGGGCTGGAGCCAACTCCTCACAGGCACACGGTCCTTTCGCCACTCCAAGGCACGAGCAGATTGAGAAGCACAGCCCTTTCCCAGCCCCTTATATGGAACAGATTTCAGTAAAGGAGATAATCCAGCCCGAAGGGGTTATACAGATAATACCCAACAGGCATGATGGAGGCATGCTCTGCTGAAATTCCCTTATAAGGCAGAGCTGAATGGACGCAGATCTCCCAAATATTCCATGCATATGACACCACTGCATGAGGTCATACAGCAGCCGGAAAGCCACGGTGCGGTGACAGAGCGCATCTTCCAACCACTCTCTTTAAAGCCAGGCCCCGGAGCACTGCAGCCTCTGCCCCTCCTCACTGGTTCCCTGTGCTCCGAAGGCGGCTGCCCCTGCACCCTGCTCGGGTGGCTGCACCCAGCATGGGTGCTGCAGAGCAGTCAATGCATCGCATACCTTTGCTACGGGGCAGCACCTAAAGCAAAATGAGATGAATCCCCTCCAAAACCTGGTTGCATTTTACAGGGAATTGATCTCATTTCACCTTAGGTGTCTACCGTGCAGGCATCTGCGGAAGATCTGCTCACCCTAAACTTCCTTTGAAGTCACTGGAGAGAGACAGGAACTTCTAGCACTGTTTTTCTGGTTTAGGCATTAGGATGGAGCCAGGCCATGGGCACCATAACGTGCTTGTCTCCTTGTTGGCTGTGCTGGGAGGTGCACCGACCAGACACGGACATTTGCACTTAGTCAAACCCATCGTCTGGACATGAAACCTGGCACCTCTTTAGCTACTTTTTCCCCACTCTCATTTCCAAAACAATTATTCAACTTTTTTTTTTTTTCTACAGAAGTGTGTTCTTTCATCTTCAAATAAATTGATGAAAAGCACTTAGTGTAGGTACTACCAGAACAAAATGACATGTTGCTAAGGTATCTTCAGAATGCTGTTTATTTCTACAAAACTCCAAAGATTTTTAATTTTTTTTTTAATAAATATGAAGTATTCCTTCCAAGTTCAGAACTTTCAAATTTATGACAAAATTCCAGTCCTGTCAGACTCAGCTCAACACAGCTATTCTACATTTCAAAACAAAAAAATACAAAGAGGCTGGTTGCTACGTTTTCTGACATACATCTCTTCTTGAACTTTATTATAATCACCGTGCAGCTGAAGAACAATTCTGAATAAATGTGATTTTGTAAAGCCTCTGGTGCTCCAGCAAAGGATGCTGTTCACAAGCCAGACCCAGGCGGCCCAGCAGGGAAATTCTCCTTTTCCCAGGAGAGCGATGCACCTTTCCACTACCCCTGTTCCTTCATCAGCCTGATCTGGTTAGCGGTGTCCCTGCTCACTGCAGGGGGGTTGGACTAGGTGACCTCTAGGGGTCCCTTCCAACCCAACCCATTCTATGATTCTATGATAACCTCTACCTTGTTTCTCCTGCATCGACCTAAAGTATGTCAGGGTGTGCTGTGCAGGGATACCTTAGCAACCAGCAATTTTGGGGTGGGATCATAACTTGTACGGTCAGCCATGCACTTTGCAAAAAACAATATCAGAAATAATACCAGCCTGGCATATTGCTAAATCCATGTCTCCTCTGACAGTGCTCTGCTCTTGAGCCTTTGCAAAACTTATGCCAGTACAAAGGATTTTACATTTTTTTTTCCATTTAATTGATAATTACCAGTACGGTGCACTTTGTAAGATGAAAAACCTGAGCTGTTCTGAAATGTCGAAAATTCCCAGACTGAAATTCTTCTTCTGCAGAGTGTCATGCAATAGAAAAGGAGCCGATCTCTTGCGGCTCTGCTCCTTAGGGGAGAGTGGGAGGGAGCTGAGTAGCAACTTCTCTTCATCTGAAATTTCTGAAAGGGAAAAGAATGCTGCAAAGTTTCAGAACAGCATCGTAACAGGTCTATCTTATTGCTCGCTAACTGCGTAATTTACTGCTCAGAAACTGTGCTTGCTTTGCACACTCTTATAGGAGTAGGGCCTCCTCTGCTGCAGCTCCTGTTCTTCAAGCTGTTTATTCATTATTGCATTAAACAGACTAAACCTGAATTAATCGGAGGGGCACAGCAGCCCATTTTGCACAGAAGAGGTGGACAGTTCTCTGGCCTCCTGCCTTCCAGCATTTTCATTGCTTAAACCTCCCTAACTTCCATTTAGATGCTTAATCCCTTGTTGGGACTGGTCCTAAGTAACGTCCCAGGAGGTGCCCTGTATGCCAGGCTGGGCGACCCACGGTGCCACAACATACTGCATTACTCCAAGCACTGCTCTGCATTAATTTTTCAAAGCTTAAGGGATCATATGCACTTGCAGCTGAATAAACATGCATGGAAATCACAGATACAGACAACACTCACTTGTCCATGCCATGGACACTTAGGTACTCCACATGGACAATTATGTGTCTGAGGTACCCATAGTTGCCTATTTACAGGAGTATGAGAGCATGCATGCTAAGCAGGTGACTGACTTAAAAATGTATCATCTACTCAGTTTTTTTCTTTTTATTTACACTTTCTTCAGTAATTTCACCTGCTAACAGAGGCATCAGAAATGCATGGTGCTCTGTAATGGCTGCCTAGCAACTCGGTGGGATGAACAAACTCAATTTCATTTGGGTGTTAAATAATCTGAAGTGCAGTGAATTTATCTTACGCAAACATTGGAAGGCTTAATAACAGTAGCTGCAAAACACAGCACTGGCGTAATTGTGATGATGTCCTAATATAGCAGAAAAAACTGATATTTGGTATTTTTGAAACTGCAGTTTGAGACGTTTCTTAAAAGCATGTATCTACTAAAATGACTGAACTGCTTTATGAATCTTGCCTTGGTGAAAATGGAAAGATAAAGTAGTGCTCAGATCACTGCACCCACTCTAGGTGTGCTCATCTAGGGCTTCATCATGTACGTCTACCTAAATATCTTCAATTTTTTAAGTTTGGTGGACCTGAAATTACTGCTTATCAAAGCAGCAAATCTCACTTCAAGTATTTGGCTTCAACTTGTTAAACAACTGATTTCAGATTGTTAATTTTACCTTGTAAGAAAAATAAAAATTGACTTGTGGGGGGGAAAAAAGGTAGAAAACCCAACCTTGTTTCTGCACAGGAGGTGTTTGTGTTGCAGTGTCCTACTTGGGATGGACAGAATCTGCCAGGTAGGGATGAGGGGTGGGAATGTACGTGAATGGTAGAGAAAAACCAAACCCACTGTGGTCCATGAGCATTTCATGCTCCTGGATAGTTTAGTAATGCTGATTAAAATGACAGTTCAGACAGTGCAAGAAAGGAGTCAAGACTGAGCTTTTCTATCATATATATACAACGAAGATAGCAAATTCACAGCTTGTGAGGCTCGTGGGTGGTTGCTTCTGCTCCCACTGAGAAGAGCAATAATTTGCTTGGAGGTCAGAGTTGTGCCAGGCAGTGGGAAATGCAAACTTAGGTGGCTGCTATCTTGGGACATAATCAGCTCAATTCAGCTTCAACTTAATGAAGTTGCTACAGCAACCTGAGATGGCTACTGCGTGGTTCTGTAGCGGCCAAGTTGTTTCAGAGATGCGGAGAACCAGGAGAGCTGCTGGGGAAATGCCATTTCCCAGTGTCGTGGTTTAACCCCAGTGGGCAGCTCAGCCCCACGCAGCCGCTCACTCGCTCCCCGCAGTGGGGTGGAGGAGGTATTCAGAAGGGTAAGAATGAAAAAAATCGTGGGTGGAGATAAGACAGTTTAATAGGGAAAGCAAAAGCAGCGCACAGAAGCAAAGCAAAGCAAGGAATTCATTCCCTGCTTCCCACCGGCAGGCAGGTGCTCAGCCATCCCCAGGACAGCAGGGCTCCATCATGCGTAACGGTGACTTGGGAAGACAAACGCCATCACTCCCAACGTCTCCTCCTTCTTCTTCCCCAGTTTTTATTGCTGAGCATGACATCATACAGTGTGGGATACCCCTGGGGTCAATTTGGGTCAGCTGTCCTGGCTGTGCCCCCTCCCAATCTCTTGTGCCCTCCCCAGCCTCCTCGCTGGTGGGGCAGGGTGAGAGGCAGAAAAGGCCTTGGCTCTGTGTCAGCCCTGCCCAGCAGGAAACCATCCCTGGGTTATCAATGCTGTTTTGGTCACAAATCCAAAGCACAGCACCATACAAGCTAATCTGAAGAAAATTAGCTCTATCCCAGCCCAAACCTACACCCAGGCACTGGTGACACTCTCTGGATGCACACAAGATCTCATGCATCAAAGTGACTGCCCCCAAAACATTGCACAATTATCGACACAGAGGTTCCTTTTTCCAAAGGATTTGCTGTGAACTTGCAGTGATGGGAAAACCAGAATGAAACAAAGCACAGCACAGCTTTGAGTTAGAAAAAAACTGAAAATTATTTTTTATTTAACATTTTGCTTCCCCCTCAAAGTTTTCTCCTTTGGCAATAACAGAGGAAAATCAATTATTCACATAGATCTATTGGAAGTCGGCACTTAAGCCTAGCACATCCCTATCATTTCACAGTAACAGCACTTAAACAGCCCTTACAGAGGCAGAATCTATTTCAGACCAGTGGGGCAGATCTCAGCCTCTGCTCATCATGGAAAGCAAAAAAGCAATTATTTTGCAAGTCAGCATGTGTGTGTCAGAGGTAGGTTTTCAACAATAGTTTTTAGATTACCCAAATAAATGCCTTTTCTCAAAGAACAGGTGCTCCTAATTGCAGAATACCTGCTCTGAGATGGAGGTCTTTATGCCAAACTGGTCGCTAATCCTCTTCCCCTGTAAATGTATTGGCAAAGAATACAAGTCCATTAAGACTCACATTTAATATTTACAAACCCCTTTTTATCTATAAATGCCCTCCCATCCCTTTCTCTGTCGTACTAGCATGGCCTGTCTGTCTGTTTCCCTGCATAGTATGTCTTGTGGGAATATGATTTGGGTTGGGAGAACCTGCTGCTTTTTGCAGAGCCACTACAACAGTTCTTATTACGTTAAAAGTGTCGTAAACCACTACATCCTCTCACTTATCCTTCTGTTTTTCCAAAGGAAGTTCAATTAGCTTTAACTTATTTCAACCAAATGGAAACCTGCACTGTTTGTAACCCATACGGGTCTCCTCTGAGAACAGCCCTTGCCTTGCCTTTCCACTTGTTACTGAAATGACAGCAAAATCTGCTGGCCAGGTCTCCCTTTTTATGGAAACATTCAAGGCCAGGTTGGACGGGGCTCTGAGCAACCTGATCTGGTTAGCGGTGTCTCTGCTCACTGCGGGGGGGTTGGACTAGATGACCTCTAGGAGTCCCTTCCAACCCAAAACATTCTATGATTCTATGATTTATCAGAGGCAAAATTAACTTGTCCCTCATGTGTTTTGGATTCCAGTCTACATCTGGACACCAGGACCTTTTCTAGTTGATTTTGACCTTGAAATAGGACATGTGGGTGTAGCCAAGCACACCTAGCTGTAGGGTCTGAGCAGTTGAAAGACCTTCGGGAACAAAAGCGTTAACCAAGTTCACCCTCAACCGCTTTTACTTCCCTTTATCTCACCCAGAAAATCCCTGTTTCTTTTGTCGAAGAGATCTTCCTGTTCTAGTTTGTATCCTAATAAAATCCAGCTCAAAGATTTGAAACCCTTTTATGGTTTTTTGGGGGGGTCTATTCAGTTTAATGACAAGATGCAGGCATTTTGACTTCACCCCTCTCTTGGGCTCCCATCCCGAGTACAGATAACCAGCTGAACACTTTGCAGGCTGTATTTAAAAGGCCTATTAGAGAGCACCTTGCTATCGGGTGGGTGGGATAGGGGCTGCCACCCAGGTGAAGTGTTTTCTGAATAATACATTGCTCAGAAACAGGAGATGGGCAGCAGAGACAATGTCGGGTGTTCATGTCATGAGCTCTGGTTGGCAATATCCTTGCTGCCGGGCTGCCTGCACGAAGCTGCGACTCGATGCTCTCGTCCCCTTCATCCTGTCCCCTTTTCAGTCCTCTCCAACCGCCCATAATTTATCTGAAAGAAAAATGATGCTTTTGTCCTCGAGTTCTTTGTCTCCTCCTCCTCAAATTCCTGCCGCAGTTTGGGACTCCAACCCTTTCCGCAGCGAGAGCTGGTGATATCAGAGGCAAAGGACTGTGACCTTTAAGTGTGAACAAGTCAGAGAAGGAGATAAGTTATAAGAAAGTTCCTGCATGAAATAATTCAGTGACAAGGTGTTTTGAGGGTCAAAATAGCTGCAAACATATAGGCTGTAATTTCAAAGCTGCGGGGGAACCCTAAACGATCTCCAAATAAAATGATAAACTAAAAAGCAGCTTCAAGACCCAAGGATTTATTTTGTTATCCAAGCCCTGTGCTACCCCAATATATACAGGGATATATAGGACTGAAACAATACCGGATTAGAAGCAATGCTGGGACTGTAATGTTTGAAAGGCCTATGCTATGAAAGAGTGAAAATGCAACCAGTGAAGGAGAGAGGACAGAATATATATGATAACAATTATATATATATATATGAGAGTGAATCAGTTTGTTTTGTTATTGCATTTTTGCCTACACTAATAGCAGAGCATTAGATTGCTCCGGTTTTCACTAACACTGAAGATACATGTGGACCTGGACATGATCAGGTCTCTCTCTAGTGAGCCAGAAGACTAAGACAGTCCTGTGGATAACTTTGGATTTAGAGCTGTACTTGCTTTTCATTTTTTGGCTATATCCCCTGTCCATAGAGTCGGATTCTTCACACTGGCAACCTTGATCGAAGGCAGAGGAGATGTTTCAAAGTTATGGACTTAGCTGAAAGCAAGATCAGAGCCATCTTGTGACTGTATTTTAGAAGTCCAGCAAAACAGAACTGTAGCTGAAGGAAGGGAGAGGGAAATGGTAACTGGTCACCATTAAGGGGAATGGTGACCCCAAGGTTTGGAAGCAATTTTAGAAGGAATAGAGTCAGGCAGTAGATCAGTAGGGATTTTGTAATGTCCTCATATCAAAGATGAAGGATGACCCTTGATTTAATCATAAAAGCAAAAGCAGGAAGATGTTCTTGTGTTTAGGTAAGGAAATAGGATGCAGAAATTCAGTGTTCAGTTCCTGCCTTTGACCACGTATCAGTGGGTGCTCCTGAGTAAGTCGCAGAGATTTTGTATTGCAAATCTATTTTAGTCTATGTCCTTGTGGTTAAATTGTCTGACCACCTACAGAGTCTGAATGGGAGAATCCTTAGCATGGGCTGGCACTGAATTTGGGGCTCTGCCTGCAACTGGAAGAGGTCTTCTTTCTGCACCTATGCCCATAGCATGGAGGGACCAGCATCTCCCAGGGCCCCAGAGCTAAAGCAATGCTGTCTGAAAAACGCTTAAATAATATTTTGTGGCTTAACTGCTTTGCAGAAAGCCTTACAGAGAAATAATGGAAGAAGCACTAAAAGCATAGCTGGAGTTACGCCACTTCTCCGTGTGAAGGAGGCCCATTACATGGCTGGGTGAGCACCATCACACAGGAGCTGCTCAAGCAGGCAGGGATCACTCCTAATGTTGTGTCTTGGGCTCACTCCTGGTGTGTAAAAACAGAGCTGCTGTCTCGAGATACTAATAGGAAACCGTGCATTTTTGGTAAATAAATGTTGCATAACAGAAACAGAAAAATCCCTACGCAGCTCCAAACCAGAGATCTGCCTTGCTCAGCATCCCACCTTCATAGAATCATAGAATCATAGAATCACTTTGGTTGGAAAAGACCTTTGAGATCATCGAGTCCAACCTTTAACCTAACCCTGACATCCCACCACTAAACCATGTCCCTAAGCACCTCATCTGTCCTTCTTTTAAATACCTCCAGGGATGAGGACTCGGCCACCTCCCTGGGCAGCCCATTCCAGAGCCTGACAACCCTTTCGGTGAAGAAGTTTTTCCTAATGTCTAGCCTAAACCTGCCCTGGTGCAGCTTCAGACCATTCCCCCTCGTCCTATCACCTGTTATCAGGGAGAAGAGGCCAACCCCCACCTCCCTACAGCCTCCTGTCAGGTAGCTGTAGAGGGTGATCAGGTCTCCCCTCAGCCTCCTCTTCTCCAGACTAAATAACCCCAGTTCCCTCAGCCATTCCTTGTATGACTTGTGTTCCAGACCCCTCACCAGCCTGGTTGCTCTCCTCTGGACATGTTCCAGCAACGCAACATCTTTCTTGGAGTGAGGGGCCCAAAACTGAACACAGTATTTGGGGGGCGGCCTCACCAGCACCGAGTGCAGGGGCACCATCACTTCCCTACTCCTGCTGGTCACACTATTTCTGATACAGGCCAGGATGCCATTGGCCTTCTTGGCCCCCTGGGCACACTGCTGGCTCATATTCAGCTGGCTGTCAACCAGTACCCCCAGGTCCTTTTCCACCAGGCAGCTTTCCAGCCACTCTTCCCCAAGCCTGTAGCGCTGCATGGGGTTGTTGTGACCAAAGTGCAGGACCCGGCACTTGGCCTTGTTGAACCTCATACAGCTGGCCTCAGCCCATGGATCCAGCCTGTCCAGGTCTCTCTGCAGAGCCCTCCAGCCCTCAAGCAGATCAACACTGCCACCCAGTTTGGTGTCATCTGCAAATTTACATGCACAGGTAGGAGAAGTGTCCTGTGGCACCCCACCAAACTCTCTGTCCTTAGCAATCCTTGGAGGACTCTTCATCCATTTGCACCATCGTTTTTTGGACCCACATAAAAAATGTAGTATCTACAGTGTCCCATGGTCCAAGGTCCAAGGGTGAAGTGCACCGAAGGGGCGGATTATCTCGTTTTATTTCTTTCCCACATGCCGCTTGCTGCCTTATTTGACACCTCCCTAGTCCTTGGATCAGAGGAGTCAGACTGTCCTTCCCTGTTAATTTTTTCCAGGCCAGTCATGATCTTATAGCCCTCTATCACATCCTCCTTCAGTTTATCTGCCCTGCAGGCAGAAGATTCCCAGTCTATTAAATCCTTCCCCACAGGGGAGCTGTTGCATACCTTTGATCCTGCCTTTCACCCTTCTCTGCACCAACTCTGCACCATCCTTTGGGCAAGGGGGAGACGGGAACCAGGCATGATGGAGACTCACCCCATGTTAATGGAGCACCACCTTGGTATCTCTCCCAATAATGCCTAAGAGTTTGGTTTTCTGCCTGTGACCTCCCTTCGAGCTGACATTTTCTTAGAATACCAGCTCCAGGATTTCTTTCCTGAGGAAAGGGAGCTATTTCCCCGAAACAGAGGCTTTTTGCCCACCTCTGTCTGAAATTGGCTGCCTGGTGGTGGCCCGGGCCAGATTCCCAGCTGGGAAGAGGATTAGAGACTTCAGCAATAAGTGCAAAGCTACACACATGGGGGGAAATCGATGTCTCTGTGTTTGCACCAGATCCAAAAAGCACATAAATCAACAATTAAAACCACTGCTCCTAATGGACATCAAAGACATGAATGAAAAGAAGGCAAATAACTCCATGTAGACCTTTACTCCGGAGTTGGATCTGCCTAGGTGGGAACGAGACATGATGGGCCCTGGCTACTACCCCTTTAGCGAAGGACTCGGGGCATTTATTGCTATTTTTAGCTTGTTTGATGAGGAGGACTTCCAGAAATAGTGCCTAACTCCAGAGTCTCCACGCAGTTTCTCTAGTGCTACTAGTGTCTGGAATTCAAACTGCGGGGCTCTGCAGGCAGCCCGGGTGCCAAGCACGTTTCACCACCCTGCAGACTGCGCAGGATTGAAAAACACTGGCTTCTGGTAGAAAATACTTCCCCTTCCCGTAGGACACGGGTTGCCAGAAACCTGCAGGACTGTCAGCAGCTGGTAGCTGGAGCAGCTGATTTCTTCTTTGAGTTTTTGCAAGGTTATAAAATGCTTAAGTTATGTAAATAAATCTCTTTCCTATAGGTTGCTTGATCTTAACTGGGTAGTGAAAATATTGTAAGTTTGTGCTTCTACAGCATCTTTCATGCAAGGATATCAGAAGTGCTTTATAAACATTAACTAATTAAGCCATTAAACCACACAACACCCCACTGAGTATGTAAGGATTTATAGGGATGTATACACTAAGAAGATTAAGTTTTAGTCTTAGCAGATTTTTTTTTGGCTGAAAGGTGGAAAAATAAATCCAGAAATTATTTTTCTATATAAATGACTTAAACGTCCTATAAATCAGGATAATGTCATCAAATCAGAGACAGGCAGGCTGTGGGTGGTCTTGGGAGCACAACAGCGAGCACCCTGCTGGGAGGTTGCTCAGCATTTCCCCCATCCTGTACATTGATGGCAGGTAGGCACCGCTCTATGTCAATCCCCTCAGCTTTAAAATAGCCCCTACCCACTGGCACTTCACAGAATCACAGATCATCTAGTCCAACCCTCCTGCTAAAGCAGGTTAACCTAGAGCATGTTGCACAGGACATCGTCCAGGCAGGGTTTGAATATCTCCAGAGAAGGAGACTCCACAGCCCCCCTGGGCAGCCTGGGCCAGGGCTCTGTCACCCTCAAAGTAAAGAAGTTCTTCCTCATGTTCAACTGGAACCTCTTCTGCTTCAGTTTGTGCCCATTGCCCCTTGTCCTGTCGCTGGGCACCACTGCGAAGAGTCTGGTTCCATCCTCGTGACATCCACCCTTGAGATATTTGTAAGTATTTATGAGATCCCCTCTCAGTCTTCTCTTCTTCAGGCTAAACAAGTCCAGCTCTCTCAGCCTTTCCTCATAGGGGAGACACTACAGTCCTTTATCATCCTTGTTGACCTCCTCTGAACTCTTTCCAGGAGTTCCTCAACTTTCTTGAACAGGGGAGCCCAGAACTGGACACAGTACTCCAGGTGGGGTCTCACCAGGGCAGAGTAGAGGGGGAGGAGAACCTCCCTCACCCTGCTGGCCACACTCCTCTTAATGCACCCCAGGACACCATTGGCCTTCTTGGCAACTTCAAAGTGCCTACGCTCTGAAGAACACAGATGCCCACACTGAAGGCCTCTGGCATCTTTCCCACATCCATCACATTAAACACATCTGTGTTGGAGCAATATATATGCTCATAAGCTGATGTTGCACATATTCATGCATAAGTTGCGTCCCACAACCTGGAAGAGAGGAGAAGGGAGGATGGGGTTGTCACCTCCTGACCACCAGCTGCAGGAGGACAAGGTGCACCCTGGGTCTTGGGAAGGGACAAATTCCACGCTTTTTCACAGAATGCCACAAAAGCAGGGGTGGCGGGTATCAACAGCCACCACTGTGTCACCAGACCCGACTCAACAGCTCGCTCGAAGCTTTTGGGTTCTCAGGCACTTCAGTATCGCCCCAAGGCACGAAAGCTGTTTGGTATCGCGTCTGCCTGTCATCTGGTCTGAATCGGGGTGTCAGGGCTGATGGCCGGGAAACTTTGGAAAGTTTTTCAGCTAGCAGATAAACAGCAGCAAGTGTTCTCAGGGCAACACATTCTGGAGCCCCAATCTTATCACGGCACTTAGGACGCAGTCTGTATACACGCTTCAGGCCAGACAGCCAGAGCGTGCAAACAGCTATGAAGACCATGTTGACGGCTGCAGGTTTTGCTTGCTGCTTGCTTTCTTTTTTTGCCATCCTGATATAGCAGGGAATGGTCCGCAGGGCAGGAGAGTGCTGATTAAAGCCAGCTTTGCAGAGATTGATGCAAAACCTAATAGCACTGAGTGCCTTCCCAGCTAAGAGGCTCACCACGTTGTCTCGCAGGGATGGTGGTAGAGAAAAGCAACTCGTCCTTTCAGATGTGAGGAGGGAATGTGAGATGGTTTTGGGTCCTGTGTTCCCTGCACACAGCTTAAAGGGAGCATTGCATGGCATTTGGGGAAGAAGCTTGCTGCATTGCTGGTGTGCAGTCCCCGTTCACCCTGCATTGCCCCAGTGAGGGTAAGCCAGGCTGGCAGCGCGTGTGTGGCCATGGGGCTTCTGTTACTGTTCAGCTCAGCTTTGTCAAAGCAAGCTCAAATCTGCCTGCAATGTATATTATAAACTTATCCTCAGTCCTCACTTTGCATTCACAAGTGGGTGGTGATGTAGTTTGTAAAAACTCATCCCACTGCTGTGACTCTGAGAGCTCAAATCTACAAGAAACAGAAAGAAGCTCTTATTTAAAAAAAACACCCCACATTTCAACAAGAACAAGTCTCTTTTCATGGCTTTTGTTTGGGTAAGGTCAGGAAGTTATAGCTAAAATATGTGCACTGCAATTTGGGGTTGGAAAAATCAATGTGTTTCACACCTACGTGCATGGTGTTACCTAAAACACCTCCTCCTCCTTCCTGTCTCTGCCTGGAGACTTCCCTGCTGCTCAGTTCCTGCTAGCGGATCTCTGTGATCTTCCTCCATCAAAAGGAGCTCCCCCGCTAAATTCATTACAGCCAGAGGATGTGATGGGTATGAGCCCACACAAACAGCTCCAACTTCACGTTGAAGTCAGATATGAACTTCAGGTGAACTCCCACATACGGTGAGAGACATGATGCCTGATCCCAGGCTCCTCTTTTCTACCCTGTCTTCTGCAGTTTGGACAAGCCGCTGTCACAGCCAGGTTGGTTTAACCATGCCTCCACCTCCTCTTCCCTGCTGCTTCAGGATGGAGTTGTGGTCAAGATCAGGTTGAACAAGGAATATGATGGGCTTTAGAGAGACCACCAGCAACCAACCTTAGACATTCCAAAGGGCAACAATACAGTCAAAGCCTACTTGATTTTCAAGCAGAAGGGACAAGATTGTAAAGGTGAAGGCTTCATCTTCCCATTGCTCCTCACACTTTTTTCCCTGCACTGTTTCTCCTAAATGCAAATATAACTTTTGGTGTATGTTTGTAACTTTGGTGCTGCAGATGGTCTCCCTGATCCTCCTCTTCTTGGGGCATCTGTGTGATGTGGGAATGGGCCAGCTGCTGGATGAAAGCTGAGAGTCAAGTAAATGGTCATCAGAGCTAAGCCATTGCATTTTAGGGTGATATTTGTGTTATTCTGTTCTGAGTTAGAGGTAGGCGTGACAGCACAGTCCCTCCAGCAGTACTGTACTGATTCTGGGTGTTAAAGGTGCTGCTGGTGATTCATCTTTGTAACCAGGAAACCCAGCGTAAAACTCCACTGCCTTATATTGGCAGCTCTTGATTTAGCCATGATTTTCTTATGTTTTTCTTTTAATACTTATATTAAGGGATTCTAAAATTCCCAGGTCCTTTTATCCTAACTCAAGCAATCCCCTTGCCTACCAGCCTTTACAAGCTAAGAATCAGATTCTGCCAAAACCTGCTCCTCAGTACCTAACATAAGGACAGATGCAGGTAGAAAAGGATGTAACATAACTCACTTTTCCCTGCATTTACCTGTTCTCTTCACAGCATGCCTCTATAAGCCTAGCCCACAAGCCTATATTGTCATCCTACATAAGTCAGTCTGATTCTGATTTATTTTTAACCCTTCTGCCTCCTACTTTTCCATACTTCTCTCTCCATCATCTACCCTCTTTCCTTCCCTCCCTATTAATTCCTTGCAGAAATCAATACATGCCAGGAAGTCTCTGAAGTCTCTTAAGTCACAAGGACTCCCTCTTGTTATGGTCAGGGCCATCTTTGGGGGTCTCACAGTCCACAGCCTCCTCTGCCCGGTGGTGGAAGAGCTATGGGATGCCGCTGTCAGACCTTGGAGGGCTCAAGGGTTCCCAGCTTCATCATCAGAGAGATGGCAATACCTTTGCAGTGGGCTCTCACAGCATTTTCTCTTGCTTATTTTTGATCTTTATCACACCAAGGATCTTGCACCAGGAGCAGAGAGCTCAGTACCCACACTGAGGCTTTTTTTATAAGGTCACTTGACATCTTCATCCCAAGTTTTTGGTATTATCTGGTATGAGAATGCACTTAAGATAAACATCTGTCTGAGGCTTATCTGGGGGAAGATTATGTTCACAGAGAGCAAGTGAAGAATACAGGGATTTAAAACTTTTCCTTCTGTTAAAAATTAGTTTAAACTTTACATAATCTGAAAAAGCAGAATGACAAACTTAATTCAACATTCATTGAAGTTGTTTAAAAAATTTCTTCCTGGGGTATGAGCCGACCTTTTCCCAAATAACAAAATGCCAGTGGCTTCTGTCAGAGGCACTCTCAAAAATGGCAGTTAGGTGTTTTTATGCCATCTCTCCCCACAGCTCCTATAGAAGCTGGTTTTCTCAAGGCCTGACTGTATTTATCCTTACAAAAACCCTGAAGGGAGTGGAGATGCAATCATTCCTACTTTACCAGTTGGGAACCAAGACCCAGAAGAATAAATCTTGAATTTTGAAGCCACTACAGAGCAGTTTAGCTGGGCAGATAACAAACTGCAGGCATGAGTCCAGGCATGGAGTAGTCGGGTGCAGACCCCAGTGGTTTTGGATGTGAATGTATGGACAAGCTGTCCATAGGGTGGCCATGGTGAATTGCCACACGTCAAGGACAGAGTACAGACGTCGAGTCCGTCGATCTGTGGTGGCAATAAGAGCACAACAGGGTGGACAGAGCCATGATGAGACTCTTCAGCCAAGGGACCTCAGCTGAACTATTGCTCCAGGCTGTCTTTAAGTTAATGGAGAGAAATAGGTGTCTCTACAGAGTGATTCATCTTCTCTTAATATGGCTGTCTATGGGGAACTATTCTCTGAAATTGCCTGTTTCTATTGACTCCCACTGGAGCCAAGGGTTTCTATCTCAGACTGACATATCAGTTTTAGGTGAGAAACTCAGAGCAAGAAATTGAAACAGATTCTGCTCAGCACCACCTAACCCCTGGAGCAACCTTTCCTACAGCTTTGCATTGCCCAGGGCACATCGTCCCTGTTGTGGTTTACCCACAGCTGGCAACAAAGCACCACGCAGCCGCTCACTCATTCCCCCACCAAGGTGGGATGGGGGAGAGAACTGGAAGAGCAAAAGCAAGAAAACTCATGTCTTAAGAACAGTTTAATAATTGAAATATAATAATAACAACAACAACAACAAGGAAAACAACAAGAGAGAGAGAGAAACAAAACCTAGGAAAAACAAGTGATGCAACTGCTTGCCACCCGCCAACCAACACCCTGCCAGTCCCCGAGCAGCGATTGCTGCCTCTTGGCCACCTCCACCCAGTTTCTATACTGAGCCTGATGGTATATTTGATATTGTATTGAATAGCTCTTGGGACAGTTGGGGTCAGCTGTCCTGGCTGTGCCCCCTCCCAGCTTCATGTGCCCCTGGCAGAGAAGGGGAAGCTGAAAAAGTCCTTGACTGGTGTAAGCACTAAGCAACAACTAAAAACATCAGTGTGTTATCAACATCCTTCTAGCACTAAATCCAAACCACAGTGCTACGCCAGCTACTAGGAAGAGAAAATAACTCTATCCCAGCTGAAATGAAGACACACCACCCCCACCCCACCCCCCATATCTCAAAGCAGCCAGTAAAGTTTGAGCAAACTTTGAGTGCTCTAAACCCCACCTCTATGGCTAAACCAAATTGTACTTCACAGGGGAGACACCAAGCAGGTCCGCAAAGGGTTTACCTGCCTGGTTCCAACCATTAGATCTTGGTGCTGACCAAGGTGGCAGAGTTAGAGGGAAAGCTGCCCTGTATAAATTATTCTGGGTTTACATTTACAAGAATCTCAGTCATGAATGAACCACAGAAGGAGAAGACACCACATTGCAGTGATACAATACGCAGGCAGAAGAAGTGAGCATCCCTGAAGGTGAGCACTCAGCTATTCAGCCTTAAAAACAGCAGTAAAGAGAAACACGACCCACCGCTGAATTTTCTAATTCCCTTAAAGTTTAGATTCTCTATAATTTAATTCCATGAAGACAGTTAAGCTCTTTCCAGCAGGAGTTGTGACGAGGAGGCAAAACCTTCTAGCTTATAAACACTGGCACAAACTTTCATTGTAGGATTAAATAAAAAAAAAAACCCTCCTAGACTTCATCAGCACAATTCAACTCCCCGTTCTGAGTCCAAGAAAGAGCATTACACGCTGCATTTGCAGAACTTAGTTCACCCCCCTCCCCGTTCAGTAGTCCTGTATATCACAAACACAGTCAAAGCTCAGGATGCAGCTGTGTGCAGCTGCTGCAAGGAGCACCCCAGCTCTCAGCTGGATCTTCTTGCAAGTGAGACATCGTGGGTGCAACTGAAGGTGAGCTGCGGCGCTCGCACCCTGCAGAGAGCAGAGCACCCAGGCACCCAGAGTGGTTTTGGGGTGGGAAGGGCTCGTGCTCCCCAGCTCAGGGCTGGGCAGGACAGTGCAGCTGGGAGCTGGAGGGCACATCCCCAAGGCTGGAGCAGGGAGGATGGGAAGAGCTGCCAGCCCATGCAGGAAAGGCCACAGCACCGGATAACGCTCCGTTGGCAGCCATCATGCGAGGCTGCATCAGACAAAATGGCACCGAGAGGTAGCATGGTCCCATCGTCTTGGTAGCCAGCGGGAGCTTGCAACACTTGCTCACACTAATTAGGATATAAATCACTGTTCCCATAATCAAGGATTCTGCAGGAGGCAATTCTCACCTCTTGTGAGGCTGTTCAAATTCTGGACACCCTATCTTATACACAAGCATTTAAATGGTGTTCTGGAGACTCGATATGGAGAGAGGGACCCAAGAGGTTACTGCCTCTATTTACTTTTCCATTACCAACATGAAAAAGGCTGTTATAATATTCCCAAACAGCAGGTCCTTCAAGTACACACAACTGTCCAAGTGATGTTATTCTATAGTATCTTTT
>NW_009260479.1:3004810-3028418 GCF_000687185.1 Egretta garzetta | reverse complement strand
AGCTAGAGCACCCTCTCTGAAATGATAGTCTAAATACTAGAATAAGCAGCCACTGGCCCCGGGAGGAACGACATGAATAGGATGGGAAGTCATTAATCTTTTTTTATATGTGGTAGGTAGTAGGTTTCTAGATGAAGAGAGCCTGAATTCCATCTTGCATGCATGCAGTGAATTTTCTCATGCTAACAACTTGGCTAACAGCTCTTCCGTGCCTGCTAGGCGGGACACCTTTCCTAACCCTGTGACCTTTGATTCTGCTCAATACAACAAATATGGGTCAATGACTTTTGGAGAGGTAAAACTCCAGAGCAATCCTGTACTGAGGCTGGAATAATTCTTGTGGATGAAAAGTGAGAGCAGCTGTGGCTGCTTCCACATCCACAAGCAATGCGGCTTGCTCATTGCCAGTGATCCTTAATCCTCTTTGAACTCCTGACTTTACATATCGGATGGTTGCGCCATGGAGTAATATCTGTGTATTATTGCTCATTCACTGTAAGTATTTTACAAGGTGATACAAAGTCGGGAAATGTATTCTTGGGAGCCACAGGCACAAAGGTTATCAAATGCAAATCATATTTGCATTGGCACCAGTATCTGACGTGTTTGTAAAACCGGGAGCAGGGTATCAAGTGTTAAAATGGGAGAAATGCCCTCTGCATCCTGTGAAAATGCTGACAACCCAAGGGCAGAGAGTGCCCGCGGGTGTGGTAATTTGGTATGGGCAGTGCTTACTAAACAAAGTAATAATTTCAGTTGCCAAATAAAGGGATAAAACTATTTCACTGGGCAAAATGGAGTCTCTCTTAATCTGGGGAGAAAGTAATAGAAGCCTTTAGGTCTGCGTGAGAGCCATGGATGAAGGAGCATGCTCTGTTAGTGCTTGCTCTTTAAATTACTTCTTTCGAAGCAGCCTGTGCTTTCCTTAAAGCCCTCACTTTGTGAAGGTAGTGATCAGGTGCTTTAATCATTTTTTAGGAAGGATTTTTAAAAAGGGAGTTTCTTGTCTTACAGCGGAGAAAATGCCCGTTGTGTCAAAGCCTGGAAATACAACCTGCAGATGCTGAAGAGTCAGAAGCAAAAAGAAAAAAAGAGAGAGGTTGAACTTTTTCTTGATGTTTTAAATACTGTTTCCTTTTCCCACCCTACTGTTGGGAGCTGGGAGGGAGAAAAAAGGGGTAGCGAGTCATGTTTGGGGGGCATTTATATTAGTGATCCCAGCAACAAGGGGTTGTGCTCCCACGGAGATGGATGCTCCGTCAGCCTGGAGCCACTCACTGCTGGGCAGAAGGGCACTCCTGCACGTATATATTACACAGAGGTTAAGAATACATTTATTTTCCAGGAAATATTTATTGCTTTTTTTCCCTTTCAAAAAATTTGGTGGTTTTTTTGTGGGTTGTTTTTTTTTTAATAAAAAGATTTGGTTTTCTTACAAGATTGAGATTTGTTAATCACAAGCAAACACTTCTCACAACAGATGGCTTCACTGCAGGGTCAATTTCTTGGTAAAAAGGGATTTTCACAGAGGAACAGTGCTCAGCTCTCCTTTCCACAGATCTCCCTCTTCAGAAAAGGGGCACTGGCACTACATGGCCAGAAATGTGTCAGCCACATGAATCACATCCCAAGGCAAACCTACCTTGGAGTGGCCTTGGGTGCAAGCTGATTTCAGTCCAGTGAAAGTAAACGCGGTAAAATGAATCCCCATGCTTTAGGCTGCCAGTGCTTTTAGGGGTACTGGGCCGTCGGGTGTCCACCAGGACCCCTAACCAGTCCTTGCCAAGCAATGTCTCCATGAGATTTCCTTCAAGCCTGCTTGCAGTGGTCTACATCTTCCATTGCAGAAGGAAGGTCACTGAGTACCAGCTTTTTCATGGAAAGCCATTTGCCTTATTTATTTGTACCTGTGCTAGCCTGGTACACAATATCAAGGTTGAGTCTTCCACAGAGAGAATGAGGGCTCCAACCCGCTCCTGTCAAGTCTATCCTGGAGAAAAGAGTGGGAAGAGAGAAGAAAGTCTGTTTCCTCCCACCAAATCTGCTGCAGAAAGCAAATCCTGCACCAAGTATGAAGAAGGGTTATGAAAGCCAAGACCCTGTCTGGAAGCCACTTGTCCTGTCAGCTGAGCAATATATCACTGTCAAACCCCTTCCACAACCCTGTTGCTAATGGCTGTTGAATTAGGTGCATGCAGCGCTAGCATCCAAAAGTCTTCTCTGAACTGGAGATGACCCCTGGAGTCAGAGGCAGAGTAAGCTCTGCCCTCAGTTGCATGTATAGAAATCCAAATGCAGGATGTTCCCCTGAGTTTCTACCCATGAATCTGAGCCCTTTACATAAAAAACTGGCAGAGCCTTGGGAGAAGCAACCGGAAGGACTTTTCAGATTTTATTGAGGGAGGAGAAACAAGAGAGATTTCACTAGCCAGGTACCAAGCATACGCCAGAAGAACATAATCCCCATACTTCAACACAGATTTAGAAGTACTGTTTTGCCATGAACTCCACTTACTCCTATTTTCCCCAAGTAATAGAAAAATATGAGGTTTTCAAAGCAATAAGGCAGTTTTCTGGAAGACATCAGCTCCTGTCCTCGTTTTGTATGCAGTCATGGTGTCAGTCACTGAGCATCATCTGAAGGCAGGTATGATCCTAGCAGCAAGAAAAATTATGATTTCTACACTTTTAAAGTCCATTTCTGAAGTTTGCAATTCATGCTGGGGTAAGAGACAAAATGAAAATGTGAATTTACTGTTACTGATACCAGGGATGTTCAGTCAGCTCAACACAATTAAATGTCAAGGAGATGCAATAAAAAGGGGTACAAAGCCAGAAGCAGTGAAACTGTAACTCATTAACATCGTCATTCATCAACAGTGTACCCCACTGATGTCCTTGCAGAGCAGGTCACGTACGGTGCAGAAGAGATTTCTTTCATTAATGGTGCAGATACTAAAAAGTGAAAAGATGCTGGAAGTGCCAGGGCAAGGGTAACTCGAGGCTGCCTCACGCTGTGATACATCCTGGGGATACTCGCGCTTGTGAAACAGGCAGGTTGGCTTCTATCCTCATAAAAGCATGCGTCTGCCTTCCAGATAAATGGCAGGAAAAAGCATTTATGGATAACAAACATGGAGAAGGGACTCACTCAGACGCCATAGGCATGGGCTTTTTACTAGGGCGTAAGGAAAAAAGATGCACTGTGAGCTGCTCCAGCTATGATTTATGCCTGTTCCAGGGTGTAAATCAGCCTCACGCAGCATCTTCCCTGAAAGAGCTTTCCCAATATTGTTAGGGTTGTTGTTTTTTTTTTTCCAAATGGGAAAAACATATATTGCAGGCCTTTCTTAAGCTGCGTTTGGGCATAGCCTGTTAAACGGGTTCTCTGTCAGGGCTGATATTGTAATTATGGAATGTGTTGTGCAGTAGCTCTTCCCAGTCATTCCTAATCTGCTAGGTCGGAGGGGTAGGGAGAAGCTGTCAGTGGTGGTGTGCAGCAGCATAACCCAGCTCCCTGGCTGCCAGCCAGGGTGGATAATAGACATTTATTCAGTAGGTGTTCCTCTGACAGACCCCAGAGAAACTTCCTAGAGCATTTGTGGCACTGGAGCAATAGTCTGCACCACCTCCGCTGCCTACAGGTATCATCAAACCCCTCCTGGAACACCTTGCTGCCACCTTGTTTTGGAAGACAAACCTCCAAACCTCTCACACTGCATGGCAGGGCCCTCACCAGCTGCTCCTCTCCTCTGACAGCTGTCTTTCTTGCATCTACTCAAGTGACCCTTGCTTGAAGACGTGGATTCCAGCTGGAGCATGGATGAGTTTCTCCAGTACTGCGGATTTATTGCTTGAATCGGTTGCATGCCAAAACCCATCCCTGCTGCAATTAACAGGCATTGGTATAAAAGGAATAAAATTTGGCCTTGCTCGCTCTTTGGTGAGTTTCAACAGGAAACTTCAGCTGATAGTAGGTTATAGCACATCTTCTCTGCAAGGATCGCTCCTCCACATGGAAAAATCTCTCTTCCACAGGATTCCCAGGGAGCACTGTATCACACCAAGCTTTCAGACCTTATCTCCAAGGTGCCAGCAGGTCCTTCCTCCTCTCAGAGGTCCAAGGGCTGGATGTTGAAAGCTGTGCTCTTGAGGCATTGCAGAGCTGTCTGTGATAAGGGTGATGTTCACACGTGCATGAGGAAGTGGAGGCCAAGCCCAAGTTCAGCAAGGGTACAACCCAGAAGCTGATGGCCACCTCAAACCTCAGAGCATTCTGCTCAGAGTGGGTCATGCATCCTTCACCTTGTGTTTTCCATAGCACCAGGTACCCAAACCCCACCTTTGGTGTCCTCAAAACACACTTGAGAAAACCCGATGCCGGCGTTGTTAGGGCAGATCTGCATGGGTGAGAGTTACCATGCTGATAACGGCTAATGAGTTTACAGAGTATCTCCAGCATGATAGCAGCAGCTGCAGCTGATCCCAGAGACATTCCTCAGCCACTCAGTGAGTCAGCAGAATTGTTAATCCTGGGGCATTAGTAATCTGAGGAGGAAACGATGGAAGAGACACAGGCTGCTGCTTGGCCAGAATTATGGGGGAGTTTCTCCCGTTCCCACCCTCAACATAACACTCAAAGGCAGGAGCTGTAGATGCTCTGCATGTTGCAAACTTGGGAGGAGTAACTGCAAGCACTACTCTTGTGGCTTTGTCTTGGTTTCTCAAGTTTCTAGCAGATTTAAGACAGGGTTTTGCGAGGCAAAAGGACTGCTCCAAGGAGGTGGGTTGTCCAGGGAATACCCAGAACCAAAGTCTAGGGAAGGTGGATGTGGATGTAGATCATGGTTGTGGTGTTGGCCACGTGTCTTGGGATATCTTCTGCTGTTCCCAGACATCATCTGCAGTTTCAAAAGCAACTAAAATACCAACACTACAATTCCCAGCCTCTCCTCCAACATGTAGGGCTCTGTTTCTGCAGGTCAATGGCTGCCTTAGGCACCACCATAAGTTTTGAATTCTTCTCAGACACATTTTCCCTTCAGGAAGCTGATACACGTGGAAATGTCAGGACGGGCACTTTTTCCCACAGGTCATGCCAACATCCTGAAACATCCTCATCCCAGACCCACCCCAGCAGGTGACTTGCCAATGTTAAGCAGCATCATGCTCCACAGCAGAGATGGATGAGGGCCAGGCCAGCACATAACATTCAAGTTAATGGATTCAATTTTCACCTGATCTTCAGGACACCCCTAATAGCCCATGGAGCAATGATCTGTGATGCATGCTTCAAAGATGCTGTAGCCTCTGCTGTAATCTAAAATATTCCTGGGGTACTTCTTAGGTAAAACTTAATGCTTTAGGGGATGCCTGCATGGTGGGGCTCTATCACAGCTTTCAGTTTCACCAGGTGTGTGACATCTATTTGAAAATTTATTTTCTGAAAAGCCTCAATCATTTCAAATCCTAGGGTGCTGCAGAAAATAACTAGGTGTGGTTTTTTTCTTTTTCTTTTTTCTTTTCTATGGATAATTAAACTTAGCTTTATTCAAAGCCTTTCAAAGAACAGCTGGCAGAAAATAAACCCTCAAACCCCAAGAAATGAAGGAAGAGTTGCTTTTATGGAGACATCTAAATTACACGCACTTCAAAACCAGAGCCCTGGAACCAGCAAAAAGGAGGCATTTAAATAAGGGTCCCTTGTTCTGTGGTTGCAAACCAAGACATTGCTGTTACTGGACAGTGCTGCAAAGCCCTTTTTTAGATCAATATAAACAACCTTTTAAAATCCAAATAAGTCTTTAAAAGGCCATCAAATTAGGGTAAGAGAAAAAATGTAGCTACATTACATTGAAAGCTGCTCTACGAGCCAAGGGGAACGTCTCATGGTTTTGGCTGTATTTGCTTCTACGATCCTTCGTCTTCATTTCTGGCTTAGAGTTAGTCAGGTTGGGATGCTGCTCCTGCCAGATGCATCTGCTGAGAAGAAACAAATGGGAAGGGCTTCCCCTCCAGGACAGTGCCCTAGGGATACCTCACCATCTTGCTATGCAAAAGGCGACATCACCATTTTCAGCTAAGTAATTCCTGCATTTTTTAGACTCTGATGGTGTTCACACCAAGCTGGAGCAAGAGGAAAGGATCCTCCAACCTTGTGAGCCACTGACCCTTTCCATAGCTGTGTCCCACAACTGACTCATTACCTTGGGTAAGGAGCATGGAATAGATGTTTAGTCATACAACCCAGCTTGATTTCATTAGTGGCATTTTTAATTAAACTTCACTGTTAAAGTTGTAGCAGGAGCATACTTATATAAAAAACCATTTAATGAAGATTTCCTTGGCATCAAAGAAGAAAGGTGTGACTTCAGCTTAATTACTTAGACCAACAGAGCTAGAACAGGGATATATCTGGGAACTGGCTGCCAGCGGTGTTCATAATTCAACCACCAAATTAAGGCTGCAAACAAAGGCATTGACCATACACCCCATGGCTGTTCTGCAGTGTTTACTGGCATGGTGGCTGTACAATTTGATGACAGCTGACATACAGCTCTTTGGGACATTTTAACTGTTTACATTAAACAATTGATTAGACCCACAATTACACTGTGATAATTGCTAGCCAGGATTAGAGACTTCCGCTCTAAGCAGGCAGGTAATAGGTTGCACTGTAATTAGGCTCCCTTGAAGTTCTCAGCCCAAGAGCCAGATTTAGGAGTTACCCAAAACTTGCACAAATGGAGCTGGAAAATTTAAGTCTCATGGATCCTACCATAACCAAGGTCCATTATCTGTACTGGAGGTCCCCATTGCAGAAAAGGAGGAGTCGGTGAAGTTCTCCCTTCCTGGCTGTCCTTCCAGAAAGCAGACACTTGCCTGATTTGTGAGTCATTGTATGCTTGGAAGTAATGTCTAATTTTCTTGCTCATTGCCAGACACATCCCCAAGCTCATCATTTTCTACCAGGAGGCAGAGAGAACAGCCATTAAACCCAGCAGTGAAAGAAGAAAATCACATGCACAATTTGCTGCCTGTGCCTCTCCCCTGGGACTCCAGGGTTTAATGCAATTTGGTGTATCCCAGCCAGTGGTGCTTGGCTGCTTTTAATTAAAAAAAAATTAAAGGATTTATGTTGGGATTAAATGGGATAATTATTGATTGATCTCTGCCTTCTAAATTGAAAAGCATTTGGATTAATCAGCTTTTAAGTAGGAAATCACTCGGCTCTGGACAGGAAGGCAGCCTCAGGCCCTGCACTTTGCCTCTAGCAGTGTTTTATTTTGTCCTCTACCCCCAAACCCAATGGGAAATATTTTCCTTGCTTCCTTTCTTCTTGTACTCACAGCTCAGAAGAAACTTTCATTGAGACTGGCTCTAGGTCACAAGAGTTAAGATCACCCTACCATTGTAGGTTACCTTGCACTACCCACAGAGAACATCCACCAGCCTCTGTAGCATACAGAGCACCTGGCCAGGAGGTCTGCCATCCTCCAAAACCCTTCTGCTGGGAACTGGGAGAGCCGCCACCCAGACTGGTCAAGCCAGCACTGAAATACTCCACCGATGGAAAGAGCAGGTTTGTATCAACAGCGATACTGGCAGTTCTGTCTTGTAGGTCAAAGAAAGCAGATGGCTAAAGAGACAGCTCAACCGTCAGAAGGGAATTTTAAATAAAATGGTGTAAAACTTCCTCTTGGTTTAGTTCTGGGACTGCATATATCACCCCGTCTATACAAGCAGTTGGAAATTAGGTTAAGCAGGTGAGGAAGGTGGTAGGTCAGTATGAACTAAAAATAATAATGGCACACTCAAAATAATAATATTCTCCCTCTGCAGCTGCAAAAGTAGGCTGCTGACCTCAGCAATGTGTGGTCAGGTTTCTGCTTTTATGGTGGAGCAGAAATAGCGTAGTTGTGTGACCCTCATCTCTATTTGGATTATTCTACTTGCCTGAAAACAAGTCATGTTAACTCCCAGGAAACCCCAAATGGAGAAATGTTATTTAAAAAACTGGGGAGTTTCAAGGGGATTTTTCAGCCTCTGAATAGAATTCCCAGTTCCAGTGAATCACGTTTCTAATGCTAGACATTAGAAGCAAGTTTTAACTTTACTCTTTGTGAATGAGGATGGTAATGTCCACATCACAGTCTTTGCCTTCTAATTTATCTACTGTTGGGAAATTTTCCTATTTTATTTTAAAAAGTTCCTCCTTCCTCTAAAAAAAAAAAGAAAAATCCCTTTTCAAAAGATTTTTTGGTTAAGATTCCCCATCAGAAGAAAGGAAGATAACCATCCAGGAAGACTACATTTTTTAAGGAAGTGTTTCTGCTGAAGTACTCCAGTCACTGCGATGCTGATCCCGCACTGACTCACATGCAAACTGTGTCCCATTCACACCCCCCCGCCTAATCTATCAGAGGTGGGTGACCTGGCAGCACAGCGGCAGATCACATCCTTCTGCAGGTGTAAGGTAATTCATACTTGAAAGGATCCTCACACAGTAGTCACAGAATCCCAGAATCCCAGAATGGCAGGGGTTGGAAGAGACCTTGGGAGATCACTCAGTCCCACCCCCTGCTAAAGCAGGCTCACCCAGAGCAGGTTGCACCGGACATTGTCTGGTTGGGCTTTGAATATCTCCAGAGAAGGAGACTCCACAACCCCCCTGGGCAGCCTGTGCCAGGGCTCTGTCACCCTCAAAGTAAAGAAGTTCTTCCTCATGTTCAATTGAAACCTGTTCTGCTTCAGTTTGTGCCCATTGCCCCTTGTCCTGTCGCTGGGCACCACTGAGAAGAGTCTGGCTCCATTCTCATGACATCCACCCTTAAGATATTTGTAAGTATTTATGAGATCCCCTCTCAGTCTTCTCTTCTTCAGGCTAAACAAGCCCAGCTCCCTCAGTGTTTCATCATAGGGGGGATTCTCCAGTCCCCTATAGTCAACTTGATATTAATTGGAACAAAAGACCTTGCTTTGGTTCAGTGAAAGCCTCTCCTCCATGGACAGCCAAACTTGGAGAACAAAGTACCCACCTTGTTTCAGTCCCAGTCTCTGAGCATCTTGAAATTATAACCACCCTGGCCATAACCCCTGAGCGGTCCCTTCTGCACAGCTTCTTTAAGAAGAGTGTACTCAGAGCTGAGCAGCCTAGCTCATGAGCATTTCAAGAACTACTGATAAGATTAGGTCATGACAATGTAAGAATGGGTGACCTGTTATTTGAACTCTGAAGATACTTGTCTCATCTCAGTTAGAGAGAACAGCGAACAGCTAGTTCATTTTCTGAAGCGGCCTGATCCTCAGACTTCACACATCTTGGGTACAGAACTCCCATAGGCTGCCTTCTAATGGACATCAAGAAATGAATTAGGTCTACCAAATGTTGGCCTCCTCCAGGGCCAGTCAAGCCTCTCTGCACCAGACTCCCGGTTCATGTACTGGTTTGCATTTGGGGATGAGCACAAGGGAGAGCAGTCTTGTCTACACGTGTATGCAGGCATATACGCATAACTCTATGCAAGTGCACAAGTGTCATGAGAAAGGGTCCGTGCATCCCTGTGCGTAGTCAGCACGTCTCACCCCCCTGTCGTCTAGCTATTTCCAGAGCTGATTTGATCAGGTACAGCACTCAAATGCAAAGCTACCCATGTCTCTGTGTCTCCAAAGTGCTGTTCTCCCCCGGGCCTGGTGCTGTGGAGCATGTGGTGTGGGATGCAGACTCAGGAGGGTCTGAGAAATCACTCCAGACCCAGCAGGACTTGTTGGGCCATGCTGTATCCCAGCTCCTTCTGGGCAAAGCAGCTCAGGTATTTTCACTAGCTTCTGTTTGTCCCAGGCCTACGTGATGGTGGAAAACAAAAGGAGTTCAGTTGTCTTTTTAGGGAGAGACTAAATAAAACAATGAGGCACAATAAAACGAGTTGGTTAGAGAAGATAACTGAACGCACTTTTCTGTGTAACCATCAATACATTAAAAATACATACGAGCCAGTGACATAAAAAATTGAAGGCTAGACATGCTACTTTGAATGCAGGCAAGAAAGTGTAAAATTTACTCCTTTTCTTGTCCTTTTCCTAAAGTAAACAAGTAGAGCAAGACTAAGGAAAGGGGATTTTAACATCAGAAGAGTGCAGAACCAATATGAATACCTGCTTGAGGGAAATAATCTTGCTCAGGATCTCTTCAGACTACTTCATTGTGCCATTCCCCAAACTTAAACCCACTCTCAGATCTGTCAGTCAAAAGTAACTGTCCTCATTTAACACCTGATAACCACTTGTCTAATGACCTCCTGGGTTGACCAGGGGGAGGCAGCACATTGAAACCTTAGTCCCAAATCAGGTCCTGCACCTAAGAATAACTCCCCTGCTCCTTTAGGGGAGATTAAAGTCACCTGGACCACCAGTGCAGCTCTTCTCCATCTCCCAGACCACACATGGCAAGGAGAAGCCAAAGTGCTACTTATAATCTTGGTTAGACCTCTCCTAAGACGCAGGAGCCTAGGACTGAATTTTACTTTACCAGACAATGTGTAGCAGAGTACTTTCCTTAACAGTGTCTTAAGACATATTCTGTCCTCATCCCCCAGTTAGTGTGCTTACTGGGAGCCTGGTGTTGTCACCTCAAAAAGAAGTGGCACAATCCTACCAGTCAATCAATGACCTTTTTGAGTTTCCTGCTTTCCGTTCTCAGAAGCTATACATACCAGGCATCAAGTGCCATTTAAAAGCCTGCTCATGTGCCAGCTATTACTTTCCCTGGAAACCAAGGGGAGCAGACAACATGCTGGAGGTCAAGGCTGCCATTCAGCCAGAGAACTGGGCAGTCAGGAACCTCACAGACTGCAGCAAGAGCAAACGCTCTTGCAATTTGCTCAGTAAAAACAAATGCCCTGATCCTACATCTGGGGCAGAATAACTCCACACAATCGGACCAGTTGGAGACTGACCAGCTGGGGGAAGCTTTGCAGAAAGGGTCCTGGTGGGTAACAAGTTGAACAGGAGTCTACAGGAGACCCTTGCAACAGTGAAGGTCTACCACATATTGGGCTGTATGAGCATGAGTAGAGCCATCATGCCCAGCGATGCAATTGTTTCCTTCTCTCGAGACTCATAAGATTATCTGGATTACTGTGTCCAGTTTCAGGCTTCCCAGTTCAAGGGGGATATGATAAACTGGAGCTCATCCAGCGGAGGGCCAACTTGATGGTTAGCGTGCTGGAGGGTGCAGCATGTGAGAAGAGGGGGAGAAAGAAGATTTCCCTCAGCCTGGAGGGAAGAAAAGACTGAGAGGGGACCACACTGCTGTTTTTATCTACCTAATAGGTAGATAAGTGGGATCACTGAGAAAATAGAGCCGTATTTTTTCCCAAGGAGCACAGCGAAATGGTAAGAGGCAATGGCACAATTTGCAGCACGCGCTGCAGCCTGTGTGCCAGGCGTATTGCACTGCGATAGCGGAGAGGTAACAAGAAGTGTTAGCAGACATACTGGGTCACCAGTCAGTAGAAAAGGATAGTTGGGCAGGAGGCAACAGAAAGGCTGAATTTCTGCGTGATGCTGGTGGCGGGTTTAGGAAGTGTTGCTCATGGTAGGAGGACACTGTGTCTGAGGAGCCTTCCAGGCAGCAACTGAACTGCCTCTGCAAGAGGCTGTGGCATCAAAAACCCCTTAGAACCTCCTTTCAGGCAGAAATTGGGGCAGGCAGCAGCTACTAACATCTCTCCTGCCCATATCACCGTAACCTGCTTAAGCAACTGCCTCTGCATTTAGAGCCAGCTCTGTCCGGTGCAGGATGACTGCACACAGAAGGTAACCTTCACCTCTCTCCTAGGAGCCTCGCAACACAGTTCTTTCTTCTCCTCTCTCATCACTTTTCCATGACCTCAAACTCCCCCTGGGGACTGTCAGAGTTTTGAATGATTTATTCCAGTAACGGCAAAAGCCCTGCAGAGCCCAACCCCTTCTTCTCATCCACTGCTGGCTGTTTGGGACAGCTCAGGTCACCAGAGGGTGCTGCTGGGGCCCTCCAAGAGCTAGCCCGGCAGAATAAAAGCAAAATAAAGGTGCTCTTCTGCCTCTTCTCCTTTTTTGCTGTGCGGTGACCCGTGTATTTTCAGGCAGGTTGACCTTTTCTCCTGTGCACTCCCCAGTCCTGTGAAGGTAGGCTGTGTAAAACCACCTTTCTTTGCAATCTCAGGGTTGCAGCATCCTGGAGAGAGATGGTGTGTGGTCTCCTGAGGTTTTGCTCATGCTGGTTCAAAAAGTCATCTGTCAGCCCCTGGGTGCAGGAGGGTCTGTAAGGCTGAGTGGCTGGCCATGGTTGCACATTAAGAGACTCTTCCACCACCCCAGAGAGGAAAGGAGAGGGGATGTGTGTATCCGTGCACATGTGCTGTGCACAAGCATGCATAGAATCACTTAAAGCCAGTAAAAGCCAACACATTAGTTTCAGGGAGTGGAGGGAAGTCAGTCTGGACCTTTTGGCTTTTCATGCCTAAAGCTGTTGTTGCAACAGATTATCCTAGCAGTTTCTGAGGCATCCTTGAATTTAGTCCTACACACTTCTATACTGTTTGGTTTCAGCCAAGTTAATCCTGACTGTCACTTGAGGACAGTTAATGATGTTCTACTCAGAGATTTGCAGTTGTGCATAATGGACCAAAAGTCCCTCCCTGTATTCTTCATGCAGCTTTCAGAGACCTTCTGTTGGGCACGCAGGAGTCACCGACCATTTTGCAAAGGAGTGCCTGAAAATGAATTCTGCAGTCCTAAATGAGCTGCTTTATAATCCTTCTATCTGCTTCAGGCTGTCTCAGATTAATGCTATTTGCCAGTCACTTCCCCCTCTCTCTAAAAAAGGCACATATTTTTAGCCTCTCAACAAATCTGAAACATTGGAGTTTCCCTTGCGTGCAATCCCACTGTCACCATTTCTGACTATTTCTATTTAAACTTGTCTTAACTTCACATAGTCCAAGCCTGGGAGTTTAAGAGCAGTAGTTCAAGCAGCTAAGTGCCAACGGATACACGTGCATTTATAATACTTGCAAGAAACACAACACCCAGATTGCACCAGGGGAAAAAACACACTCAACATAGGTTTGTAGAGTCGCAGAAAGGCTCTTACTCAAGACAAGCTCTGTGGTGGAGACAATACTGCCCATGGTTTTAACGTGCCCTGCGCAGGCCAATTGTGGTTATATAATACTGGCTCCGGAGCAGATGCTGCCGTGTTTGGGCCGGGAGATTAGAGCTGGCATGCACGACTAATGGAAGCTTTCTGACAAATGCAGCCACCCCTGCCAGGCGGGGGAATCGCAGCGAGGCGGCCGCTCTCCAGCCTCTCGCTCGACGGCTCTTCCCTGCCATCCCGCCCAGCTGGGATGGAGCCGGGGAGCGGAGCCGGCGTGGGAAGCTTTCCTGAAAATGCCGGCCCCCCCTGCCGGGCGGGGGAATCGCAGCGAGGCGGCCGCTCTCCAGCCTCTCGCTCGACGGCTCTTCCCTGCCATCCCGCCCAGCTGGGATGGAGCCGGGGAGCGGAGCCGGCGTGGCCGGAGGGGAGGCTGTGGTGGGACACGGTGCTCCACTGGGAGCAGGCAGCCTTCCAAAGCAACCAGAAAAACCTCCCAATAAATTCAGCAAATACTCTCCAGCCCGTGTATGGCTGGAGGTGTACCAGGGGCTGTAACTGATGGACTGTAACAGTTGTCAGGCACGGGTGTCTCACTGGGAGGAAGATGATATACCGTGCCCAGGATGGTTAGTGTGTTCCTGTGGTTGAGTATCTGATTGAATATTTCTTCATGTTCCTTTGCGATTCGCCACATGTTTGGCGTATCGAGTGTCTCATCACCTTTTTCAGCACCGTGACTTGGCTTTGTGGCATGTGCAGCATAATGCCACCACAAAAATGGAACAGGCCCTTATCGCAGCGTGCTGGGTACAGCTCCGAGATAGGCTTTAACACTTAAGTATCAAAAGGCTATCTTAACAATCCCAAATCTGCTCTGACTCTGCCTCAGAAAATCTCACGCGTCATCTTTTGGTGGCACGGGCTTTTTCCAGGCAGGTAGGAGGCAGGAGGGAAGCAGAAGCAAAATCGCCAGCTGCTGTTCACAGCAGCGCTGCTCCCGTCCCTACCCTTGAGAGACTTTGCATGTCTGACTGATCAATGCCAGTCCCTGCTAGCCCCGAGGGACTGCAAACGCAGCCTACTGAGCGTCCTACAGTTTGACAGACACGGCGTTGCAGCCTGCTGACTCCCAGCACATCCCTCCAAAACCCTGGGCTGCTCCATCGTGTTAAAGTGATGGACGAGGAAGAGCTGTACCCAGCGGTTTCAAACCACTCCTTGTTAGCCCATATAGGTTGCTTCACATCTGGATTCTGTTAAAAAAAAACACCCAAAACTATCCAGTTTGGTTACCAAATAAAACTCATCCAGGCATAAGAGTAAGTGAGCAAACATTTCTAGTAAGACCAGCATGGTCTGGTTTGAGGAATGTGCCGCCACTGATGCCCTTATGCTACCTTTACAGAAAAAGCTAAGCCATGCTAGGGATAGGATCCAATGGGATCCTTTTCCTCATGAAACAAAATATCCAAGAGACCACCTCCTGCTTATCCTCATTTAGACATTGCCAGCTTCACCTCTTTTGTTGTTTTCTGACGTCTGGCAAACAGGCCTTTTGCTGTTGCCACCTGCATCTGAGTCAAGCAGGAAGGTGAGAGGGGGTGTTCCATTCCCACGGCTTACCCTGTGGGACATCCCATCAGTCCATATGGAGCTGTGGGAGAACTCCCAACTCACCCCAGCCATTTCGTAAATCCCCACTGAGAGAGGGTATTTCTGAGAAGAAAAGTAAAAGGGGATCAGAAGGCATGCAAGTGCTTTAAATTTGCCTGATGATGTCCCTCGTAAAGGTCTGCCTAGGAGATTCTTCCTACCTTCCAGTCCCAGCTGAGTAACCACCTCTCCATTTGAAAGTCAGATGTGTTGGAGCCTCAACCAACGGAAAATTGGACCTTTCTGGGCTGCAGACACATGCACTAGCTTTGAATTAAGGCTTCAGTTATTCCTTTTTTTTGCCCTTCCACCGCCTCCACGTGCACACATTCCTTCCATCCATTTCACAGAGAGCGGGAGAGCAAATTCCTCAGGAGGTTAATGTGCAACGTAACCCTTTGGTTGCACTTCAAGGTTGGCTTCCAGGGCTAGGTACCAGCGGTACCTGAGCTAGTTTTAAGCCTGCTGGCTTGCAGAAATCCAGTTAAAACAGCACAGAGGTCAGAATGGGCTGCATAATTCCCCCAAGAAAGCAGATGAATCCATTTGTAGAGGCTCTGTGCTCGTGCCTGTGGCTACGTTGCCACCGGCACCTGAGCTGTGCGATGCCCATCTTGCGCAGGCATGACTACATGATGCTGCAGCTCCCAGAAGTGGGGTTACCAGAATAAAATCTTGGGCTCCAGCCACTGTCCAAACCACAAAGCCTCCCTGCCCTCAGTAAACAGCAGCTGCTTCTCTTCCCAGAAGTGACCACAGTTCAGCAATGGCTGTTGCAATGTAAATATTTTCTAACCCACTAGAAACACGTGGGCAGACTGTACTTAATGGTTTACGTTCTTCAAATGAGAGATGCAAGTGTGGAGCTGGATGGTCTTAGTGGGTTTATGTGTCCACAGGGCGTGCAAGATCACATATTTGCTGTTAAAGAGCAATGCTGTCAGCTGAATCCAACCACAAACGGTTCCGTCAGTTACTTACGCAAGAATATAAGAAGCAGTGAACCACAGGAGGAAGAGCAGTGATCCTTTCATGAACCTAATTGTAGCAGAAGAGTGGCAGCTCCACGGTGCCGTATGCGCTCAGCGACACCAGCACCGGGGAGCCCATGGCACGTGTTTGCACCCCAGCTCTTGTGCTTCTTTTGGGAAGCAACAAGAGATGGGATTGCAAGTCATGGTGACCGCACAGGCTCCGACAGTCCCACAGGCACAGCAATGTCCAGAGAGGCAATATTTCGCTGTGTAGAAGGCTATGGAAGAGATTATTAATATGACCACTACTACCAAAATCCTCTAGGACTGCAGTCATTTTCTTAGGCTGTTCTGGGGAAAGCAAACATGACAGAGGGGCCAAAAAATGTTATGGTAGATAAAGCAGTCTTCAGGTTACAGCTTTCAGTTGCTGCTTCACAGCAGGGTACTTCTTAAGCCCCTTTTTTTAAATTTGCATGAAGTTGGACATAGTTCAGTTGTTAAGAACATCTCCAGTCATTTGAAGAGATACTGGATGACCTTGGTTCTTCATAGCCTCAGCCACTTAGGGCAAAGACCATCTTTGTTGATGGCCAGGGCTGAGCTTGACATAGGGGGTGCGTTTGCAGAGGAGCAGGCTGGATCTGGGCAGAGCTGGGGCAGCTCGCTCGTCTGCAACCAAGTCTGCACAGGGCTGTGCTGCAGCAGCACACAGCTCTCTGCTGCGTTAAGAAACGTGAGGGATGCTCTCAGGTGCTACAAAACCCCCAGTGGGCAATGGAGACTTTCACCTCCAGGACACGGTACAGCTTCAGGCTGGAGTGCTGTTAGAGAGGAATTAAATTTTTTGGCCTGTAGCAGTGAGAGTAGCGCCAGGGACATCTGACGTGAGCTGGGTGCCCAAGCCTGACCAAGGCTTGAAATTCTTTTAGCCTGAATCTTAATGAAACAAAAGGCAGATAAGGAAACAGCGTATTCAGGGAGAAAACTCCTGAGTCCAAATATTTGAGCATGATATTTCAATATGATGTCTTCAGCCAAAGCTGTCCTTAATTAATATATGTGTAGTTTTGGGTCAGTCAAATTGTTTAATATAAAGTTGACCAAAACATTTGAATTTGGGAACTTGTTCAACTATTGAAAGAAAAACATCTGCTGGCTGCATTTCTCTCACTGAAAGTCAGGGAAAGTCCTGGCAGAAAATAATTTTTAACCATCGATGAGCTGGAGACCTCCATGCTGAGAGCTGGGGGGCATAGAAAGAGAAGAGGAGCTACGGCATTTCTGAAAAGCACGTTGGCATGGCTGATACCCCTGGACCACCATGTGGCCTCCTATGAAGCATCCGATGGCCCACGGAGCCTCAAACACCGGCCATGAGCGACGCAGGACAGACTGCATCTGCCCCGTGGCTAGAGGATTTCAGTTGTCAGTGTTCTTTGGAAAGCATCTTGCAAAGAAAAGGGGAATCCTTGACTTCTTTCCCCCTCTCAGAGACCTGGCTCTTGCCAAGCATGCAATCTTTATAGAGACTCCAAGCGTCAGCAGAAAGCTAACTCCTGGAGCTTGCCCACTGCTTCTCACGCTGATTTGTGGCAGAAGATTACATTTGCTCTACATAAAAGCCTTTGCTTGAGCACAGCTGAATGATTACCCGTTTTTAATGTGCTATGACAAGTACGGCTGGGTCTTGAACCTTTTGGCCCTGCTTGCAAGATCACTTTTAGCCTGCAGTGCAGTTTGAGTTTTCCTGTTGAGTGTGGCAGGAGACATAGCAAGATTTCTTAGATGCCTCTTTGCTCCGAACAGAGGGACAGCTGCTGTTACAAGAGGTGCCCAGAGCATCCTTTATGGATCAGCAGTAGTCATGCTTCATGCAGGGAGAGGAGGAAAGCTGATTTACTGCTGAGTCAGATGCATTTGTCTCACTCTGGCCTTGGGTCCTGTGATGATGTTGCCAGCCCTAGTGAGATGAGTTGTCTCTAGCACAAGGAGCCTCCTGCCTCCCCCTGTGATCCACTATAAACAAAAAGGAAAAAGATTTAGCAAGCAGGAAGCAAAGACAACAGTAAACTGCACTTACATCTAGGGTGACCAGCTGCTTGGGGCAGGGTTCTAGCCTGGGAGGTTTTCTCCCCAGGATTGGTGGCAGCAGTAGCCAGACCGTGCTTTGCATTCATTGTGGTCATCTTCTTGCAAGCCAGCAGACATTTGAACTCCACCAATATTAGATTTTGTGGTCACTCTGTAATGCAAGTGTAATTGAGCCCTTTTGTGGTTTTGGCTTCATTAATGTTGCACTCATTTTTAGAGTATAAAATAGCCTATCATCTCCATCCTCTAAAAATGAAGAGCATGTTCTGGCTCAGACAAATATCCTCAGAAGCCCAGGATGGAGACGTGGAATCCTCTCCAGGTAAACCACTCTCAGAAACTCCTCCTGCAGCCATACATTTCCATGTATATGCACACACACACACGTAGAGCTTTGCTTTTCTGGTTTTATTTTTTACCGTATGATGAGATTGGTCGGACTTTTGGGGAAAAAAAAAATCATCAGACATCCATTCCCCAAAGTCCCCAGATCCTCGGAGCCTGCCAAGAAGAAGTCTCAACCAGAATATACATTTCTTGGTGACTTGACAAATCAATCAGGTTTCTTCTTGGGACTGAGCAGATGGAGGAGCAGCCTGTCTGGGGAACTTCCCTGGTTGCTCCCTAGGTGTGTGAGCCCTTTGCCACAGGGATTATTCCTATACCACTAAGCGAGATATGGCTAGGCAAAGACCTCAGTGCTGGCACACTATCATCTGGACTACAAAATTGCTCTGAGCACTGCACCACTTGCTCCCTGTGGCCTTTCTGGTAGTGGTAGCAGCTTGGCAGTGTCCCCAGGTCATCCTGTGTCATCCATATTTAATCCCCCTGTACCTTCACACCCCTTCCTGTTTCTCATTGATTGTCTCCCATCATCAGCTGCCTGTTCTACATACATTTCTTTTCCCAGCAACAGTTTCCCTTCTTGGGAGGTCCTGCAGCTTTGGTGAAGGCTGATCCAGCAGCAAGCCCTGGTAGCTGAACAGTGAAAGATCCCTGGATCTGGGTCAACCTGCACCTCCCAAGCATGTTTTTCAGGGTTTAGACTGGTTAAGGACTGCCCCAACTAAGCAGGTTGGAAGGTGAGACCCTGCTCAGGAAGAACAGAGTTTAGTCCTGCCGTGTTATTTAGCCTCTGGGCAAGAAGAACAACCTGTGACTCATTTTGGTTACCAGCATGGATGTAACCCGTCTGAGTTGGAAACACAGCCCAAGATGTTGTCTATGCAGGAAAACAGACCCGCTTGGCTCACTGCTCCAAACCTACTGATGCACCAGGGCAGGTTTAGGTTGGACATTAGGAAAAATTTCTTCACAGAAAGGGTTGTTAAGCATTGGAATGGGCTTCCCAGGGAAGTGATCGAGTCCCCATCCTTGGAGGTATTTAGAAGACAGGTAGGTGAGGTGAGACAGGGTTTAGTGGTGGGATGGCAGGGTTAGGTTAACGGTTGGACTTGATGATCTTAAAGGTCTTTTCCAACCTAAATGATTCTATGATTCTATGATTCTATGTCTGAGGTTAACATGGAGCATGTTTTCATTGTCCTTACCTAGATCCTACAGCCAAATTAAAAAAAACCCCACAATAGTCAGAAATTAATGTATATCCTTACAGAGAAATCAGCAGAAAACTAGTGCTTGGAAACGTTGTAGGGCATCTCAACCATTTTGGAGGAGTGGGGGAATGAAGCCTGCCTCATGCTGGCTGTGTGGCGTTGCCTTGTGCACAGTCATGTAGCAAGTGCTGTAAGTCAGGGAACGCTTGATTTGTATTGAAGGGACCATCTTCTCATAGCTTTTGTCAGTGACATGACACCCTTAAGAAAATCTGCGTCTTGCAGGCAGACTTGTCTGACCCCATTAGCTTGGGAGGGAGATGAGTGGTTGGAATGGAAGCTCTCATCCTGACTCTTTCATAGACCAATAAGACAGAGCACCAAGGTGCAAACATTGGAGTGACTCACAGCAAGCTGAGCTGAAATAGAGATTATATCGGGGCGTTAATAACAGCATCTTTGCACTGTGACGTTTAGAGAAACAGCTTTAGTGATGGCAAAGCAGAGTAGAAAGCAGATGTAGAAGGTAAAGAAGCTGGTTGTGGGCCTGACTGGAGAGCATGAAGTCTCCCTTCTTCAATAAAGGGATTTATTTGCTGAGTAGGTGATAACATCAAACTGACACCCCTGGAGAGAGAGAGCATCCCAATTTAGGATAGCATCATGAGTATGTTTTGCCAGTCGCTATGAAGGTATTTACATGCATTTAATCCATGTAGTCAGCTGGTGTGAGAGTCAAAGCTCTCAAATTAGAGCTGGGTAAGGACCTTAAGTTTCAGGCTTCAGGGATTTGGACACAGCCCTGTGACCAGAATCGTGATACTTGCAACCATCAACTACCTACACCAAGAACGGAGAGGATTACAAAAGCTCAGCTTGCTAATCGCAAACATCATCAGATAAAGGGATTCCTGCAGGATCATGTTTTATCTCATTCTTTACTCTGGGAAGTTCCCTTTTAACTTTATGTGTAGTTTGTTCCAGGACAGAACCCTAAGGAAGACACACCCTGGTTGCCTTCATGGAGGTGATAATATGCTTTTACTGAAAATCCTCTGGTTTGCCCCACTCAAGTTCTGGGCATGTGGACTAAATTCCTTTCAGAAGAAACTAAGGAGGATGGCTCACTTCGAGCATGGAGGGGTGTGCTTTCTCCACCCTTCCCAATACACGTTGAGACACTGAACTGACTTGAGAGGTGTAAGCCAGCAAGTCACCCCCTGCTTCCCATGCCACGTACAACCTTATAAAGCAACAACCCTCCTACCCCTGTTAGATTTGGACAGGGGCCACGTTTGCCACCTTCTGGAGCCTGGGTAGCCCTTCACCTTCCCCCTGTCAGTGTCCAGAAGTGTTTCTATACCAAACACTCCAAGAATGTGAAGGCCAACTAATCTTCAGGCTGATCTTCCCGCCCTTCCCAGGGAGGCTGAGGTGTGAGGAGATCGCAGCTGCTGGGTAGCAGGTTCACACTCTGGCCCCCAAAGCTGTTAAGTCCTTGAGACCCTACCCAAAAATAAGCTCTGAAGCCTTTGTGGATTATGGTTCCCAGCATATGCACACTGTATGTGAAATACAAGACCTTTTCATGACAGTGCAAGAGCATGGGTCAACAAACTGGGGCTTTATCCCTGGTGGTCACACCTGACCCGTGAACACCTGAACAGGCTTCCCCTTGCACCATGCAGTCCTGTTTCCACGGGGGACAATTTCTCTTCTGCTGCACTAAGGCAGCCCAATGTAAGGCTCAGAATAGGATCAGAAACCCCACTGCTCCCACCTGGGTTAACCACTGGTTAACCACTATAAGCTTGCGACAAAATAAAGAAGACCTCCCTGAAGTCTAGCAAGCTTCCATATGAGAGAAGTTAGATGGCTTCTCTGCTGGCCTGGCTTTTCTTCTCAGTGGAGAAAGTGGTGTCACTCATTTAGCCTGGCTCTGTTGCAAACCTATTGCAAGGAGCTGCTTTTTTGCCAGGCACACCACACCTGGCAAAAGAAATTTCACTATGGCTTGAAATGGTGAAAAATTTGGGCCTTAAACCAGGGCATTTTAATTGCTTTTTTTCTTTCTTACCCCATACCAACATCCAGCTGTGCAGCGTGCCCTGTTACATGGAAAGGAGAGAAATAGCTTGGCTTATAACTAACGGGGGTAGCAGCACTGGGTTTGGATATTACAGAGTTTCAGAGGGGCTTCCCTCTGACAATGAGGAGAAAGAGAACTTGAATCCAAGTACCCCACAACACTGCCCCGAGTTTAAAAAAAAATAAAAGTAATGAAAGGGGATCTTATTTCCTAGGTACAGTTTCTAGCTCACCTCACCTTCTCTTTTGACTTACTGTATCACGGTATTTTCTGACACACTTTCTGGGAGGTGAATCCAGCCATGGGAGCCCCACATGCAGGAGCACATCCAGATTGCTGCCCTCTGAACCTCCTCACGGCCTGAAGAGGATAGAAACATAGAAGCATAGAATTGTAGAATCATTTAGTTTGGAAAAGACCTTTAAGATCATCAAGTCCAACCATTAACCTAACCCTGCCATCCCACCACTAAACCCTGTCCCTAAGCACCTCATCTACCTGGCTTTTAAACATCTCCAGGGATGGGGACTTGACTTTCCTGGGCAGCCTCTTCCAATGCTTAACAACCCTTTTGGTTGCCCTGGTGCAATTTGAGGCCATTTCCCCTCATCCTATTGCTTGTTACCTGGGAGAAGAGACCCACCCCCAGTCGGTCAGGGGAGGGCCAACTTTCTCCCTGAGGCTGGAGAGCCTGCCCACCTAAGCCCTGCAACATTTCTATGGGGATAAAGGAATACTGGAGCACCAGCCACGCAGATAAGCTGTTATCTGTGCTGTGCACACATGGAGGCATCCGTCGCAGCCCTGCATGCAACCCTGAGCTGCTTACAAATCTGCATCACTGTGGATGCTGTCGAGATGAATATCACCTATTGCAAACGATTTATGCCAATGCCATCAACAGTGAGGTGCCACTGAGCTTACCCCCTCACCCTCACTATTCAGTAACTGCTTGTACCAAAGCAAATGAAGGTACTTGTATACTCGTACCCCCACCTTGCTTCTCTGATACTTTCTCAACTCCTCAAACTTTTGATGAGAAGCACTTCACAGAATTGCGGAGAGGGAGAGAGGTACATGGGCTGATCTTACTCCTAAGGTGTATAGCCAGCCTCACAGCTCCTCATGGAAAGCAAGAAGTACAATAGGTTCTGCTTTGAGCATCTTCCCATTTGATAGCGAACACAAGCTGAACAAATCTCAGAGTATCAGAACTAACAGCATCTGATCTCCTGTGTTTCAGGCCATGGAATTGATGGTCCCTGGTGGTTAACAAGTGCAAATTAATTGTTCCTCCTACAAACAGAGGCAATTATAAGATCTGCCCTCTCTGTGAAAATGTTCTGTCTTAAGACCTGAGCTCTTTCATAACCTTTCCTGCTTGCTGAAGCCTTGCAGTGGGTATCTCCCCAGCTGCTTATTTGCACAAAAATCATAGGAATTAACTTATCTTTGAGACTCCCACTCCTTCATCAAACTAAACTGAAAGAGGCCGGGGGGAAAGATGCAGGCAGATGGGCATGTATCTTGTCTCCATGGAAAGTCAGAGAGGTCCCCAGAGGCACCTCCCCTCTTTTGAGAGCTGATATCACCATCAAACCTTCCTCTTCTGGGTAAGGGGCTCCCTTCTCCTGCTGTGCAAGGGAAACAGCTATCTTCACCCCATTTCAGCCACAGGATTTAGAGAAGTGCCGGGTCCTGCACTTTGGTCACAACAACCCCATGCAATGCTACAGGCTTGGTGAAAAGTGGCTGGAAAGCTCCCTGGTGGAAAAAGACCTGGGGGTACTGGTTGACAGCCGGCTGAATATGAGCCAGCAGTGTGCCCAGGGGGCCAAGAAGGCCAATGGCATCCTGGCTTGTATCAGGAATGGTGTGGCCAGCAGGAGTAGGGAAGTGGGGAACTGGGATTGTTTAGTCTGGAGAAGAGGAGGCTGAGGGGAGACCTGATCGCCCTCTACAACTGCCTGACATGAGGGGGAAGTGAGGTGGGGCTCAGCCTCTTCTCCCTGGTAATGGGCGGTAGGACGAGGGGGAATGGTTTGAAGCTGTGCCAGGGCAGGTTTAGGCTGGACATTAGGAAAAACTTCTTCACCGC
>NW_009260479.1:3004374-3004787 GCF_000687185.1 Egretta garzetta | reverse complement strand
CAGGGAGGTGGTCGAGTCCTCATCCCTGGAGGTATTTAAAAGACGGGTAGATGAGGTGCTTAGGGGCATGGTGGGATGTCAGGGTTAGATTAAAGGTTGGACTCAATGATCTTAAAGGTCTTTTCCAACCAAAGTGATTCTATGATTCTATGATTCTGTGATTCTATGAATACCCCACACTTCTGCAGCACTTCAGCACAGCGCTGCTGAAACACTCGTCACAGCTACGAACCACCTCCTGCAACATCCAGAGCAACCCACCTTCAAACCACAGCCCCCTCACTTCGTCACAGGTTCAGGGGGACCTTCTGCTTCCCACAAAGTCCTTCCAGCAAACCTCATACCAACTCTAGACCCCACACCAAACCCAGCTAAGCCCCAGAGCATCCCTTCAGTCCCCGCTCCCATAATAA
>NW_009260479.1:2960262-3004351 GCF_000687185.1 Egretta garzetta | reverse complement strand
TTCCCTGCCTTGCTTGGCCTTGTGGGGTAAGGCAAGCATAGGGGGACGTGATGTCCACTCCTCTTTAAGGTTTAACATGGCTGTGAATGCAGTGGTGGTCTGCAGTGGTGGTCTGAAGTCTTCAACTTAGTAAAAAAAACAGTTTTAAATTCCTTCACGATCAACAAAACACCTTTCAGAAATAGTATGTGTGCCTTCCAAGCATTGCTGTGCTCTGCTGTGAGAAAATGAAGCCCTTTGCACCAGTCTGTGAGGGAAAGCAGCCCCAGAGGTGCACTGGGGATTTCTGTCTCCCTGTAGACCTTGCCCCACTCAGGTGCAAACCGGGAAAGAGCTGCAGGATGGAGAGCATCCTCCCTGACATAAAGGTGCACAGCAAACTCGGGGATGTGTAGGAGGGCATTGGGCTTCTTGGAAAAGTATGTGCTCTAGAGCCCAAAGCATGAACGCAAGCTTTGCCTAACCTGAAGCTCTTTAGCTCAGTCTGCAGCGTTTCCACCTCTGCTGGGAATGGCTTCTGCAGATTCTGCTGTGGGCATGTGGTTTTGCCTAGAAAAGGGCCTGTATAAAGGAGACAGATTTGGGCTTAGTGTCAACTTTTTCTTGTGCCTGGGCTGAAATTGCACAAAGACTTTCTAAAAGGCCAGCCCTGCATGATGCAGTGAGCTTTTCTCCTTCTCAGACATCACCAAGACAAACCATGCTCCTGGCTTCCTCCTCACAGGACTTAGCTGGTCCTCAAAAAAGCCAAAAATTCCTTTGCACTCCAAGATGTCACCGAGGCCACCAAGGGCTGAGTTGTCCTATGTGGCATTGGGCCCCATGAGTCTAGGTTTGTATCCTCTGTAGAAATCCTTATCACCTCCACAGCCTGTTCCTGAGCTAAAAATTGCAACTATTTTCTTTGTGCTTGGTCTGCAGGTTTGGGAAGATTAAAAATTAAGGCAAATGTGAGCATCTGGGACAGTCTATGTGGAAAAAAGGATTGGAAACCCAGCTCCCCTAAGGGCAATAGCTAAATTCCCTTTGGCTTTAGAGTAACTGGGATTTTGCAGAAAACAGATGTTTAAAGGGCAGGTACATAGTTCAAGTCACCTCTTAGCAAAGGACAGCATTTTAATTCCTTTTAGGAGCATTTTGCATGGTTTTAGCCTAACTGTCTCAGTCTTTGGTCTTTTTCTCTTAAAGGCCCAGGTTCTTTCCTAACATACTTGTTAAAAAACCAGAAAGCTTGAAAATATCGTGCCATACCCTTGAAGTTTTGGGGAAATAAAAATAAAATGATAATAATAATAATCATAGAATCGTTTAGGTTGGAAAAGACCTTTAAGATCATCAAGTCCAACCGTTACCCTAACCCTGCCATCCCACCACTAAACGATGTCCCTAAGCACCTCACCTACCCGTCTTTTAAATACCTCCAGGGATGGGGACTCCACCACTTCCCTGGGCAGCCCATTCCAGTGCCTGACAACCCTTTCTGTGAAGAAATTTTTCCTAATGTCCAACCTAAACCTGCCCTGGCGCAACTTGAGGCCATTTCCCCTCATCCCATCGCCCATTACCAGGGAGAAGAGACCAAGCCCCACCTCATTGCCCCCCTCCTGTCAGGCAGTTGTAGAGGGCGATCAGGTCTCCCCTCAGCCTCCTCTTCTCCAGACTAAACAACCCCAGTTGTTTAATAAAAAGAAAAGATACATTCCTTTTGAATTAAAATCTCACTTTTTAAGCCACACTGTTGATGTTTGAGCACTGGATCGTGGTTTCTGGGACCACGCAGTATTCAATACAGTTATTTTCTAGGGGCAAAGGACCCCCTGATGCCCTGGCCTGGCAGGGACTCAGTACCCAACGTAAAGCAATAAGACGCCAGGGACAACAACCATGGCAGTGGTCTCAGAAACTTCACCATGGCAAACGGCCGCGGGCCAGGAGCTGCTCAAAGTCCTGTTTGTCAGCTGGCTAAAATAGCTCAGCCGGAGGTGCTGACAAACCCATACCCACACTGCAGCCCAACACCTCCAGCCCTTGCGGGGTTATCGGTGACGTTTGACTCCGAAGCATTTTTTTGCTCGCTGCCAATAGCTATTCCCCTTAGACTATTTGCTTTCACATGCTTTCCCTTTGACACGGCTGCTATTTCTTTGCAATATGTAAACACTCAGAAGGATTTCCATGTTTGTTCTTCACCCGGCGCGGTCGGTCTTTCACAGCTCACTGGGAGAATTGACATGAAGAAGCAGCCGTTTCACAGGCGTTTGGCATTTTCTTTCTTTTTTTTTTTTTTTTTGTTTTTTTTTTGGTTTTTTTGTGTGCTGTGCTCCTGTCTGTTTTCTCTTGTTTTAAATCCAGTTCTGCTCTTGTCTCCGCACCCCGGCACACAGCAGAAAAATGCATTGCCGTTGTTAGAAACACGACACTTGCTGTCATCCTACATGGCGTCCTTTAATACGAGAGCCCAGCGGAGGCTTTGCGCTGCAGAGCATTTGTTTTTTTATTTCTCCTCTTCCTACAGCAGTGTTTGATGATTATAAAAGTCCTCTTTAAATTTAAAGCAAGCTGCTAATGTGTGGCATTTTCTAAGAGAACTGCCTGAGTTTGCCTGCGCTGCTGTAATCGTCTGTCTTAACGCAGATTTATTTCCAAAATGGTCCTGGTATTTAGTAAGATGATTTCCATCAAAAGTAAAAAGGAACTGAAACAACTAAAAAAATCTCAAGATCAATCTGGAAATTGCAGGACCTGACTCTGATCTGATGGATTTCCAACAGGTTTGATTTAATAGATCTGCGGCTTTGTAAAATTAACATAATTTGACTGATTTAAAAAAAAATACTAAGAATTTACATTAAGTGAGGGATGAGCCAGTCCTCCAGTTTCCTTGCCAGGGGATAGAAAACAAGAAATCCCTTTGCCAAAAATGGTCAATATTTTTTGAAATTTCATCCTGAAAAATGGAAAACCTGAAAGCTTTTAGAAACTTCCCCAAGATCTGAATGAAAATAAGGGGAGCCCTGTAACCCAAAGCAGCCCCTAGCACAGTGATGGGAACACATGTACAGGAGTTGGGTTATTCTCATAAAAATCCAGGCATGGAAATTTTCATAGTGTGAATTATGACCCTGAACTTCCTTCCCATGGGAATTTTGACCACAAATTCTAATCAGGAATTTCCTTAACTAACCTGAACTTGTCTCCACTGAGAGTTCTCATTTCAGAAAATTGCTCCTTCTGACCAAAAATATCTTGCTTAAATTTTTCCAGACAGATTTATTCTACACACACGATTACTCAGAAGTCATATCATATGACACATCTTAGCAAAGGCTAATTTAAAGAAAAAAGAGTCTTTTGCACAAGTCAGACTGCCCCAGGTTAATCTAAAACATGACTATATACTGATTTTATTAAACTAATTCAAAGGACTGAGCAGACTTTTTCATTGCAGCTTAAAACAGCTCAATTTTGTTCTGTTTTAATATGATTAGGAATTTGCCACATTTAAATAGAAATCAGAGCACTGAAACAGGGTAACGAGATTGGTGCTAGCCTGGGTGAAGATAAGGCTGATTCAGTCAATGCTGATAACAGCTAAGGGTCGTCTGTGTCCTTTCTGAAACGCCTTCCAGGATTAAGACCTGCATGTGTTGGGAAGGATGTTAATATTCATTTAGTATGAATTTTAACACACAACTAATATAATAGTAAACAAAATGCAAATCAGTAAAATTAAACTGGAAAGACATCCATATTCCCATTAAGAAAAATTAATTTATATACATTTTTTTAAACTCTAGGTGGGATCCCATGTTTCCAGTAAAACCCTTTCTCCTCCAGCTAATCCTACCTGGCATGATGGGTTGAAATATCAATGCCGGGCTCATTCTATAAATTACTGTCTTTGAAGAGAAGCTTTTGGGTCTGCTTCAAATTCATCTAAAGTACCCAGAAATCCTCCATCGATTTCAACAGCTTTGGCTCAAGCCTTTAATGCCCTGTAGCTAGCCTTACAACATGGGGTTTTTGTTGACAAGCCATCTAACAAAAGTCACCATGCAATTCCCAAACAAATGTGCTGAAATAGAGTCAGAGAAAAAATAACAAAAATGTTGATAAAATAACAACAAAAAAAAAAGTCACAAGAAATATTTGTTATCCTTATTTATTTAATAAAGAAACATAATAAACTTGAATTTTTCCAGGTACAAACAGCTTAATATGTCCTATGATATTGGCTGATATTTTCCTTGCTCTTTTCGTAGCTTGAGTGATTCATGTGGTAGCCTTTATTGAACAAATCAACAGAAAAATGGTAGCACTCACCATGCTTATAGACAGTGTGGGCCAACTATTGAGTTTGTGTCTTTAACTAAATCACTGCACCAGGAGGTTGTATCATTGCTGGATTTGGATCGGCATCTCCATTAATAAAGATCTGCAAGTGAGGTTATTTGAAGTTTTTGAGGGGAGTTCTGCATACCATACAAAGATACCATTCCCTCTTCAGCTCTAAAGAAATGTGCCACAAAACAATAGAAAACCCAATAGAAACCCAACCTTCCAGTTACAAAGGTTCTGAAAGTAATTTACAATTCCATTTTAGAAAGTTGCACTGTAAACACCTATAGTTAAGACCCTCTTTCAGACTTTTTTGCGTTATGATTTTTTTTTTTTTTACTGGTTTTGGGTAGAAGACAGAACCATTTGTAATTGTGTCAGTACTATAGAGTCTCACAGCAATGACAATAAAATGTTCAACGCAAGGGTGAAATGACTGGAGGAAGAGCTCGTCTCTAATATAATCAGTGACCAGCTGATTGTCCCATTACATCCCGTTCATTACTGGGCCTGACTCTTGATAAGAATATAATTTGAATATTTTCTAATATAAGTGGCAAATAATCAAAATATTTTTAAAGCAGCATGACCTGCTGAGTGCAGGCTGGCTTTTTCCTTGGGTTTTGAACAGTTTATATTCCATGTGAAAAATAACATTAGAAATGCTCCTTTTTTCTTAGTATTTTTCCCTCTTTTTTTTTTTTTTTATTCTAAAGCTTTGAAAGGAAAATAATTTTACCAGTGGTCAGCCAACGAATGCTTGTTCAGCAAGTAATGAATGTACTATTTTCTAATTGAACAGTTTCTTTATAGGCAGCAGCTCATTGCTAATGATCAATACATCCCATTGAGAAGAAAACGTTTTAATCAGTAAGTCGTGTCCTCGGAGTGTCAGCCACTCTATAAACTCACAAGATACATATATATGTATAGATATAGGTATGTGTGTGTATATATATATATGCATATAAATATAAAAATCGCATACTCTTTCTGGGTGATATGTACAGTCAGAATAACATTACAGCATAAATACACAGGGAATCTGTATAAAGTTTCTCTAATTTGAGAAGCCTTGAGAAATTTTGGTTTGGGGGGGGGGGTAGGGGAGGGCAGGGAGGAAAGAATAAAGAGTGTTTTCACTTTAAGGAACGACAAGTAGTTCCCTTAAGTTAGAATCTAATTACATACAAGATTTAAAGGCAACAAAATCGCCAGAGGAACAGCCCTATGTTATACACCATAGACATGGGGTTAAAAGGGCAAGAGAGCATGATTATAATAATACTTATGTAGTACGTTTCATTCCCTTATAGCACTTTGCAACCAGAAAGTCTTACAACACCCCTGTGAGGTAGGTAAGTATTATTATCCCCATTTTACAGATGGGTAAACTGAGGCACAGATAGGTTAAATTATTTGCCTAAAAATCATGTAGTAAGAATCAGGAATAGACCCCAGAAATCCTGATGGCAAATCCTCTGAATTAACCGATAGACCACTCTCAAGTGAATGCCTGAGACACCTCTCAATGAATGGAGAGAATATATTAGCCCATATTTACGCAGATACATCATCATGCTTTTGACATGTTGTCTCTACATATTCTGACTTGTTTAGAGGACAGATAAAAATGGCCATAGATAAACTTGACTGTAACATGTCACTTTAATTCTGGTTGCCAACTCCATGTGGATTTTGACTCCTTTACAACCTGGGATGTAACTAAATGTCAATGACAATACACCTTAAATACATTCTTGATATCTTTGCTTCTCCGAGGTGGAAAGCACAATTGCTCTTCCTTAAAGTGCAATGGCTCGTTACAGAAATCTCAAGATTTTCCATTAAGTCCAACCAAACCCAAGTACAATCAGTCTGAAGATGAAAAAGAAAGAACTTGTCTGTAATGATGGGCTTGTGTCTATATTCCATAAATACCTTTTCACATTCTATTGAGGCTGAAAGTTTAATAATAAATAATAATCTATGTTAGCACATAAACCCTCTAATACTTTTCTACAGCCACACGTCCACTTCTCACCCCATTGTCATTTCTTTGGCCTGAAGCTGATGAACACATCATCTGTAAATAGTCCTTTGCCTACAGGAATGAGGATATATCTATTTTCTATTAGATTCTTTTTATTAGTTCCTGTATTTATTGTCCTGCCCCAACAATCTAACTGTAACATCCGAGAAAATGAAAGATGGGCACTGAGTAGAAAGGATTCAAAACCTCAAAGTTTACGTACAGATCCAGAGGCAATTCCCCTCCCACCTTCTTGATCACACTGTCGCAGCCGTTCTACACAGTCCAATTGGTGTTGGTTTTATTACTATCTTTGTAATTGTTATTAGTAGTAGTAGTACTTTTGGAGCAATATCGATGCACAGAGTTTCCCATAAGGCTGCTTAGCTCTGTATTCCTGGGGAAAATGTAACTTATCCCACTACCTTAACAGAACCTTTGCCAGCGTAGATGGTGCTTTGGAGCACAACGCACAAACGTGATGCACTACTTCTAGGGCGAGTTTGATTGCAGTATTCAAAGCAGATTCTTGAAACATACTAAAAAATTAGTGCTTTTATTAACAGTTTTACAAACAGAATCCATTACTGTCTAGTTTCCTGAAGGATAGAACAAGTCATTTCTCTCATTATTTTGACATCATTTCCTTCTCTTTTTTTTTTTTTTTTTTGTATGTCTGCTGATGAGCAGTTGCAAGTCCCAAGAGGGAGGGCTTAATGTAATAAACCATTAAAATGTTGTTAATTTGATAGTTTACTTTGCAACGACTTTCCTCTTGAAATGATGGGGATCCCACAAGTTCCTATTACCTTGACTCAGAGTTCATCATGAAGAGTGTAAGGATCATTAATCTCCATGGAAAAAGAGACTTTTTTTTTTTAAGTAAAAAAATATCAAATATAATAAATTTATGAAAGACCATTCACAACATATACAGTAAGTGTTACATTTTGCTACAGCAGCTGTGATATTTTTTTTTTTTCTTTTTAGAATGCAAGGTCATACATTGCTGTAAGTAAACACACTAATATGAGTAAGACCTTAAATGAATGTATACAGCCAGGCTTTATCTGTGGATAGATATACATTGTGTTTACTGTTTTACAGTCTAGCATATTCTTATTCACACCATTGATATAACAGCTATGACCCTGCAAAGATTCTTCCTGTGCATATATAAATATAAATATTGAGCCAAGTCAAAAAGAGCAGGGTCAAAGGTTATATGACTTATTAGACTCCTGTAGTTAAGGGTAAAAACTCCATTGTTTCTTTTGCAACTAATTTTTAATAAGAAGGCTGCTTCAATCATTGTGTAGTTACAGCATTACATTCTGTAAACAATATTTTAAAGCATTCTAAACAAACATTTAAACAATTGATTCTTTATCCTTGTCCGGTGAGAGAAGACAATCTATAGCCTCATCGCTTTTGCTTGAGTCCGTCATCTTCAGCTGGAGATTATCACTCGTACCTCTGGTGACACTGTCGTAGGATGGAGGGAAAGATGTGGAGGACAGAGTTTCTGATTTGTCTATTGGCCTGCCGTAGTTTTCGTTCATCATGAACGCAATAAGACCCTCCTTCTCAGGTGCATCGTCCTCAAGGATGCTGCCGTCAAAAGTTCTGTGCCGGTACAAGTAAGATGCCTGCTTCATGGAGCGCCGAAACAAATGTCTCCTGTAGGCCCGCTGGATGACAATGGCGGAGACCTCTTCTTGTTTCCGTCTGAGTGTTGTTGTAATTGGTTCATAAGAGATCTTAGACGGATTTGCCGCCATGAACTTTTCTTCCATTTGTATTTTAAGGGCATCCATCTCTCCAGATTCTCCTAGCACCCTTTTTGTAAAAGCAAACAAAATATCCAAGCAATGGATCCTATCTCCACTGACCATAGGCAGGTCCATTGCTATGAGTTTGATTTTGTTTGGTTTCGCTATGCGCAAAGGTTCTGACAGCGCGTCTGCAAAGTCTGAAAGTGCAGAATACTCAATAAACTGAGTGGCTTCAGGGTCAAACTTCTCCCAGATTTCATAGAACATATCAAAATCATCCTCGCTTAGAGGCTCTGTACTTTCCTCAGTGGCTACACTGAAGTTCTCTAAAATAATGGCTATATACATGTTTACAACAATGAGAAATGATATAATGATATAAGTAACGAAGAATAAAATCCCTACAGCAGGGCTTCCACAGTCTCCCTTTGAACCATTTGCATTCGGAAGGTTTGGGTCGCAATATGGTGGTCCAGTGTTTAAAATAGGGTTGAGAAGACCATCCCAGCCAGCTGATGTGGTGATTTGGAAGAGACAGAGCATGCTGTTAGCAAAGGTTTGGAAGTTGAACATGTCATCAATCCCATGCTCCTTCTTCACATAGGCAAAGTTAGCCATGCCAAAAATGGCATAAATGAACATGACCAGAAAAAGCAAGAGGCCAATGTTGAACAGAGCAGGTAGGGACATCATTAAGGCAAACAGGAGAGTTCGAATTCCTTTGGCTCCCCGGATGAGTCTTAGGATCCGGCCAATCCGAGCCAAGCGAATGACTCTGAAGAGTGTGGGAGAGAAGAAATATTTCTGGATGATGTCCGAAAGTACGGTGCCTTGAAAAGAAAAGACACAAACAGTGAGTTAGCACATGGGAAACGACCCCAGGCTTCTCTTTAAAGCAATCAGTAAGGATTACGGACAAAACCAATGAAAAGTTCCCCAAACTGGAAGACCTGTGACAAAGGGAATGGCATTGTTCTTAGCATTTTTATGCCCATTTAACCCATGCAAACTTTTGAGACTATGAGCAAAGGTGTCAATGGTAGCCATCGTTTTATTAAGGGAAAGCAGGTCTACTGGGAATGAGAAACCAGGATTAACTCAGACAGGACATATTTATCCGCACCTTTTAGTTATGACTTTTGGTCACCCAAGCCATTTATTCTGACAGTAGCTGGTCAGAATTTTTCTGATTTGACAATATTTTTGTCTGTAAATTATGAGTCAGTACTGTAAAGCTGGTGACCTGGACCTGTTTTTTGGAGCCACCATCAGAACAATGCAGGTTTCCACTGGAAATCCACTTCTTTGTTCGTTTGCTTATTAATTTTTCAAATTTTCCTGATGGGCTGGGAGGGAACTAAGGGCTAAGATTGTACTAGCAAGGAAATGAGCTTGCACCCCTGTAGCTAAACTCTTCCTGCAGAAATAAGGCAGCTTGGTCCAGATTTGTCTAATGCCGACAGTCCCTGGCTGCACTGAGTCCAGCCTGGGAGAGGGCTCACTGGCATGACCCAAGTCCTCTGACACTGAAACAACCTGGTTGATCACTGGACAGAGCTATGACCAATGTGACAGCTCTGTTTGACCGTCTGCTATGGGCATATCCTGAGCATCCAGCATCAAGGTTCTGGTGACAGCTGTATGGTAGTGATGTTCCCTGGGTGACCCAAATCTCTGAAATCCAGGTGGTCTTTGCTGATCCAAGGCCTCCAAGGCACAAGCTGCTCTCTGGGCACTAGGGATCTCCTGTATTGGGACCTTGCAGGCTCCATGGCCCACCAGAGAGAGTTTAGAGCAACAGAAGCATCAGTCAATGAGAAGATGGCTCTGTTTTCCTAACATGACAGTTTTTCATTCACCTAATCCTTCCTTCAAAATGGAAACTATATTGGAAGAGCCAAAGTTCTGAGTTCCTTCTGCTAACTGGATCAGTTGATCATCTTCCAGCTGCTACTTTATTTCCAATGTCAATGAAAACTCTTTTGGAAGGATTTTGGATTCATGTTTGACCTTCACTTCTGTAGCACCTAACATATGATCTATGGTGGGGCTGCAGGACAGAAAAAGGCACAAATTAACAATAAAACTGTGTCTTTCTGTTTCGTCCCTTGAGTAGATAAGTATTTGGAGCTCCAGGGACAACAGGGCTGAGAACAGCCAGACTCACTGCACCTGCCCTGAAGGGCTATTTCACATTGATGCAGTAAAAAGAAAATAGCAAAACAACAGCAGTCTGCATGTACCCTTTCCATGTGGCTTTTTTACTTCTCTGTCTTTGGCTGTTATGCAGAACTCGGTTTAAGTGTATGGTGCCAGTTCTGGACCATATTTTACCACCAGGAACCATTAAGTGTATATTGAAACCAATACTGTGGTGTGATAAACCTCATAATTTCACTGATCACACAAGTTATTGTTAGGCAGTATTATGTCGTATTATTTAAATATTAAAAAATGAGGCTTAGGATCTAATTCTATGTTGAAAGTGTATTTTACTGCATGAAGCCTTCAACTTCGTCTAATTAAATTCATGTCTGTCTTTTTAACTTTGGAGTTTGGGTGAAAATCCAGATTCACCTACCTACGATAGACAGAATCACGACCACAAAGTCAAATATGTTCCAGCCATTGGTGAAGTAGTAGTGTCGCAGAGCGAGCATTTTGATGATACACTCCCCAGTGAAGATGGCAACAAAAAGCATGTTGATTTTATGGAGGATGTTCACTTTTTCTTGACTTTGGTCATCCGTTTCCACCATCATGGTAACCATGTTAAGGCAGATGAGGATCATGATGGAGACATCAAAGGCTTGTTTTGAGACGACATCAAAAATAAAACCTTGGTATTTGTTCTGGAGGAAAGGAGAAGATTTAGTTAGGAAATTTGAACTGTGTCAAAATGATGACATCATTGTCTCCTGATTGATCACAAAATAGAGGAAAATAGATAATGTACTGCTTCTGATTAGAACTTCATAAACATAAAGATGATGATGAATGGTTGGATGATAGAGTTTTTAAACCCATTTACTCTTAATGTTTCTTGAAACTACTGAAAAAAGAGCTTGGACGGGGGCCATGAATTCATTCACTGCAGGCCTGCGGCCACTGCCATCACTACATATGTGAATTGCACTTTTAGTCAATATTGAAAAACAATGGGAATTTTGTACCACACAGGTCACTGGACTTGCAAATACTGTCCAAAATCAAAACACATAAATACTAAGTGACTTTCATCTGAAGTAATCACTCTTCCTATGCTGAAAAGTTGAATTCTATTCATTCTATTAAATAAATATTCAGCTATTACACATAGTTCAACTGAATGATGCCATTCTTACCAGTGGCCTTGGGATTGGCTTTTGAGGTTTCTTAGATCCCAACTTTTTCATTGCGTTATAATACTTTTTCTGTTCTTCTGTCATAAAGATATCCTGGCCACCTAAGTATAGGGTGAGAACAAAGCTATTACTTTTGATGAAAAGAGGTCCACTGACTCCATCCAAAGTTCAGGGCTGCATCTTCTTCTATTTTCTTATTTTCTTTTTCATGTAGCTTTCATCAAAATATCTAAGAAGGCCTTGATGAGATGCAGTGCTGGGAGCTGCTTATCGCATAGAGGCGAAGGGCAGGAGACACAAAGCAGCACAGGCAACCAAGGAGGAGCAAGACTCACATTTTGCCTGCACACAAGGTAGATCCAGGGTGAGAGGGGAAAATAGAAGAACCTCAGCCCTTTGTTTGGAGCCTACCAAGCGGCAAGAAACACAGCTCTCAGGCCAGGCTGCTCCTCTCTGACCCTGGCTGCACCTTGGGGCAGGGAGGCGATGGGTTGAGGAGAACAGGTTGCACTGCTGAGGGACAGTGGAGTTTGTGCGTGGGGGACACCTGTGGCAGGGTTTGTGCCCCTGTGGCAGGGTTTGTGCCAGAGATCCCACCTGCAATGAGCTGTTTCACTGATTTCTGTGGGGAATATAACCCCCCAGCCTGTATTTTCAGAATGCTCATCCTACAGGGACATTAGGGGCTGCTACAACTGTGCTTTTGTAAAAGTCCTGCAAGGTGGTTCCTGCAGCTCTTCTGTCAGTGCTAATCTTGAGGCTAATGTGGCAAAGCCACCGCTTATAAATCTATCCCTTGCCCTGGTCTCTGCAGCAATTGCACGGTGACGTGTAGCATATGCACTACTTATCTTTTTCTTTTGTTGATTAAAATTGTCAATGATGACACCAATGAAGAGGTTCAATGTGAAGAAAGACCCAAAGATGATGAAAATCACAAAGTACAGGTACATGTATAAATTACATTCCCATTCAGGCTGCTCCTCACACTGCAAAGGGAAAAGGGGAAACGTGAAAACACCAGCATCTCTGCACATATCACAATATTAATGCAGTTAAAAGAAAACTCTGGAGACTGGATATAACCCATTCAGCTCTTCCCCTAAAAATGGCAGGTTTCCTGGTCATGTCAGTAAGTTGAACAGCCTGGAATTAAGGACCTGTCTCTGAAGTTTACTACTGGCACCTGCAATGACCACGGTCATTTCAGCTCGATTTCACAACACTGTCACAGCGACCACACTGCTTCAGAAAGCGCAACTTCAGAATAAACCCTATAAAATGTTCTCAGTCTGAACCCAGAAGGGGAAAAGAATCAATTTTCTGATTATCCCTAATCTTATATGAACTGATGGCACTTATAAAAAGCAAATGTATGATTGCAGTATAATTAAATGCTACTTAAAAACACTGTATTGAGAGTCAGTGTATTTAGAAGTAAATTTTTTTTTTTATGAAGAGTGGAAATGAATAAGATGTCTTATTTTTGCTGAGAGACTGAGCAATGCAGTCCAACAGCCTCAAATCGCGTGTACCACACTGAGCAAAAATGCTCAGATTTGTCCCACCAGCTCCAGGTATCTAACCAAGATGACAGAAGCTCACATTTCCCTAAATGCCCTATTTTCTCATGCGTAACCCATGTGCTTCATTCAGTAGCAGGGAGGATACAGACATGTGCACATGTAGTGCAAGAATAAATCCACATCATGAGCTATGTTATGCAAAGGCACTTCTCCACTCCTTTGATGTCATGGGGTTTTTTCACCCCTTATTCCCCCATTTAGGGCTCGACTCCCTGTTACTCAATTCAGACTGTCAAATTCCCAGGGCCCAGTGTAAACTTGTTTCTTTAATATTATTAAAAGAGCTACAACATCTCCTTCAGTAAAGAAAAAAGGGAAAAGCCTTTTTTTTCTCTCTCTCTTTTTTTTGGTTTTGTTTTGTTTTTTTTTTTAAGGAAACCTGAAAGCTGAATGGGATGTAGGCAGGAATTGGTTGCCAGCTCAGGGCAGTCACCAGCACCCAGAGCTCAAGCACGTCTCAGGCCAGAGCTGGAAGTTCATACCAGGCTCCTTCCCTGCCAGGAACTCCTCCACCCTCCTTGGCTGGAGCTGCTGGTTACAGAGAAGAAACTTGCTGAAGGTGAAGATATAGGGGGGGCTGAGGATGGGAATTACAAGAGAATGTAATTTTAACCAAATGCTTTTAAAGAGGTTCCAGTTATCACAAGTTAGATCCGTGGGAAATACGTCAGTCAGCGGGGAGATTGGAAGAAACAGAGGACAACTTAGGTTTTTGGTAGACTCATTCTGACTCTGGGGGTGCCTCTTGGTGCTTGGAGTTTTGCAGTATGAATAGATAAACCAGTTGTGTAGAATGGAGGGCTGCATTTGTTTTAATCTCGGGGTCATGATGCTTCAGCACGAGCTGCTAAAAATGAAGATCTGCAACTGTCTCAACCAGAGCAAGACAGGGACTGGCAACTTGCATGTATTTTGTTGTTGCTGTTGCTGTTAAACACCACGAATGCAGCAAAAGTCAGTGGAAAAAGAAATTATTAATTTCCTTGTAGTGACTTACCTCTCGTGAATCCACTGCTGCATACATAATGTCCATCCAACCTTTAAATGTGGCCTGAAAAAAACCCCACAAAATACATAATTAAGCATAATAAATAAGCATATCTTGAAATGCTGATATCACCTCTGAGATGAGTTTTCAAAATGCAATGTTGAGCATGTTCTTCACAGTTAATGAAATGCCTCTCTTTTAAAGCAATATGTATCCAGGGGTTTATGTTAATTTAGACATTTTAATTCATTCCAGAATGGTTTTCTGCTGTATTCTCTCATTCCTGTTTTCTGATTTGCTGCAGTTGTAGGGATAAAACAGAGGGTTTCAAAAGACATTTTAAAAAGGAGAGAAAACATGGCAATTAAATCTTTGGAAGTTTTGACCTTAAGAAATTCAAGTGATGAAGAGATACAGCTGGACAGGACAACTCAGAGTGCTGTCCTGCACAAGTCTCGGGCCAGGTGAGATGGGTCCCAGCCATGCTGCTGGTTCAGACAGATGGGCAGTGACTACGTTATGGGATCCCACTGAAGCTTGGAGTCTGCCCTCTTTTAAAATGGGGTAAATCGAGGCAATGTCAAAGCCCAGGGAGATGCATAAATCACATCTGACTTGAAAGGAGCAAAGGCAATCAACACCTGCTGTGAGCCTGGCCCTGGAAACTCCATCTGCTTTACTGTTCGGATTTTCTTCCTTTAAATCAGCGCTTCTAATTATTATTTTTTTAAAATTGTTTAAACAAGGAGGGACTCTGCAGAAGTCAATGCCTGTTACTGGGACCTGCAGTGGAGACAGGGTGGTGACAGTACTCCTAGGAGAAACACGCAGAAGTGATTTTTACTGTTGTCTAGCAAAAACATGACTCCCTGCTCTCAATCTATGCCTCTGATTAGACACAGCCTGATGTCAAACATACCCAGCATTAGATCTGACTCTGGCCTAAGCCACACTACCTTAATATTAGTCCTCTGGGGTTGTTTCTCATTTGACTTCTGACTCATTTAGACTCATCCTGGATTTCAAATCAGCATGAGCAGATAATGAGGCATTTTTAGATTTATTGATTTAGTTGGATTTACACTAGCGTGCATGAAAGATCCATGCCCTTTTTTTTTTTTTTTTTTGATCCTCCTGACACTTAGGTTGAATTTTCTCCATGGTGTGCAGGCATGCAATTCTGATAATGCTAATAGGAATTTGGCCAGTGGTTCCCAGGAGAAACCCAGGTATTTGTGTTGAGCTAGGTACATCCAGCGGTTTTAGAAATGCTCCATTATACATTCTCTATTATTAAATTAAATCCTGGAGGTAATGGTGCCTTCCCATTTCCCTCTGAAGGCTACTGAGCCAAAGGAAAATGTTGTACAAGAGGTCAACCATATTTCTCATGAAAGTATATATAAAATAATGTTTGAAAGGTTGGATTCATTTTTATCTACTGGTTGAAAAGATTAAACCCGCAAAATCAGAACCCTTTGGAAAATCTATTTCATGGTACTGTGTGTTACAAACCACTTTAGATATAAAGTGTTTATAGGGAAGATCAGCAGTTTTATTGAAACGAATAAATATTTAAACCTGTCATGCTGATCCTCCCTAACTGTTCTAATATTTTCCTTTTTTGTGGTTCTCTTTCTAATCTGATGAAAGATTTTCTGGTGTCCTTAGAGTAGCTTGCAGCTTCCAGCTCAAAGTGCCATTCAGGAAGGGTGGACGGGATGAAACAAGAAATCCTTCTCCCTGTGGCACAAACCGATATGATCTTAGCCTGTACTTTTCTCCCATGTGGGAGGAAATCTTTTCTCTTGAGTACCTATTTTACTCCTTGATGTGCACCATAGACGTGGGAGACTCTACTGCAAGGCACAGTGGTTTATAGCGGTAATAGATGATAAAGTAATCAGACAAAAATAAATATTAAGAGAATGAAGTATTGTGATTTTCTGTTTTTCCCAGTTGTCCAGAAGTAAGAGTATTAAAAACCCACAGGGCTTCTGGAAAGCTTCCTTAGACACTTCATCTACAGAGGGTAAAAGATACTGAGAATGAAAGAAATATAACACTGGGGAAAGAAATTATTTATCTGGAATTAGTAACCACTTACACTCTGGATAAGGAAGTGACAAAATCTTCACGGGAGTGTTTGTGATATTATCCTGCCTGGAAGCTATCCAGAGAAACACCATTTTCTACTGAAACTGTCATGTGATGAGATTATCTACCGATAAACTCATCCTGGGATGGGATTACGTTTTGTTATTTGTCTGGAGGTTGGAGCTGCAATGCAGTAAATCAGTGGGGATGGGGATAGGTGGGACAGCACTAGCTGCCCTCAAACCATTTATGTATAACCAAATGGTGCCTTAAAATAAAACAAGCCTTTAAATCTACAAAGGGGATTTCTTTTTTTTCTAGAAAAGGACTGCAATAGTACAGTAAAAATGGCTGCCTATGATGGCAGAAATACTGGTCTTCACATTTCCGAAATGCTTCTTTAAGCATTACTAGTGGTTAAACAGAAGGGAAACTTCTGAAAGCTGAACCAGATCTACCAACACTACAAGCAAATTACACATATTTAAGTTGGCTTTGCTAACTCCACTATCTGCTGGCTTTTCTGTTCAATTTTTCAGTTTGATTTCATCGCAGTGGCAATTTTATACCAAACATTCTTTTTAGATTTATTCTGCGTTAAGATAATTTGCTGGGGAGGGCACCACTGAGCATCGGACCCACCAGCGCACCTCGGACATCTGCACTGCACTGGGCTACGCAGGCTCCAAGGGCACTGCCTCTGCCCCCCTTGCATTTCCACCAGTAATTCCTCATGGAAATGCTGCTTACACCTAATCTTTGGACACATGGAGAAATATACCCCGCTGCACCAATTTATGGTTTGTTCAGAAGCACAGACTTTTTGCACATTTTGCATCCACGGTGAAAGTAAAATCTAGCATTGCAGTTTACAGAAGCGCAAGAGATCAGGTAACTCAGTAACTTTAGACACAGGCCTCTGTCTCATGACCATTTTGTAGCTGATTTATGAGCTCGGTCATGACTTCGAACCTGGCATGAGGGGTTGATTTAACGCTACAGCTCCTGATTGCTGTACTGGTCTAGGAGTGCTTCTGTTATCTTCCCATTCCTTATCTGGAGTCCCAGAGTGACAAAGGGTTGTAGGACATATTAGATGTAAGTCTGTTCCTGTCTAAGGGGAACTTTTCCAAGCAAGCCAGATGCTGTGTGAGAGACCACTTGTTTTCTTGGTGTTCTTCAATAGATTGCTGAAATTTCAAGATGTGTTGCAAAAAAATATGTGGAGGTGATCATAACCTCAAGGGAAGGATTCTGTAAGGGAAATGCAAAACTCCTACTGGAAATTTAAGATATTTCTTTGTTCAGCTCAAATACAGATTTATAGAACATAGGTGCTGTGATCTGCAAAGCAATTCTGGGAATATAGAAAAGGCATTACTGAAGCACTGGGTTGTAGCAATAATTTTTTCCTAATAGATCAGGGTGTTAAGGGTGTTAAATCCCCAGAAGAGTGAACCATCCTTCTTGCAAATTAAAAAGTCATGATAATAAAGATCTCTTCTTCCCCATGAATGAGGCATTTCTCTTGATTGTAGAGTAAGCAGAGACCGTCTCCTATTTTAGTAACCTGAGACAGCACGTTTGTTAGTTGGAGAAGCTTGAAACTTGGCTGACCACTTCACATGAATGTTTTCTCAGACGCATTAAATCGAAGTGGCATCTGCAGAACAAAGGGATGGATCATAAACAAGGTAGGAAAAGAGCAAAGGAGATTTGGGGAAAGTTTCATGCAGTTCTCAACTACGCTGCCAGAAAGTTTGCCTCTGGATAGTAGTAAGCCTTAAAGTGTTCATAGTTGTAACTTCTCATTTCTTTCAAGGATGCTGTAGAAGTGAAGACACAGCATTAGACAGAAAGATTTTGTTTACAAATTTCCATTTGGATTTTCAGACACATTCAGGCATCCAAAGGTAACTTCAGAGTCATTCGAAGGGTGTGTTGCAGCAGCTGAAAATGTCAACAGTCAAAAGACAAGTCCCACTTAAAAGCTCCTATTTTGGACCCTGGAAGGCTGTAACCAAAATGCTTATCTCATCATTGCTACGCACTGCCTCAGCGTGCACAAAGATGCATCGATATGCCTGTCTCTCTAGGAGAGCTGAGCTGTTAACTGATCCCCTGCAGTTCCCATGGTAGTTTGCTCGTGAAATGCAACTCCATGTGGAGGATATTTGGCGAGAAGCACCTGTAACCGACACTCCTCGGCTGGAGTCTGGCAAAAGACATCCAGATGTTTGGGCTCCTTCTCTGTGGGTGTCATCTTTACACTTTATTGCCTAAGACTGTCATTAGCAGCAGACATAAGAGCTGCAGGTGCAGGATGAAAGTTAAAATCAATCCCCTAATGGCATCTGGCTCCTGCCCTTCCTCCTGGAAGAAGGAGCCAGCACCTACCGTAGAACCTGAGTAAGGTTTTAGGGCTCCCTCATTTCCTGCCATAAACAGTTTGTCCAGCCTGCACAGGCTGGACATTTATGGCACTTCTTTTGTACTTCTGCAACTGGAAAACCTAATTCTTTGCTACCCAATACAGGATCACAGTTTTGAAAGAAACCTGCAGGGTCATCAAGTCCATTTTCAGCTGGAAAACAGCAATACTAGACCGTCCCTTCATAAATGTGCCGAGATCCACCTTATGACCAGTTATGTTTTTGCTGCCACTGCTGATCCCAGCAGAAGGCAGTCCTACCTGCTGAATGTGGCCAGTATCAAGTGCCCAGGAACTGGTGTTGCAGATCTGTAGAAGAGACTGCTTCAGGATGCTCCTTATGCAATGCCAGTTTATGAAAAGTCGCAGATTTTCAGAAAGCTGGAGCTTGAGTCTCACAAAAGAAATGGTGAAGGAATAACTACTTCTCTGATGGAGTTTTTTCACCAAACAAACTAGGCATCTGTTATGCAGTCATGGAGGAGATAAGAAGCTTCAAGTGAGGCATAATATTTTAAACCTGGAAATTTTTGCTCAGCTAGATTGGATGTTTAAATAAAAGACAAAGAAAGCACTATATAGAACGGAAAATCCAATTAAAGACGTTCAAAGTGAATTAATCCACCCTGCATGCATGAACTGAATATCATAATTACATGCAAAAGATAAGAGCTCTTGCTCTCAGCAAGTTCAGCTTCATGTCACGGAAAGAACCAAAAGTGGTTGTACCCATTCTAACCTTTCTGCTTTCCAGAGGGTATGAAAGCAAAGACTCGATGGACAGAGGTCAGAAGATCTCAGACTCAAGTGTATGTCTACCAGGAACAGAGTACATAAGGATAAGCATTTCTACAAGGGAGGAAAGCTACCTCATGGAGCTATTTCAGGCGTCTGTGACAGAGAAAAAAAGATCTGGGAGAAAGCAAATTTGCATCCCGGGAAGGAGAAGGGCTGGCAGATCTGATGGGGGAACCTGTGGGAGGCTCATGCCCTCTTGGAAGGGCAGGTGGGGCCCCAGGGCAGTACTCTACCGCATTGCAAAGGGTGGACGTCTATATGTGACAACTGAATTGAGCTCCCAGCAGGCAAGTTTCTATCCCAGCAGGCAAGTTTCTATCCCAGTAGGCAAGTTTCTATCCCAGAAGCAAGGGGTGCCATCACAGGTGCTTCAAGACAGTAACCTCCCTGTCTAAGGTTGTAGCGAGGGACTTGTTTCACTCTGTGTGCATAAAATGCAACACAAGAAACATTCCTAGTGCGTATCCAGCCCTTGTCATCACTAAGCTTCAGAGCAAATTAGGAACAACAGAAATAAGTATCATTACCAGTATGTCACATGAAGGCCCCATGGAATTGAAACACAAAGCAATTTGTCTATAATCACTCAACAGTCCAGCGGCAGAGCCTGGACAAGGAGATGGAGTCTCCTGTGGCTCTATCCATTAGGTTGTGCTGCGTCACAACGCAGTCAATCTCTGTGCATACAACCCCTTTATCCATGTTTTACATTTGCTGCTGAAAAAGGTTGTAAAAGTGGCTTACTTCTGTCTTTTAAATATTTCCATCATCTTTGAACTTCAGCAGTCTCTTCTCTGGTACGCTCTTGCCACCCTTCCAGAGAGAGCAGGCAGTATGGAGTTACAGCAATATGATCACCACCATGTTTCATAATAGTGTCCAGTCTGACTCATTATGTTTAGCAGGTCAAAATGAGGTGAGGAACCACCGTCTCAAACATCTCCATGGAAGGTGAGCAAAGGACTGTACATTAAGATTAACTTCAGCTGAGTACCTGAAGGTACAGTAACTTTTTCCCAGCAGGGTATAGTGAAGTCCCAGGCAGTTCAGGACAGCCAGTGCACTCTGTCTGCATGAACAGCCCTTCCCGGACCATGACTTCTTGTTTCTGGAACTAAACTTTGCTCAGGATTACAATATTGCCAAAATGGTCACTAATTCACCTCAATATTCTAATCACCTCCCAGAGGACCACATTAGTGATGCACCGGAAACTCAAAGTAAAACCAGAAGCTGCCATAAATATCTCTAGGCCAAATTAATATGCTAAATATGACTCATTTACACTTGAGGAAAGGTATTGCCCTAATAGGTGAGGCTGAAAAACCCGTAAAAGCATAGAGGTCGACCTGAGCCTTTAAGCTGATGATTTCAATGACAACAAGCAACATTTGCCCATTAGTTTAGTTTCTGATGGTCACACTTACCACTTGTAGCAGAGCCAGGTACCCAGCACCAACATTATCAAAGTTAACTTTAACTTTTGTCCAGTAAAACGTGCCTGACACGTTATAGAGTATACAGTCACTCATGTTGTTAATAATTTTAGAGTCTAAAGGCATATCTCCTTCTGTCTTATTAATGCACTTCCCAAATTTCCCAGCAAAGAGGTTCACTCCCATGATGCTAAAGATGAGCCAGAAGATGAGGCAGACGAGCAGAACATTCATGATGGAAGGGATGGCTCCCACGAGGGCATTGACCACCACCTTGGGTGAAACAGGAGAGAGAAAACAGAATTAATGTCAGCAGATTTATAGACACTTGGCCAACAAGCTGCTGTGCACCCTTGGGTAACTAGGCTGAACCCTCATATGGTTACTGGTGGGTAACTACTAACACCACCTAAAGAGCCAGACCACCATTAAAGGCTTCACACATTATTATTTTTTCCCTTTTGTAATTGAGGAGCTAATCTGTTGGCATCTCACTCACTCATGGGATGATGTTTTTTTCAAGAGGACTCTTTTAATTCAGGAACAATCTGGGAAGTCATTGTGGCCTCTCAGATCCTACTGGATAATACACTTCAGTCAAACCATCTCAAATATTCATATGATTAATTGGAAAGGGCTGGGGTACATCACAGTGTCTCAAAATAGACCAGAAAAGATTTCTGAAATCTTTTACTGAACTCAGGCCTCCCTAGTCCTTGGGATGTGAACTCTAGCTGTGATAAATCTTGCTTATTTAAATAATAACTGATTGAGACATACTGTACTAAGCCAGCTTCCCCTGCCTGATCAGTATGCATGACTAAAACAGTGAACCCATTCTAATTTAACAAAAAATGTATTCTTTTTCCCTGTGACATGCTGTAAAATTCCTACACATCAACCCTGGCAGGGCTGTAAACCTCTCTGTAAACCCATCCATTTTCTGAGGGAAGCATGCTATCACAAATCAGAGTTTTCCCCTTCCTATCAGCAAGGTTTGTCCATATTCACAGCCTTTGGAGATGTTGCCTGACAGCATTGCTGCAGACACCAGCCCTGCATTTGTCTCCATCTCTGTCTCATGCTTTGGAGATTAAAATCTGGTAGGCAGACACTAAGCTCTTCCTCTTCTCCATCTACATTTCTGAAACTGAGACAAGGTGATATTGATCCATAAAAATTAAATTTTATTCAATTGTGGAGCTGATTATGGCAAATGTCAGCTCTTGTTTTCTCTCGTATTAGTGTCCAATTTTCTGACAAGCTAATAATGTAACATTCGTTTCCCCATCATTTTTACATTGCTGAGGAAGAAAAATACCCGGAAGAGTGAAACGGCTTTCATGCATGCATAGCGGCAGCTTCATCGACAATATACAATACCAAATTATGTAGATCTTTCAAAACCCAGATTTATATTTTGAGCATTTATGAATGAAGCTAATTCTCACACAGGAAAAGCTGCTTGACCAATTTTTTCTTTTTTTTTTCTGTATAGGCCCACTGCTGATGACTTTTCAATTCCTTTTTTTTTTTTTTCTAATTTTATCTTTTAGTTTTGGATGTTAATCAATTTATAACTTCATTATTTTAAGATCAAATTTACTGTGGTAGCCAAAAATGCCAAATAATTTCCAAATCAAGGGCTTATTTGGATATGGGGTTGTCACAACAACCCCATGCGACGCTACAGGCGTGGGGAAGAGTGGCTGAAAAGCTGCCTGGCAGAGAAAGACCTGGGGATGTTGGTTGACAGCCAGCTGAATATGAGCCAGCAGTGTGCCCAGGTGGTCAAGAAGGCCCAGGCTGGTGAGGGGTCTGGAACACAAGTCATACAAGGAATGGCTGAGGGAACTGGGGTTATTTAGTCTGGAGAAGAGGAGGCTGAGGGGAGACCTGATCACCCTCTACAGCTACCTGACAGGAGGCTGTAGGGAGGTGGGGGTTGGCCTCTTCTCCCTGATAACAGGTGATAGGACGAGGGGGAATGGTCTGAAGCTGCACCAGGGCAGGTTTAGGCTAGACATTAGGAAAAACTTCTTCACCGAAAGGGTTGTCAGGCTCTGGAATGGGCTGCCCAGGGAGGTGGCCGAGTCCTCATCCCTGGAGGTATTTAAAAGACGGGTAGATGAGGTGCTTAGGGACATGGTTTAGTGGTGAGATGTCAGGGTTAGGGTAATGGTTAGACTTGATGATCTTAAAGGTCTTTTCCAACCTAAACAATTCTATGATAGCCTCAGCCCTTGTCAAAGTAGCTTTCATTTGCTGCTATGTGGGACAATATTTTTGCTCAATTTCAATCCATGCAGCACAAAGCCATTGCTCTTAGGTTACATATGCTGGTGAACCCCATCCGCAAGCCTTGTGACAGAACGTAGACATCCAGGTTTTAGCAGTGCAAGCAATGGCCATGCCTGCATCCTGCTTTTTTTCCTTCTGCTGAATTATGTTCAACGGCTTGTAGCTAACAAAACACGACATGAGGCTGGAGCAAATCCTGCAGCACCTCTCCAAATGAATTATTAACAGGGGGTTTCATTCTTCTCTCACTGCTTCTGCTCTTACACCAGCATGATGACATTTGGTCTGCTGGAAGCACTCCTGATTTGCACTGAGACAAGTGAGAGGACTTAAAGACTTAAAGGCAATAAATTACTATAAATACATGTTAAAAATTCAGCTGCAAACCTTGCCCTGGAAAGGGCTGAATTTCTGTTGCGTCTAGGAACAGCAACATATATAGTCATGTATAAGAAAAGGTTTCATACCGCTTGATTTCCATCAATACCTTTATAGAAGAAACCACCATCCAGGTGACTTCTTTAGGGGTAGCCTAGAAACGGAGCCACCCTCTGCCCTAAGCCACAATCTATAGCTTGTGGTCCAGTTACAGATTTGCTGGCCCAGCTCTCCTGATCTCATGGGCCACCTTTTCAGCCAAAGCTGATTCAGATTTTAAATCCAGAAAAAGACTTGCATAATGCGTTAATCCTCCCTTTGCCACAGCAGAGCCCACCAGACATTCAACACAAATGTCAGGCCCAGGCTTTAACCCCTACCCCAGCCTGGACGCAGCTTTTGCAAAGAGGCCTAATTTACTGTGTCATGATTTCAAATAATGGACAAAAATTTTATTATTAGAGAATCTGTTCCTGGTGTCCTTTGCCCTCACTGTTATAAACAGGTGCTGTATTTTTAGGTTGAATTTGTTGAACTTGAGTTACTAGTCATCTGCTGTTAGACAGCTTCTCCCAGTCATCCCAGTCTTCATCGCGGGTGAGTTGCCACTGAACAGTGCTTTGGGTAATTAAGAAACCAGATCTTCTTTCTAACTGTCATCATTCCTTTAGATTTCTAATCATGCTGGAGAGACGTTCTCATTTTTAACACCCTGTTTCCAGCAGTTTGGTGGAATTCCAGTACTGAAGCACTGCTGTCTCCCTCTGTTTGCTGGGTTCTTTTCCTGTGTATTGAGGGATTGTATTAGTCACCTCATTTATCAGACCTGCGCAAAAGCTTGTGTCCTGTTGAACAGTCAGCCTGATCCCTAAGTCCCTCTCAGCCTCTGTTTTCCAAGAAACGTCCCCCAGAATGACCTACTTTCCTCCGCCCGACGTGTACGATGTATGTGATTTTATTAAAATGCATGTTGTACCACTGATTTGTTTTTCACTGTGATCCAGATCAGTCAGTACAATTCCCTTAACCACGCTATCACTTACTACTCCGCTCACTTTGTGTGTTGTCAGCAAAGATTTTATATTTTCGTCCAGATCCTGTTAAAGTCCAGATTAAGGACAGTTCTTATTCTGAAGGATCCCTTACCCTAAGGCACTCATCACCAAACTACAGTGTCACCACTGTTTACAATTACTTTTTGAGATCCATCACCCATTTTAAATTAATTTAAAATATGTTTACTTGGCTTAGTACAAAGCTCGTATTTTCATCACGATGTCCCATGGTATCAGATTCCTCTCTGAAATCCAAGGATATTATATCAGTGCAGTTACCATCATCAGCATAAATTGTAATCAAATCAAGGGACCATATCGGTTTTACAAGAACTATTCCCATGAAATCATGCTAACTAGCATTAATTATGCTATTTCTTTCCTGCTTGTATCTTGTAGCAGCCTCACCATGATTTTGCCTGGTATCATTTTCACATTAAATGGTCTATCATCATCCCACTCATCGTTTTGAAATACTGCAATAACATCTCTTGCTGGGAAGTAACTTGCACGGGAGCAGCTCCTCTGAAATAATTCCCCGATGGACAACGAATGAGGAGACATGGGAGTCTGCATGATTCAGGACAGGCAGACCTAAGTTAATTTATGCTGGGCTCTAATATGGCCTGGAAAGCGGTGGGTGATGAAGGGTGGTGGGACATGTGTGGCACCCCCAGGGTCTTCAGTAACTGTCAGGTGGGATACTGGTCTTACTGGGGTCTTTTCTGGGGACAGAAGGGCAAGATGGCAACAGATCAGCCTTACTGCGCAGACCTCTCATGGGATGGGAGCTGCTGAGACTTGTGTCAAACTCAGGCAGGTCCCAGCCTGTTTGAAGACAGGGACAGGGCTGAAGTCTGATGGCAACACGTCCTCTTGGCCATCCAGGTGCTACTCTGTGCCTTTGCCTCAGGACCAGTTGTTTCCAAAATTTAGGCACAATGTCAATGAAATAAGTCTCTTACTGCTGTATAAATGAGAACTTTCTTGTTCCTGTTCCAGCCATGCAAGAATCTTTCAGTTATTCAAGAAAAAGGCATTATAATAGAGCAAAATGTTACTATTTTCTTACTGTCAGTGTTTGCTTCTCAACATTATCATTATTTAATCCATCACTGTGCTGGCAATTTTCCTGTGCATTCTGGAGCATATGCACTCCTAATAATGAAAGGTCTAACTGTCCCTAGTCATGTTAAGTGTGGTTAGATAAACTAAAAATAAAATGATTTGATTTTCCAATAGCACGTATACTCAATTACACTTTATCATAGTTTACAAGCTAATTCACTACCTCAAATAGCTCAGAAAGGCAATATATTTCAGCTGCAGCAATGGTACAGGGAAGAAAAGGGATGTTGAGTCAGGGACCAGGGCAGCCTACAAATATGGGCATGTTAGGAATAAAACTTGCTGGGCTTATCTGTGTGTCTACACCATGTACGATCTCTGCCAAGCCAACCTCTTGCTGTTTTCAGAAAGCCTCTCAGTAGAGATGTGGACTTCTTCACATTCTTCCTTTCCTATTTCAGCCACACTTTTCCAAAGCTCTGGGCTAGTCTTCCCACTGCTTTTCAGGTTTGAATCCAATTGAGTTAAACTGATGCAAAGTCATGAGTGAACATTCTCATGACAGCTTAGAATATGTTAAAGGGGTTTCGCTTGAACTTGCAAATCCACCAGTAGAAGCTAAACCTTCATAAGCCAGATTTAAATTGATTTGAGAGAGTCTGGGCACAAATCACTCTGGTAATTAAACTAGTGCAGCTTTTGCTGATACCAACGTTTGCTCAATTTGCGTATGTTTAATAAAGACTTGGAGTGAGGTCATCAGATGACATAGGAGCGAGAGCTTTAATTACCATCTGTAGTGCAACATCGCTTTGTGGCAGCTGAGGATCTGCAGAATGCTTTTTGTTTCATTTTGTGAAACACCTTTAAAGCATGGCCTGTGTTTGCTGAAAGGGTCATGGTGAACAAAGCAATTCAGGTTTGGGTGCCCAGATGAATAGGGCCTCTTGAATCTTCTGTCTTAGTACTAACGCAGAGGAGAGTGGTTTGCAACTAGATCTGTCTGATCTTCACCCACAGAAATAAGATGAATTAGATAATCACAAGGTCTGTGGGACAAAGCCATAGAGCTCCAATTCTGGTCATCCACAGAACAGGAGAAGTATGGGTACAGGGGTTTCATAAATTGCTCTATCACCGTATTTCCTGGGTTATCTCAGTCATTAGGCTCTCTAGCCTTCAGTCTGCCTTACTGCAAGGGTGTTGCAATGGGAACAGTTAATTGCTAGGAGCTCATTGCCTGAGCTACACATTTTAGTCACTGATGATTCAGACCAAAATTTTGTCTGCAGGAAAGCTTTACCCTGAACACACCCCACTATGAAAGCTGTAGCATTTTCTTTGGCCTAGTAGAGAGATTTGGGGCCATCAGACAATGTAAGTTGTTTTATGTGTAATTTTGTCAGAGATTTGCTTTATCTTACTATGCAATCTGCAAGATTAGCAGTAACCTCAGCTCACAGAGAACACAGCTGTCATCATCTGCAAGTCATGCATGGTGCAAGGAGTTAAATAAAGTCCTTATCTAGACCATAATTGATTAGTGCAGCAGGTAGGCTTAACAAATAAACAGGTATGCTGTGCCAATATAGCCACGCCAGCAAAGGAATGCAGAAGGGAAAGGGATGGATGCACAAGATGGAGCAACAAACACAAACTACATGGTTTCAGTGTTAATCCTGACATTCCATATAAAAACTGCAATCTGTCCAAAGGAAAGATTTTATAATAATTCATTTGTTTTCCCTATCTTTAGCATTTTTATTTTTTGCTTTAATTATTAGTGAAAAAGTCCTTAAGAACTTTCCCAGTCGGTCTCATTTTAATACATGTCAAAAGAGGGGAGCAAACTTGTAGCTTGGTTATTCCCCTGATATGCCTTATAATTGAGAGGTAATTGTTAGCCAGATGCTTCCTCAGTCCAAAAGCTGTTTTTTAAAATGCAATATGACAAGTTAGGCAGCAGGATTAGTTTATCATGAAATCCACCAGAGGATAAAGCTCTAATGATACAATTGCAATCAAGACAAAGGAAGGATTTCTGATTTTGTTGGTTCGATGCAGCATTATCACTCATTTCCTTTTGCAGACCAAAAGAAGACAAAACCACATGCAACTCTTCCCTGTTACATGCTTGATGCCACACAGTTGAGCTTTCATCGACGTTTTATATGCTCTTACCCTCATCCCTTCAAATCGTGACAACGCTCTTAACGGTCGCAGGGCTCGGAGAGTCCTGAGGGATTTAATGGGGCCCATCTCAGAGTATCCGAGTGTACTGGCGATGAGGCTTATTAAAGAGACCTGAATGGAGACACAAAGCAAAAATCCAATCTGTTAGCACACTCCTGCCATTTTCCTTCTCTTCTGCCTTTCCTTCCTGAAAAGAAACAGCTGGTTAGTTGGAAACAGCTGGAAAAGTGGAAAAAAAAAACCCACAACCAAACCCACCTTAAATGGAAGTCATTAAATTAGACCAACACAGAGAAAAGGAGGTTTTTACATCCACACATATACAGAATTCTTACCAACTCACAAAAGCTTTGTTTGCAGTTTAATGCAAAATTTATAGAAATACAGGCTTTCGAAGATGTCAGTTTTCTTTTAACCAAGCACGCAGAAATCCTCTTATTGTCAGCTTGCACAGGGTTGATGAGAAAAGAGTTCACCGTTACAAAACTACCGCTCTGTGACGCCCGTGCTGCAGGTTTCCTGTACGCGCCGCAAGGTGTGTGCATCTTCCACTATTGAAAATATGATGAGTCACGTAAGTGTTGTAATTTAGGGCTTTCTGGATGAAAGAACCTGTAAGATCTAACCATTTCCAGCAGAGATAAAAGATTTTAGCATTACCGTTCAATTAGCAATCTTAACATTACTAATTAGAAACAAGTCTTCTAGATTGCTGATAGACATGACTTGATATCATAGACTCTAAAAGGATGATGTGCATATCTCTCTGATTCTGCACTTTTTCACTTTTTCTGGTTTCTACACAGCCTCTAAGGGAGAAGAAAACTTGACAGGTGCTCGATGTTGAGGTTCACACCTCTCAAAGATTATTTATTTGAAATAAACCATATATTTCAAAACCTGGAGACAGCATGGAGGGCTTCCAGTGCTCTTCATGCTCTTCTCAGAGCTTTCAGAGTGCCCAGCTGGTCAGAAATGTGGATGCTACCAGGCACAGTAGTGGAACCTGGATGAACTGAATGGCAGTGGAGATTATGGGTCAGATTAACAAACGTGGAGCAACTGGGTTTTGCATGCTCAAGTCAGTGTTCACAGCCTGAGTATTTAGGGAGTGAGAAACAACCAGCTCTCTAACGCCATAGGTATAATGGAAATTTGCATGGATTAAAAAAGGAACCAAAATTAATCCTCACATTTTATAAAATATTCTTTTCTTAGACGAGAGACCTATGCATATTGCTCACCACAGTTCCCTTACTCTCATCTTAAGCATTGGAACGGGCTGCCCAGGGAACTAGTTCAGTCCCCATCCCTGGAGGTATTTAAAAGATGGGCAGACGAGGTGCTTAGGGACAGGGTTTAGTGGTGGGATGGCAAGGTTAGGGTAGTGGTTGTACTTGATGATATTAAAGGTCTTTTCCAACCTAAACGATTCTATGATTCTATGATCTTTAGCAGTTTCCATAGCCCCAGTTATCATGGTATTGGATTGTCTCACACTCCCCAATGTGGGAGTGCAAAGCTCACCTGGGAGGAGTGTGCTTTATCATAATTTTAAAGATAGAAGCAAAGTCTAAACCCAAGGATTCTTCTACACTGTATAAAAAAATAGTTGCTCAATGTATAAGGAACCTCTAGGCTCCCCCATGAAGACAGACAGGTCTGGTGGGAAACATTCCTCTTCATTTTAGGATGGGATGATTTTTCCTCTGAACACCACTGCTGGCTGACCAGCCCACACTACCCATGAGGTTCGTGATAAAGCGGGATAAGATGAGCCTGCTCCCCTAAGCTGTGACCTACGGAGCAACCTTTCTCCTGAAATGCATTCATTTATGTACCAGCGCTGTCTGCACAGCTAAGCATCTTTGTGAAACTTGCTCAATTTGTTAAATTATTTACCTATTGATGGCTTTTTTGTGGCATGTGGGTGACAGCAAGCTTAAGGGCAGGAGGTCTTACAGACACGAAGCATGGGCTGGATGCAGCGGGTTGGATATCTGCCGGGATAAGACAGCCCGGATCTGCAGAAGACGGAGTGGCACAGAGGCTGACTGTCAGGCTTTAACGTGTCACTCCTTAACAAGGTGTGACACAAACTCCCCTCTCATGTACAGACCCAGCAGCTGACGTGGTAGGAAGATCCTCATAAACACTTCTGCATTTTAGTGGTGACTGTGCTAAAAAAACATCACAGTAGACAGGAAGACTGGATTCAAAGTCTGATGTAGGTAAAAATCACCAGCGAAGCTTTTGCTTCCATCTCTAAGAAAGTAAATCTGAACCCGTGATATGCGCACACTTAAGAAGTTGTTTTAGAGCAAGTAATGCTATAGGTTTGACATACATTCACTAGCAATGCTTCTTTCACCTAAGTTCTGCTCACAGTTAAAGATGAAAATCTGGGTTTGACTTCAAAACCATCTTAAACTCACCAACACTTCCAAACTGGGGCAGCACCCATTTTCTGTCTTCCCTCTTACCAGCCTTGATTACACCCTGTACTCTGAAGATGCATTACCATACATTCCAAAGCCTTCTCCTTTCAGCCACTCTCTCCGTTGACTTAATGGTGCCTAAATAAGGAGAAAGGGCTGAAGGATTTGTCTAATAGCAGTAAGCAAACACGCAGCACACTTATATACTAAAGCCATTCAACTAAGGCACCGTAAAACTGTAATATAATTGACATGATTGAGATATCACGATAGGAGTCACACTGGCACATGTTTCTCTCTTTGGTGGAAAGTTTAGTGCAGAAAACAGCCTTAACCCCTCAAAGCCTTGGAGCTCCCTTCCAGAAAGGCCGGAGGTATAAGAAAAACAGCTCAATGATAGCATGCTTAGTGATAGAAACCAAGCTCCATACACTCACATACCACGGGAAGCTCATTCATTTGTCAAATGAATGCAGCAATTTAAAACAAACTTCATCAAACACAGAGCACCCAATACCCTTCTTTGCCAGCTTCACCCACAATGTCTGCAAGTCAGATCTTCTCAAGGTCTTCAAACTGCCTTGGCTCATGCATCTGCATGCTTCCTCCCTTGTATCCTATAAATCCCCTTTCTCTCAAGGCAGAAGATACGCTGTTCAAGTCCTGCAAGACCAGACTTCGGATCTGAGCGGGTTACCATTTTCTTTAGAGTGTAGTAAATGTCGCCCTGAAACACATCACAGGTGCTGTTGTCCTCCTGACACAGATTTACACAGCATTAGATATCTCTTCAGAGGATTAGGCCGTGAAGCTGTGTGATATTTGGCAATGATTTACAAGGCTGGAGTCAGAACTGAGTTTGAGACAACTTGTTTAAACGCTCGGCTGTTGGTTTTGAAGGTATCCCCGTCAAATTTTATTTATGGAATTACTAACACAGAGGCTTGGCCATTTGGACTTGATTAAAAGTGACCCAGAAGGCTATTTTTAGGAAAAAAATCAAGCAGTTTTCAAAATTGGTGCTGACTGCCCCACATAATCACAGCAAAAGACGAAGTCAGCTGTTTCTGTTACTTTTTTTTTTCTGTTACAAGGCGGTGCAGCCCAGAGCTGCTCTAAGGTTCTGCTTTGTGCTCTGCTTGGTATCAGAAACTTGCTGGTACCCAAAAAACACCTCCAGCGTCAACATAGCCTCCAGATTCACAGTATGTCACACATTTCTAATATTTTCTCTTTGCAAATAGTTTTGCAGGTTTGTCAGGAAAAAAAAAGGTACCTCTGAAGACCAGGCAGCACTGCAACATCATGCAGAGCAGGCAAATCCTAAGGAGTCACTATTGCCTAGAACGATTGCCCATAAAATGCATAACCTGCTGTTGGGCTTGAGCTTTCTCCTCACCTTCACCTTTCACATGACACATGTGCTCACAGGTAGCCTACAGAGTCTCTCATCGTCTTGTTCATTCCTTCTGACCCAAGAAGACTTATTGTTGTTCTTATTTGCAGATGCTTTGCTTCTAGCATCTCCCTTGAGGGTCTTCCCAGAACCTGCTACATTTTACTAAGAAGCTTTCACAGCTTTCTGTGTAAACCTTCCTTCCCTTAACTTAATCAAGTAATAGTATTCCCCATGTTAGCTCTAGACCGTTCCTTATCCCCTTGACTTGCTCTTTATTTGGCTCCTCTGAAGTCCCCAGGATGGAGATGAATTCCCTCAGGGGAATTCGCTATCTAGCGTGAGCCCCAGTGTACATCCTGGCCAGCAATGATGGTCCCTAAGGTGGGGAGTGATCTTCATAATTCAGTGTATGCAATTCTGTCTCCACAGACATATTAACAGCAAAAATCTCACCAACCACATGGGCTAGGATTTCAATCATGTGGCAGCTCTTCCCTTTTGCTTTCCTCAGGTCATCTCAGCACAGCCCAACAAATGCTCAGCCTTGGCGCTGTCAGTGACTTCACAAAATTTATTCCATCCTGAAAGAGTGAAAACCCTGAAAGAGCCAGCATTTACTGCCTGGCTCAACGGAAGGGTTTCCCAGCAAAGCCCAGGCTCCAGGCAAAGCCATGTTGATGCTACCTGCACACCTTGGCTTCATCTTGCCGTTGTAGACAGGAAGGTGGTGTTGAGCTTTCGCCAATCCTGGCATTTAAGAAAGTTTGTTGCCCTGTTCCTTACTTTCTTTGCCCAAAGATAGTTTTATCTATATATCTATATATTTATATATCTATATAGCTATTTATCTATATATCTATAGACATATATAAAAATATATACTAATCTATATACCTATATACCTGTATTCTGTATTTCTATAGTCCTACATACTCCTACATGAAAGTTTATCAATATGGATTTTACAGTGGTGTGTATGGCAGCCTCGTAAAGCTGGGTAAAAGGAGAGATAAATGAACGCCGCAGCTTTCATTTTTGCCATTTTCAGTGTTATGCCCAAGGAAAAAATGAGAGCTTTTAAATCTTGTGACTGCACTGAGCACTATGGGGATTACCAGGCCTGTGGCTGGTGTTTTGAAAGCCAACCTCCTGTCATCTATGTGGCTTAGTGGCATTAGCAGCTCAGGTCTAGAGTGCCCCTTAGTACAATATTTGTATGTGTTTCCAGGGCAAAATCAAGAAGAATCAATGAATTTAGACTGCTAGAACACAGGCAATGATCTCTGAAAAGAGGCTAGCCTCACTGGTAAGTGTTCAAAGTTATTGCTGATATGTTCTAATGAGATTAATGCCTGAATTTCTTAATTATTTTGACAATCCACAACTAGATTATATTTGACCAAAAAAAAAAAAAAAGAGTCTTGTTCAGCAATTGGGGCTTTTTTTCAGTAACTGCCATTTTTTTGTTTTATTATTTGAATAGAATATTGTCGTTCTTGAGATGAGAAATATGCCTCATGCATTTGTACGCAGGTGGCACTTGCGTAGCATTAGGTTCCCAGTGCGCTCGCACTGGTGCTCACAGCAATTCATCAGTTAGCAGGTATGCAGCATTTTTGGACAATTTAAATGGTTCACCATGGACACACAGAGGTAAAGATATACCATAGGTATATCTCTGTTCACTATCTGGCCGTGACATAAGAAATCATTGCTGTAAACCAATGCAAACCCCGGTAAAACTGTCAGAAGAGAATTTCAAGGCTGTGGAAAAACAATTATAAAGTAGGACGTGCAATAACGCAGCTTCCCTTCAGCGCACACGGGGGAAACGGTCTTTAATCAAAAGATCACGGACTCCTTTTCCCAAGGAGCTATTGCATTTATAACAGTAGTGGGGTTCCTTCCTATATACGTACATTTTAATAGCGTACTAGGAGCACGCACAGACTCCCTAGCCATGAAATTATGCTGGCAGCAGCAATCCGAAGGGCGCAGTCTTTGGGAGCAGCGTTTCACCTGAGTCTGACGGTGTTCCCTATAGTGAGGAGGTGGGTTTGGGCTGGAATAGGGGCTGCTCCTTTGTTTTTTGTGTTCCTTCCCCCCAGCCTGATGGCACATCATTTCAAACAACCAGCGAGCATCCCCTGGACCAAGAGGGAAGCAGACCTGAGCAGCACCATTCAAAGGCAGATGCTACTTGGCATAGGATGCATTTTTTAATTAACCCCAGTTCACCGCTGAGATGAATTAACAGCAGAGCCCTGGGAACAAGGAGTTCTACCTGGGCAATGGTAAAAATCCTCCTCGTCTGGTCATATAAATCCTAAAACCCATGAGAACAACGAGAACCTCAACCTCTACCCTGCAAGCTGCTTGCTTGGGAAGAAGAGGAGACCTCCTGCCTGGCTTGGGCCACAGCACAGGTTTTATGCAGCCAGGGATTTTGTCAAATTAACTTACTCGGTCAAATTAGAGGGGAGGGAGTGGGGAAAAAAAGGAACATCCGCAAGAGAACACAGCAACTGAATTGAAAGCTCTGGCCACTTATTTAAATAAGCAGTTTCATGAATGCAGGCCCCCAGTGCTTTCAAATAGCTTTTTACGTGCCCCAGGAACACCTGTCTCTCTCTCCCTAATTGTACTTTAAAAAAAAAAAAGTAGAAGAAAGGGAGCTTGAATTACTCTGGGTGCCTCTTGTCAATGCGGTCTGGTTTCTCCTGTCCAGGATAGCATTACCCAAAGAGCCGACACTCAGCCCGAGAGGCAGCCTGGTGTCTTTAAAAGCCAGGCCTGCAGTCCCAAGTTGTTCCCCTTGATTTGAAAAGGAACAAAATTAGGTCTGTACCCCAAATGCTAACAGAGAAAACTACAAAAAAAAAAAAGGAGAATTTGCAAAGATAATTGCAATACATGGAAGTTCTTGTTTCCACTCTGAAATACTTTTGGGTGAAAAGGCCTTGTAATGAGGCTTGTATTATAGAATCATAGAATCGCTTTGGTTGGAAAAGACCTTTAAGATCATCGAGTGCAACCTTTAACCTAACCCTGACATCCCACCACTAAATCAAGTCCCTAAGCACCTCATCTATTCTTCTTTTAAATACCTCCAGAGATGAGGACTCGACCCCCCCCCTGGGCAGCCCATTCCAGAGCCTGACAACCCTTTCGGTGAAGAAATTTTTCCTAATGTCTAGCCTAAACCTGCTGTGGCGCAGCTTCAAACCATTCCCCCTCGTCCTATCACCTGTTACCAGGGAGAAGAGGCCGACCCCCACCTCGCTGCCCCCTCCTTTCAGGCAGTTGTAGGGGGCAATAAGGTCTCCCTTCAGCCTCCTCTGCTCCAGGCTGAACACCCCCAGCTCCCTCAGCCACTCCCCATCAACCTTGGGCTCCAGACCCCTCACCAGCTTTGTTGCTCTCCTCTGGACATGCTCCAGCAACTCAATGTCTTTCTTGTAGTGAGGGGCCCAAAACTGAACACAGTATTCAAGGTGCAGCCTCACCAGCACTGAGTACAGGGGCGCCATCACTTCCCTACTCCTGCTGGCCACACTATTCCTGATACATCCTGATGCATTCCTTTTGCATCTGCCATTTCTGAGCAGGCATTTATTGTCACCGTATTTTCTTTAAATATCTCTTTACCCTTTCACTCCTGACATTGCATTTTCTGTCATACAGATGCCTAACTGAATGATTGCACCTGCCAATCCAGAAATTGCATGTTCTGAATAAAGAGCATAAAGGTAAGGAAAGTCTTAAACTTCAGACACCAGAGAGAGACTAAGGTGGCCTAAACCAAATTCCCACCTCTGCTACCCATTTCCTTGAGTCACAACCCTCACGTTCAGGGGAAGACCACAGACTCCTTGGGGCTGCTCTAGAGTTCGTCCATGGCATGCAGATGAAAGCGCGTCTGCAAACGAGTTAATGAACAGCGGAGTTCATTACCGCTTGTGGAGTGCTCTCGTGTATTATAATATGATGGGCTACACGAGTGCCTAGATTAATTATAAACAAAAATTATCTCCTGGAAATCCCGATGCTAGTTTTTATAACTCAGGTTAAAAAAGGCTTTTACATCATCCACTCGTGGCTTTTTTTCTCCAGGATATTTCCTCTTCTTTTTTTATTTTTTTTGTTGTTTCCCCATCTACTACTCAAACTAAGGCTGTGAAACTCTGTTAATATTCCATCTTCTCAGCTTGTTTCCTTGTCCTCGTGTCCACGCTTTTCAAGGTAATGTTTCCTTTTCAGAGGGCAGCCTTGTTGCAAACAGCATGTGCCCCTCCTGTTGGTTTAAATGCTTTTAAATAAATCATTCCTGCATCCTAATTGCTTCCTGGCGGTTTCCAGAAGAACCTCTTTATGTCTCGCTGTTCTCTTAATCTGCCACCTCCTTTACACCTGCTCAGGCTTTTCTAACAACTCCAGTCAATTCCCAAGGCAGATGGCTGCGAATCAAGAATTAAACCTCAGCTAATTTCTGAGGGCGAGTTGAACGACCTGCTGCTGCAGGCTCACATCCAGTGAGATGGCAAAGTGACTTATTGATTTGCAGTTTTCCCACCCCACCCTTTCCAAAACGGATTTTCAGCCTGTCTCAATTCACCTTTTCACTGCAAACAGACAACACTGCCAGACCTCTGAGTCCCATTTACCAGCCCTGGGTAGGGATGGATGAGAGATCACTGTGACCTTTGGGGACCACATGACTCTCCTTGATCAGCCAAACCTTGGCCAAGCCTCAGAGTCGTCCTTCTTGTTGCAGCAGTGGCTGTGCGGGTGCAGCTGCCTTGAAAAGTCTGGAATTTCTACCAGGATTTAGAGCAAAAAAATTTCTTCATCATCAAATATGTTCTGCTTCTCATCCAGACGCCACGCAGAGACAGCCTTTATTCAGGGCAGCTGAAGAGGAAAGATATTCTCCCCTTAAAAAGATCTCCAAAACCACTGTACAATTTATTCCAGGGTACCTTCTTGATGCTGAACGCTGTTGTCAGGAGTAGACGGGAATATGCTTGATTATTATTTATTATTTGAAGATGGCGTTATAATGCCAGGGGTGCGCATAGTGATTACCGAGAGAACATTTCCCTGGGGGCTCAGCCCCATCGACTCTGCTCCATTTCCACCGCAGCCGGTGGGAGTTTAGGTGCTGAGCTGAAGGGATGCTTATTTCTGGGCAGGATTAGGATCAACCCTACTTACATATGACATGATGAAAAAAAAAAACAAACCCCCCAAAAAAAGACAAGAGTCTGTTTGGGCTGTTTCCACAAGGTGCTGTTCTGGATATACTCAATTCCCTAAAACATTTATTTAATCAGATGCTCCAAATCAATATGAAAAATACTAAGTTGATGTGGGAAATATGACAGCCTTAGCTCTAAAATCATTTCTCTTTAGTTGGATTCTTGAACCTGAGTTGATCTCGGTATTGTATTGACTATTCTAGGATGGAAAGGGACTCTGAAGAGTTATAGGTTCCCTGATTTCTGCCGGAAAGGCCAATGGTACAAGTACATACTCCAAGTACGAGTCCTCATCTTCATTTGCCTTAGCACAAAGCACCCCAAAGCCAGTCATACCAGGGTGGGAGGCCAGCACAAAATCTCTACACCACTGGGGTACTGCTTTCAAATTTAATCCCAATTCCTTTGATCTCTCACTAGCCTAATAAAGAATCCCCGACCGCTCCGCAGGCTGCATCTCGCCCTCCACTTCTTCCTTCCCCCTCCTACTGGCACCAGTCTCTTGAGCAGCCCCTGACCATCCTGGGTGGAGCCACAAGGGTGGTGGGATGGCGCTTTGCAGTCTGCAACGGATGGGGTTGTAAAGGTGCTCGTCATCAGGGAGAGAAACTCTAGGACAATCCTCCTCTGTCCTTCCAGAGCATGTGGGACTCTGTCCGGACTGTTAAATACAGTCTACATCTCTGTCCCAGCTCTGATCCTCCATGCAAGAGAGAATGTTCTCTGTATAAGGAATTTGGCTGCTATTCTCACAGCATTGGAAAGGGCCAAGCAAGCTGCGAGCAAGAGCTCAAGGGTTTTATTCATTATTTTCTTTTAAAGCATATCTTCTAAAAAGGACATTGAGATGCGCTCCATATTTTAATAACTTCAAGAAATAAAAAGGGCTGGTAAGTCTAGTTCAGCACAACCTGAGTTGAGATGAGAATCGAAATTCTCCTTCAGTAATTTAAATTCTTCAGTAATGGCAGTAACTCTTCATGTTGCAACCATTTTTCAAGGTGCAGGCAGGCAGTGAGCTACGCTTACTGCTGGACATTTCTCCTCACCTTCATTTACCGTTCCCTTTCCTCCAGCGGCAGCGTGCTTTGTCCTGCTGTGCCTTGCCTGAAACTCAGCTTGTGCCTCCACTTGGCAAAGCCCGGTTGCTCTCCTTTTAGCATCTATGTGGTAACTAACATGAGGTGCAAACCAAGATAAGACAAGACATTTGGATGTTTTTGCATGTGTTATGTTGAGATAAAGCGTGGGGAGGCAGAAGGGAGATTTACAGCATCTGCTGACCTGCTAACACACATTAAAACCACTTATCTTCATGTAGAATTTTTTTTTTTCACTTAGCCTGAATTAGCCAATATGTAGTAAACCAGCATTTTTTGTCTTTTTTTTTTTTTTTTTTCTTTTTTCTTCAAAACCAGGCTCCCTGGCTTCTGGAGAGGTATTCCATTTCTTATTAGTTATCTGCCGTCAGCACAGGCCCAGAAGAATGTGCACTGAGACATCTTCCGAAATCCCACATGAGCATTTGCTTTGAAGAACTGGAAGAAAACTAGTCAAAAATGAACTCTGAAGTAATAGTACTCTGTTGTAACCCATGGATTTTTGATAACTCGCCGAGAGAACTAATAAGTTCACTCTTCAGACGCTTCTCCAAGTGACAAGCTATGTTATTTTTACTTTGCCTCAGCTATATTTTTGTCTTTCTGTTCCTGTATGCTTTTCTGAACAGAAACTAGGCAAAATTCGCATGCTTTTAGGATAGTTTCCCAAGAATACAAATTGGATTTCACTGCTGTTTGGGAACAACTCATTACGGCAGATTGTGTAATTACTGGTAAAGCAAACAGAAATCACCTTGCTAATCAACTGGGAATACAGATGGAAAAAACAATTAAAGTAATCAGAAGCCATCAATATTTACTTCACACAGCAAGTTTTTAATTGTCACTTAAAGACAATCCAGCACAAGGATTTAATTCAACAATTTAATTCAATTTTTAACTAGGGATAGAAAGACTGTTCATCTCAATCTCAAAGATTATGAGCTGCTTTTTCACTTGTCTGGCAGTGAAGCATCCTAACTAGAAATCTTAGAGCATGGGCTTTCCAGGAAACTGTCTTGGAAAATGTAGTATCTGTATTTTTTTAACTATTCAGTGAAAATGATGATGCATTTAATGACTGAACATCCATGAGCAGTTCTCAAACAAGCAAGCAGGAAATTTGGCAGCAAACAGGAAATTTGGAAAGCGGCTCAATGGGGAATACAGATCTGTAGGTACAAACTCAGCAGCTCCAGGCCAACACCAGAAACGTGTTGTGTTATAAACATTCACCAAATGCAGGGGGGGACACCTATGTATTATTTTACTTTCTACAAAATCCTGCCTAGTGGACTTGTTGCATAACTCATTTGAGATGTCTGGCCTCAAAATCCATTGCTGAGCCTTGCTTGAACTATTTTGCAGACAGATATACTGCTTAAAGCTGTCGTGACCCCCTGCCTCCACGGCAGCAGAGCAGGCTCTCTGGGGAAAGGGATGGAAGGAGCAATCTTCCTCTGTGGTGACTCAGCTGGAGAGGAACTGGTGGGGCATCAGGGCAAAATTTGAGAACTAGAGATGATCTTCCCCTCCCCACTGCAGGGTGTTGCGTTAAGGCCCATTGCTGGAGATTGACTGAAAGGGAAGGAGGCTGCCAAAACCTTTAAAAAAGCAACTGCACAAAAAAAATACCTTTCCCAGTATCAAATCTTGAAAGTTGGGATAATCTTAGAAAGAATTGCTGGAGAAACCTTCACCTCCCCTCATCTTTGAAATCAGTAAAAGAAAATCAGGGGGTTTTAAGACAGCCTGGATTGGGACTAATTCAATTAAATTGAACCCAAAAGCTGCAATGGAGATGATGGATTTGTGATAATGGACTTTTGTAGAGAGACGACATTAGTGCCTGTTTAAGATGATTTTTCTTGGTATGCCACAGGCAATGAAACTTGGCTGTGGTTTTTTTTCTGAGCATTCTTACTAATGAGTTAGGGACTTTACATCCCTTTCCTGAGAGATTTCATGTGACAGCTTCTGTAGGGTACCAGTCTCTCCCCTTCAGTGCATGATCAGCAAGCAAAGAAGCTGTTTGTTGACTGCAACACCTCCCATCTTTGAATTACACTAAGCTCCAGATTGATGCCTTTCCCAAACTGACCACTGCAATGGAATAATCCATCCCCTGTCAGCAGAGACTGGGACATAGCTCAGAATTAATGGGCTGAAGCTCAAACTAGATAAGCTCAAGATAATGTTTATAGGTCAAAGGAAACAATTGAAAGGAACAGCAAACATGATGCCATCATGCACAAATGGTGGAGTTTATCTGCCCCTTGTTTTAAAGCCCAACCATCTGCCTGTTGCAGGACATGCCTGGTTGAGAGCAGTTTTCATAAATACTCGTTTTGAATGCCACGCGCATCCATCTCTGGCCAAGTTCAGACGCCTTGTTTAATATATCTGTTCTTTGTGAAAATATTTGCCTGCGCATCCTAGCAAAGAGGATTGTGCATAAACACCATTCCTGGTGGTGATATTGATGTCTGTCTACACTTCAGATATAGTACGGTCTCTGCTTTTCCCTCATTTGAAGAGAGCTGTGGACTGAGTGGCCATCACTCCGATTCATGTGCACAGAGAAGCTATATTTGCAGTGCAGAAGAAGGTTACTCTTAGCAGTACACTTGCTATTTGCAGGGAGCTGACATGTATAGATATACATTAATGCTTTCTGTTCAGTATACCCGAATTTCAGCAGACATCTAAGGCATTTTTCCCAGTTGCTCTGAGTTGAAATCAGCCTGTATTTTGTGGTTTGATTACTCCTTTCTCCCTTCCTCCCAAAGAAATCCATTGCAGCATTGTTGATAGGACTTTATTGTATTGCAATGTATTTAAAAGCACTCTCTTATGGTTTTGCTACACTAGCACACTTCTTTGAGATGCAGAGAAGCCCCTTATTAGAGATCATCCTTTAGGGATTCTACATCCAGCCAAAATAGCTCTCAGTTTGTGGATTACTGCATGTTCTGATGTTCAGGCTTTGCAAGACAGAATTTTCTTTAGTAATCCACAATTGTGAGATGGAGCTTTTGCTGTTCCACAGGCCCAAATCAGTGTCAAAGGTCTTTCACAAGTAAAAAAAACCCCAAAACCCCAAGAGATTCAGCAGCAATATGCTCATACCCCCTCTGGGTTCACTTCCCATTTAGAAATAGTGAGTACTTGCAAATTTTGAGCTGGTTTTATGAATTATTCACAACAGAAAAAGGATTCTGAGTTGCATTTGTACAATGAGAAAACACAGATGATAGATGGTTTCACATGTCCAATGAAAAATCAACCATCGCAGCTTGAATTTTGAATACCGATACCAAACTGCTAATGAATAATTTGCAGATCAGGAATTTTTAAGTGAATAATTTTAAACAAATAAATTTGAGAAAATCAGACAAGTGGTTCATCTGCTTCTTTTGGAGCAGCTAATTCACCCATTCACTCCCTTCTGTAGCTCAGTTGCAGTGATTTGGTTCTCAAAGGACCAAAAAGAAAATGTAAATTGAAGGAAAAAGTGTGCTGGAAAAATGATAGCATGTTACTCTGCCAATTCAGAGTGCCAGGGTGTGTGAGCAATAGGGTAGGAGAAGAGCATCTGTTAAACCCGCTAAAAATACAGTACCAGGTTCTCATAATCTGCATTGGGAAATGACTTTGAAGAAAAGAATGGAGCATGGGGAAAAGCTTTCTTCATTGAGAACACTAAAGGGCAAGTGATTTCCTTGAGTCAATTAATAACTAAACCAACTTAAGGGTGGCACAACTTTTTGGCTAGATCGGGAGCCTGCAAAAGCAACATTTAAATGTGGGTTAAGAAAATAAAAACTTCTAGGTCAGTAAGAAGGCTCTGGGGTGGATTTGCTGGGGATAAGGGGAGTCTCAGGGGCCCATGGCCCCCTTTCCCCTGTAGCACTGTTTTATACCGTAAGTGGTCTGGATGTCTGGCAGGGGAGGTGAAGCCCCTTTCCCCAGCCCACCCGGGGCCGCCTCTACAATAAGCCATTACCCTCACAAACCCCACACTTAAAAACCAAACTAATTTTGTGCCTAATTTTTTGGGTTACATAGTGACTTTGCATTCTTGTGTAGCTCCTGTTCCAAGGGGGCTTTTCATATGGAGAACAGGCTTTAGCTTAGTTTCTATTTTATTCTCTTTGGTATTAATTAGATGTAATGCTATAAAGTATGTATTTCTAATAAACATGGAACTCCTTTCAAACTGTTAATGATGCAGCAGAGCTCCAAACTGTTTCAGTGAATTCATCATGTAATTGTTCCTATCAGGAAGACCTCTACTTACAGCTGTGACAATATTCAGCCCTCATCCAGCCCTTCTAGTCTTTAGAAGCTCATTAAAACAATAACTCCAATATCAAATTCTTGGAAGCCCATATAACTCTTTAGGTGAGTCCTATTAGTCCCATCTTACGGATGGAGAAACCAGGAAAGAAAAGCTATGTCACTCAACCTAAACCACAGTGAGCAGAGTTTTCAGGGTTGGGCTATAACTTAGGAACTGGTGGTTTCCCATTCTGTGGTTTGATAATTAAAGCAGGCCTTCCTCTTCTATTGAAGCTAATCTGTGAAAAATAAGTGCCTTCCCTTTAAGAGGTTTCCAAGCATGTATGCAAAGAGGAATTTATGACCTACAATTTATGTAAAGAACTTCCTTTTCATAAATCAATTTGTTAAAGCTCTGGAGAAGCTTCCAAAGGCTCTGATCCAGCAGTGCACTTAGACATGTCCATAACTTCAAACAAGTAAATCGTCCCATTGAAGTGCTTTCCTGGACTGGGGCCAAAGAAAGTGCAGTTCTCCCCTGAGTCAAGGTTCAGACGTAAAATGGGGAAAAATAATTTATCAAAAGTTTAATAAGTTACACAGTCATGTCAGAGCTCTGCCAGCCTTCCACATTAATACCTCAAGCTAATAAGAAATGGCCTCAGGGAGATAATTGCCTCCTCATTGGTACGCTGTGATGAAACCTTAAACCTCATCTGGAGGATGCGGTGTTGCTGACTTTTCCTGAATTTGGCAGATCCCCCATCCAGGCAATGTGAAACTTTGGAGGGGACATGCCTGGTGCTAGCAGCACTCCTGGGGCATGAGCTCCCTTTTGTTCTGCTATTACTCACTTTTGAGGACTCGCCTCATTGGAGGACTAAGCCTTGTGATATTTCAAGGATTTAGAGCATTGCGTAAGGCTTTGCAATAGTGAAATCACTTTGACGAGAGAACTATTCACACCTTCTTCTGGACTCCTTCACTGGTAAATACTTGGGAGACGGTACTGAACATACTGTTACGCGCCGCTGGCAGCCTCGCCAGGAAACTACGCCAAGGACAGCTTCTCTAATCTGCTGAAAGACTTGTGTGTCGAGGTCAGGCGCGGAGCAGTCAGAGGTAACCAGACCTTGTGCTAGCCGGGAGTGTGGAACGAGATGTTAAATGCTAAAAGAAAGAGCGAGTTCCTAGGGACGAGAAGGGAATGTGACTCCAATTAGCAGGGTGACACCTCTATGTAATGACACAAAGTGGTCTTCTCCGCTCTGGCACGCCGATCCCTGGGGATACACTATGTCACATAGCAAGACCTCCTTTGAGCTATGCCCAGGGCTGTTACTCAGAGTCAGAGTGACAGCTGTCATTTTGCAAACGCAAAGCTGCCAGCCTTAACAGCCCGTTCTTATGCGTTATAAAACCCAACACAAGAAGCATCAGAGTTCCAAAATGTTACTTACATCTACAATAAGGAAGTCCAGCCAGCACCAGGCATTGGTGAAATACTTCTTAAAGCCATAAGCCACCCATTTCAGGAGCATTTCCAAGACAAAGATGTAAGTGAATATTCTGTCGGCATATTCCAGCATGGTTTTTATGTTTTTTCGATCTTCAAGGTAAATATCTTCAAAAGCCTGGAAGTACAAAAGATTGATTAAAACTCCCCTAAGCTGTGTTGGAAAGCATCAGTGCTGATGGGATATCATGTACTGTCTGTGATTTCTGATTTATTTTAACGTCACCATCAGAAAGAGTGCAGAGGCACAAATAGGACTGACACTAACCTAATAGAG